>NC_086317.1:50057293-50371793 GCF_036172605.1 Pelobates fuscus
AGGAAGGCTCCCAGGAATTCACAGAACTGATGGAGGGTATTGTGGAGCCCTTCACGGAGGGATCTGTTCCAGTGAAGGATGAGCGGGACTCTGCCTCTGAGGGTGAAGCGAATGAAGTTGGAAGTTCAGGGCACCAGTACGAGAATGAACATAGCGATGCAGAGGAGGACAGGAGAGGGGGTGCCAGTGGATCAGAGAATGATGAAGCTCCTGCAAGGCGGGTTGCAAGTGACTCTGAAGATGAGACGCCTGCTAAGCGCACAGCTGCCAATAAGCGAAAGAAAGTTGCAAAGCATGCAAAAAGTGACTCTGAAGATGAAGTTCCTCTGAAGCGTGTAGCTGCCAATAAACATGTAGCTTCTTCAAAGCATATGTCTAAGCGGACAACCTCTGCCAAACATTCAGCGAGCGACTCTGAAGATAATGCTCCAGCAAAGAAGGCAGGAAGTGACTCCGATGAGGCTCCCC
Organism: Pelobates fuscus; assembly: GCF_036172605.1. Lineage (NCBI taxonomy): Eukaryota > Metazoa > Chordata > Amphibia > Anura > Pelobatidae > Pelobates > Pelobates fuscus. Next base: position 50,057,762 of record NC_086317.1, read on the forward strand.
CGAAGCACACAGCAAGCGATACTGAAGATCAAGTTCCTGCTAAGCGTGCAGTTATTGATCCTGATGATGATGATGATGTACCTGAGCCAATGGTTATTAATGACGATAAAGCTCCTCCTAAAAGTATTCCTTCTGATTCAGAGGATGAAAAGCCTGCTAAGATAGAAGACAATTCAGAGGATGAATTTCCTAGAATGAAGAGGAAAATTGTGTCTTCTGACGACAGTGAGGACGATTTTAAACCTGACCCTAAGAAGAATAAGAAGTCCTTGCAGCGCAGCTCCAGTAGTGATGATAGTGAAAATGAGGGTACGAAAAAAGAAAGACCTGAAAGTGAAGGAGATAAAGCAGGGAAAAGGAAAGCGGCAATCTTGACAGACAGTGAAAATGGAAAGAGAGGACAATATAACTATGATGGTAGAACGTACCTAAAAACCCCATTTTGGCTACAAGACCAGACTGAGAAACAACTCCGATGTTTCAACTGCCACATGCAAGGACATATTGCATATAACTGTCCTGAGAGTGAAGAGCCAATACAATATGACTTAGTAATAAGGGCTCTGCATGGGATTGTATTGACTTGCTTAAAGAGGTGTATGGTGACTGGTGGTGGTACAGCACAGATAAAAGTGGTGATGGTGGTAGGGAAGAGCGCACAAGCACTGATAGATTCAGGGAGTGAGGTTACTTTGATGAAAAGTGTTCTGTTCCAGCAAGAGTATGCAGCTGCCCACCTTGGTGATGTGGTGATTCACATGGTGGACTGGGTAGCACACCTGATGAAGGTCCAGTTAGTTGTGAGTAATGTAAGGGCTGCCGGTTTGACCGCTAACACTGCTAAGCGTTATCTGGGATTTGAGGTAGCTAACTGTTTTGGTTATCCACTTGGGTGGGGGTTCCTTAAACTACAAGGGAGCAAGGTAGCGGCCATCTACAATAGGCCACTTCCTGTAACTGAGGAGCAAGTCAGGGCTGGTACAGCCCTAGGTGACGTGAATGTTCACGGTTTGTGTTTTAAGGCCGCTCGACCCGATGGGTCTGAGCTGGGGGGGAGGATATGTGATAAAGTGAAGGCAGAGAAGCCCTTTAACCCCAGGGGGAGTATATGTAGTTTGTGTTTTGTACAACACAAAGCGTTGTTTAGTTATGGGCCCCTGGGGTGGAGTATTTGGAGAGAAGGGAGGGCCAATGCTCCACTCCACAGTTTAGTGGTTTTCATGGGAGACATAGATCCAGGCCAGGGTTTTTTGGACTGTCTACAACACACTGCTCAGCTGCTGATGATCAGCTGGAGCAGTGGGAATAAACCACTCCCTGCTAGGCAGGTACAGGGGGATTGCTGGCTTCCTCTCAGGAAGCAGGTAGGAGAGGGTGTTCTCTCCAGTAAGAGAGTCAAGGAGTCAAGGAGACTAGGCACTGGGAGTGCTGGCTTGAGGCACTGGGAGTGCTGGCTTGGAGCACTAGGAGTGCTGAGAAGAAGCAGTCAAGGCTGGCTTAGCGCACTGGAGTGCTGAGAGCAGACAAAGACTCTAGGTTGGTGAAACCAATATTGTTTTGTTTAGTTTAACCCCTGAGAGATAGGGAACCTGATATTAGTTAGTGCTCAGACGAGCTAGGTTTTTGTCTAAAGGGATTTATATTTTCATTTACTGCTGTCTCCTGTGTGGATTTACAATAAAGTTGCCTGGATTATATAAAAGCCAAAGGACTGTGCATGTTTTTGCCCTAGAGGACCGTGCTATCTACAGACAAGGATCACAATATATATATATATATATATATATATATATATATATATATATATAAAAAAATCCAAAGGATCCTGCACACATTGTTGTAATACGTTTTTCTGCCTGGTGCTGGCCAGCATAATAATACAATCTGTGGATAGGTAGCACTCCCAGGACTTTTGTCCTGATGAAAGTCTGCTGTGCCAGACTGAAACGTTGAGTTTTTATTTTGGAAGCTAATAAAAGTAAATTTTTATTCAAATCAAGTCCTGGGAGTGCTACCTATCCACAGATTATATATTTATATATGAGATTCGGTGTGGATTGGGGTGAAATATGTATGTATGTTTGTGTGGGGGTCAATGTATGTGGGGATGAAGTGTGTATGTGGGTGAAGAGATGATGTGTGGGATGAAGTGTGTGAGGGGTGCACTGTGTGTGTATGCAAAGATGTATCCTGTATGGGTGGGAGTGTACTGTATGTGCGGGGTTCACTGTCTGTGGGGGATTCACCTTCTGTGTGTTCAGGGTGGTGTCGAGAGTGTGATAGGGACCGACTTTACAATTTTTACTTTAATAATTGTTTATTTTTTGTGTTTTTTAAGAATATTCCCCTTTCCCTGATCTTACCTTGCAAGGAGGGGGTGGAACAATCAGATCTGGGGTGGTTGAGAAGGCTGCCTATCCATCGGGTAAAGGAAAGGTCACAAGACGAGAGATATCTCTCTTGGAGCTCAACCACTTACACAGACTGACCCAAACAAACCCACAGACTGACCTCCCCCACACAGACTGACCCATACACACACAGACTGCCCTACCCTCACACAGACTGACCCATACACAAACAGACCATCAACACACAGACTGACCGCCAACACACAGGGCTGCCATGAGAAATTTTGGGGCCCCTGACACAGCTCAAGTTCTGAGGCCCGCCTCCAAGTCTGCCGAAGTCCTCTCACAAGGATGAAGTGTGTGTGTGTACTGAATGTGGTGTGTGTATAGTGTATGCAGAATATGTAAAGTGGATGTGGTGAGTTTGTCATGGATGCAGTGTGTATAGTGGATGCAGATTGTACGTTTATGTTGTGCATGTAGTGTTTGCGTGTATGAGATGCAGAGTGTGTGTTTGCGTAGTAGATGTAGTCTGTGTATAGTGAATACAGAGTGTGTGTTTGTGTAGTGAATGCAGAGTGTATATAGTGAATGCTGAATGTGTTTGTGTAAGGATGTATTGTGTGTATAGTGACTGCGGAGTGTGTGTTTGTGTAAGGATGTAGTGTGTGTAGTGAATGCAAAGTGTGTGTTTGTGTAAAGATGTAGTGTGTGTAAATGTTGCGTACAATTTTGTGGGGATGCATACTGTGGGGGCGAGGGGAAGGGGGAGAGGGGTGAGAGCATCTTGGTGTTTTTTAATAATAAGTTGAAGTACATTTTATTTTATTTCCCCCTTGCCTGTGTCCATTTAGGGGGGAGAGATCACATTCACTGGTGGTCTGATGGCATGGTGCCGGCCCCCGGCTACCTGTACACCGCAAAGGGGACCCAGCACATTCCATCTTCACTTCCCACCTGATTTTCTCATTCTAACACTCGCGAGCTGAGTGGAGCGTTGCCATGGTAACCCGTGGCAACACGCTGACGACCGAGGGGCTCGTGAGATTTAGACAGAGAAGAGCAGCTGGGAAGTGAAGATGGAATGTGCTGGGTCCCCTCTGCAGTGCACAAGTAGCCAGGGGCCTGCAGGTGCACATATATATATATATATATATATATATATATATATATATATATATATATATATATATATATATATATATATATATATATATATATATATATATATATATATATATATATATATATAGTGGTCATCACTATATATATGTGCACATAGGAAATGTGGGGCCTGGAACTCTCGAAACAGTCCAGGCCCCCCAGGCCCATGACAACTGTCATGGTTGTCACACACAGAGACTGAACCATACACACTGACTCACATTTACCAGCAGCTGCCTGGTTTCCTCATCCTCCCTCCCCCCTCACTCCCCCCACACTCTGTGCAGCTGAGATTCCTCTTCCTGTCTCTCCCCTGCACTGCTCTCTATGACCCAGCGGGGGGTTCCTCCCAGCACAAGGCCCTCTCTGGCCAAACATGGAAACTTCCACCAATGAGTCAATTCTTCAAAGAAAGATGGAGGTAGGGGCCGTGACAGATCACCCACCTGTGCACTGCCACTGATCTGACCAGAGGGCCCATCAGGCAAGTGGGAACACTTGCTGCTTCAGCTTGTTAAGGGAGACTCAGGGATCCCAGCTTCAATCTCAATTGGGGAGGCACAAAGGGGAACATTGCATTGAATTTGTGGCCAGAAGAGTTCCCATTATATGTGGTTTCAATTTCCCATATGGGTGTTCTTTCTGGTCCTGTGTGGGGTTACTTATTGAAGGTTGCATCTCTAATCAGTTAATAGCAATTCTGTTTATTTTATTTTATTTTATTTCTTCCATTAGAACATTTGACCCAAGGGAAGAAAAAGAATCTAAGCTCTAATAATTTGGTGACAGAGCTCCAGTAGCTTGGGATGCGAGATATCCTTCTTTCTATCATGGCAATAGATCACAGCAGGCTCTATTCTTAGAACATATCAGTAGGCATATACACACCACAATTGGACAGAAGAACATTTGAAATATTACCTGGCATGATTATACTAAACAGTGATTATGGTATTTCAAGTGACCCTATAATATTAAAGCATATAGACCATACATGAATTACTATGTAAACATGCAGAATAACTCTTTAAAAACTTCATATTTTTCAAACCTCAATATATTAGTAGATAACCCCAATATCCAACTTTTTTGAACCTTTAGTCCCGAGATCTTTTATAACAGTTTAGTTGCATAAGACTCACCACTGATGGGTAATTGAATTATTTCCAAATGTTTGATTATAAGACTATTAACTACTATATTTGGATAGTTCATTACCTTCCCTTGAGCTATTACTTTATTCCACTAATTGTTTATGTATTTCACTATTGTACTCAACATTCCAAACTTCTATTGTATCTCATGGTTAAAGAACTTCAGATATAAAATCCAGAAAAGAATACTTGTCCCAACCTTGCTCTTTGCCTTCAACTGTGACCTCAATTTCAATGCCTCCCTGCCTGCCTTGACCTCTGTCTCTGACCCTGGCTATTATATATTGATCTTGCTCAAGATTTAAATATATCCAAAGAGTTAAAACTGACTCAACAACATTTGAGCTGCCATATTATTTAAAGATCTCTGATGACTTTCACATCTGTTAATTTCTTCTCTATAGGCTTGGATACTATTTGCTTAATGTTTCCTCGAAACATATCCATGTAACATTTGGCATATCGATTTAACACAACCCAATGTTTGGATGATCACTGTGAAGACTCTGTGTTACCCATTATGGAGATTTCGAGAGCAACTGAAACTTGTCTTTAAAAAAAATGATTTAAAAAAATTAATAATGAATTTAGACAACCATAGGATTTAAAATCCAAAATAATGCACGGTATCATTCTGAAGTGATTGTCAGAATTACTCATTGGACTATGAACTGTGCAGAACTGAGAAGGGAATTGAAACTTATAGGTCAAAATAGCTGGGATTGAATAAAAACAGGACAGGAGTATTTTTTAAATTCGTCAATGAAATAGATTCTATTGTTTGAGATAAACGCATCTCTTCTAATTAAATGGCTTAATTCTTTTAAACTGCGATTTAATAACATGAGATATTTTAGCTATTAGCATTTAGGCCTATTTTAGCCTAAAAGGTGCAAGCCAATTTTCCAAATTTTCCATCTTAGTGAATTTCTCTATGTGTGCATTTTAAGAATTTATAGTATAGCAAACATATTTTATGGACGTGGCTTTCAGAGCCTGACACCCGCTGCAGATTATTGTACTGGTTAGGATCCTAGAAAAATATGGGTTTTGTCAAACCATACACACCATACAGGAACATGAATGGAATATGAGAAAGTAAGATTTTCACATTATGAAATCGCAAGCATTAGAGGAAGGCTTTGGGTACTGCGTATTCCTCCATTTTAGGCTGTTTAAAGTTTAATAGAAAAAGGATCAATACATTTGAATCAACATTACCAATAAAATGTACTGTAATTGCTATTGTTTTGGAGCCTCTTTCTGATAATAATGTATTGTTTGACTACTTACCTGGGCTGTATCAGGCACCAGTTATTGCCATTCTGAAAGCCCGAAGCTCACTTCTTTGAGCTAAATCAGACCGTCGAAGCGTTAGCTCATTGGCCGAAAGCAATCAGCTGACACTCTGATGTACTTGCCCTGCAGGGCTTAGTTCAGGGGAGCTAAGAGAAACTACGCCATTTGCAAACAGTTTGACTACTTAAAGTGGGGGTGTTCCCGTGCACTTCTGGCACCATAATCACTACTATATATACTATAGTGGTTACTATAGTGGTTAGTTATAGTGGTTAGTTATGGTGCTTTAAACAGGGCATGTTTAGCCCCAGGGTATACTGTTTTTTTCTGGTTAAATAAACTTTTCTAAAGCCATAAAAGGTTGACACGAGACATTTTTTCAATACCTGAGATCTTATAGCAGATTATATACCTGAGAACTATGGGAATTCACTGTGATTAATAAAGATTAGATATTTGTATAGAAACAATTACAGGAGTAGTAGAAGTCTGTAATATAAATGAATAAGCCTGATGAAATAAAAGCTAATCAAGTCAAAGACATGCTTCTGTGCTTTTAGACAAAAGACCATAGGTCTTATCAAGGACTATGTGTCAATAATCCTGCATCCATTATAATGATCTAGGTCAAGACCATGGTGATCACTTGAGTTTACCTAGGTCATGTCATGAAGACCAACCACTTGCCGTCTAGAGTTTTCATTGCTCTCACACGTACCAAACGAGTTTCTCTTTTTAGCAAATGACAGCATATATTCACTTTTTATGTTTAAATATGTATTTCTACTTATTTGCCTTATTGCTATCTATATATTTTACAAATTCTCTGGACTTTCAGTTCATGGAAAACACTATGGAGATTCCACCAGAAATGACTGAAATTACTTGAGTATTTGTATTTGTATTTGTATTTGAGATGCTATACGAAAGCTTTTGCATTATTAAATAGTTTATTCCATTTGTCTTTAGTATGTTGATGTTTTGAACACTACTTTGTCCAGAAGGATGCAGACAACTGCTCATCAAGCATGCCATTCCGATATCATGGGAATTAATCTGTTACAAACCAAGCTCACAGAATGGGATAGCTGAGCATTGAAGATCGTAACACATCAGAATAGTCTGTCCTAGGTTACAGCATTTATTAACAAATTCCAAACTGACTATGAAAGTGAGATTAGTGGAAAATCTGTTAATTGGGAGCATAGTGAAATGGGACTCCATTGTTGAGAAACTTCACAAAAGCCAGAGATTACCATATGTAGTGTCAAGCTTCGGTTAGAGTGATATAAAGATCAATGTCATTGGAAAAACATTTAGTAAAGAGATGAATCATGATTCACCATCTGCAAGTCCGATGAGTGATTCTGGGTTTAGCAGATGCCAGGAAATAGTACTGCCAGACTAGTGCCTAGTGCCAAGTATAATGGAAAATAATTAATGAACGAGGACTGTTTATCATGGTAAAGGGACATGAGAACTTCTCAGCACATGATGACATTGTATAAGATTTCGGGCTTCCATTTAAGTACCAACAATTCAGAGGAAAGTCCTTTCCCATCTCTGCACAAAATAAGCTCCATAATCAGGAGACGGGAACCCATGTGCATGTGATGACAATGGTTTGCATTGAATGATCCATGGTATGGATTTATACTAAACTTTATTAAGTGGATTGCCAAAATAAGCAAACAAGTAATAGCATTATGGTTTAGCTGGATTTAGCATGAACAATAAATGATTTGATAAAAAAAAGAGAAGCACTGTGTATATCAGGAAAGAGAAATCCCAGAATATAGTTGCCTTAGTCTGAGCAGGTGAAGTTTGAAGTGAGTCAAGGGATGAAGCAGAGCGCGAAGCAGTACTCAAAACAGTTTGTTAGTAAACGCTCCATGTAGACTTGTGAAACCTGGCCAGTCGCTCACTTTAATTTCTTCTAGGATAGGTGGTAAATCGGGTATGGTGGGATTACCTCTCAGCTTTCAGGACCCAACAGAACAAACAAAAAATTGACCCTATTTCACCATCCCACGTTTTGATCTTAAAACTACGAAATTGGTATATGAGTCCATGTTAACCAGATGTAAAAAAAAGGGGGGGGGCAGACATAAGAAATTCAGGACAAGCATGTTGTCATGTCACTAGACAGGAACAAAAGACAGGAAAAAAAGTGCATTTATGTGTGGACTTGGTGATGCTTAGTCTACTCTGGTAGGGTCCTAGTAAAGAACTTATGGTAAGTGTATAAGTGTAAAGAAATGTATAACAAATATGAAAAGAACAAAAATTCTGCTTAACTATATCAAAGAATATTAATATTAGCTACAGTCATAGACATTTCTTTATTATAAGAACACTCCATGAACCATACCTACTACAGAGCGCTATACTGTTTATGGTGCCGGATGTGCCCTGTACCCTCTCATAGTTAGAAGTCAAACCAGCAGTCTAACAACTTACCTGTGCAGTCTAACAACTTACCTAGCAGTCTAACAATGTACCTGTGTAGTCTAACAACTTACCTAGCAGTCTAACAACTTACCTGTGGCCCCCAGGTGCCAATAACCACCTCTTTTGGAGCCAGAAACTGCAGCACTGCGCATAGCCCAGCACTACGGGGAGCAGCTTGAGGCTTGACCAGTGCCGGATCACAGGTTAGTTGTTAATCCACAAACAAATTGACTACTTACCCTTGGAAGGAGCTAGGACAATCTCTTCATCATAACCAATACAGCACACTGTAGTGATTATGGTACTTGGAGTATTCCTTTAATTTTCCCATTGACTAATCCGATTGCAAAAGCAATTGCCCGAATTCTCAAACAAATTATTATTTTTTTAAATTTGAAATTTTATTAAGTTTCTTGCAAAGAAAATAAAGTAAAGTGAGGCGGCGAAACATGAAGGAAAAGCGTTATGTGCTAGCATACTTATAATTGCATGCACTGGGGAGCAAGTCATAAACATATTTGATTACATCAGAATTATATATATAGTATATATAAAAAAATTTATAGACCTTAAGATGGAAAAATGTTAGTACGTGAAAACATCATTATTGTTGGGACAGGCAATTTCCCATTTTGTATTTGAAAAACTATAACAGGTGGTATCCCTAAATGAACCTCATAAACGTATTTAGTGTAACTTAGCTTACTCACTTTATCAATATTATTTACAACTGTGTTGTAATGGCCAGAAATGATACAGGATACTGTTACCACTTTTAGCAGTGTGCGTCATGCATTACTCACTACTGCATCATGTTTATATTGATGAAATGCTAGAGTAAATGTGTGCGTGTGGGAAATAGGTTTGCTGTTTATTAAAATGAGTTTAAATTATTATCAGTAGTAAATTAATTTGTATAGTAGCAATGTATTCAGCCACAATGTTCAAGATTTTATCACTCATGCGCAGAATATATATTTTTGTTTTTTTGTTCTTTTGTTTTTTTTTTCACAAATACACCGGTATTCACTAAGGTGAGAATTTAAAGTGAAGTCAAAATTAATTTAAAATTTAAGGTTAAAATAGCCTGTAGCGTTAATAATAATAGGTCAGACCCATTTCCCCCAGTAACTGGACAACACACAGTTCCAGGGTACCACTTTTGACAAACTTTATTTGGGCACGCCGCTTTTTATGCACAGGCGGGGCTTCTCCATCCAACACAAGACAATCCCAGGCAAGAGGGGGCTGGGTTACAGATAACCATCTTCCGCTCTGGGAGATACCAACAGGACACAGGGAGACACATGGTAACACATCACATACAGTGGGGTGAATTTTGAGACCCGGCGCCCGGGAGGGGTGAGGTTAAAGGGTTGAAACATATATTGCTAATTAGCTCCGGGTCCCATCTGGGATCCCTGCAAAAAGAGGGGCGATCGGATGTACAGAGCCAGAGATATCAGCATTCAAAGTCTGGGGCTCGAGGCTCTGTACATCGCCAAAATTAGTTCCATGGAGTTGCTTGGTTTAGTCCGGCGAATTCAAACTTCGCGCCTAAACCAAGCAACAGCCAATTGCCTGAAAGGATGCGAGCCAAATCGCGCCAATCAGCGCTCGAGGGAGGTAGGAGTTTCACTGCCCAATCAGAAGAAATGGCGCAAAACTCGGTTGCGCCAATTGGCGTTTGGGGAGGGGTTTTACAGCCCAATCAGAAGAAAGGGCGTGAAACCTGATTGCACCATTCTGCTGAAAGGTGCAAAACCAATTTGCACCAATCAGTGCCCACACACACACACTGCACCCCCTCACACACTTTACGCAGCAACCCTCACACACTCTGCACCCTTCACACACACACAGTGCAGCCCTCACACACACACACACTGCACCTCACACACACTACACCCCTATCACACACACTGCACCCCTCTCACACACACACACACACACACACACTGCAACATCATCAATACCAGCTAACATCACACCAAAGAGAAGCAGTTCCAGCCATCACATTAGTTAATTAAATATTTTTGTATGGCCTGAATGATGTTTTAAATATCCAAATGGCCCTTGGCAGATAAAAGGTTCCCCACCCCTGCTATAGACATGCAGACCACTGTCTACCAGACAGCCACTAGAGGAGCTTCCTGCAGTTTCAGTGAGTTTGACTACATGAAAGGACACTGGACGCCCTCACACTTTTAATGAGGAGGTCCAGCATTTTCAAAAACCCCATGGGAAAGCATTGAGGCAATGATCGCCTACGGGAAGTGCCCAATGTGCACATGGCACTCACCTTGTATGCGCATTAAAGGGACATTATAGGCACAAAAACAACTTTAGCTTAATTAAACAGTTTTGGTGTATAGATCATGCCCCTGCAGTCTCACGGCTCAATTCTCTGCCATTTAGGCGTTAAATCGTGTGACTTGCACAGCCTTCATAACCACTTCCTGTAAAGAGTAATCTAATGTTTATCCTTCCTTTATTGCAAGTTTAATTTAGTTTTAGTTTAATCTGTTTAATTTAGATTTTCTTATCCCCTGCTATGTGAATAGCTTGCTGGACCCTGCAAGAGCCTCTTGTATGTGATAAAAGTTAAATTTACAGAGCAAGAGATAAAATTGTTTAAGGTAAATTACATCTGATATAACGTGAAACCATTTTTTTCATGCAGGCTGTGTCAATCAGAGCCCAGGGAGGTCTGGCAATGGCTGCATAATCAGAAATAAAGTGATTTGACTCCTAAATGGCAGAGAATTGAGCAGTGAAACTTCAGAGGCATGATCTATACCATGGGTCCTAAAACTCCGGCCCCCCAGATGTTGCTGAACTACAACTCCCATGATTCTTTGAATTACATAGATAGCCAGAGAATCATGGGAGTTGTAGTTCAGCACCATCTGGGGGGCCGGAGTTTGAGGACCCATGATCTATACACTAAAACGTCTTCATCAAGCTAAATTTGTTTAGGTGACTATAGTCCCCATTTAAGGTCTCCCATTTGTAACCCTGTCATGGATTGGGGGGACAGGATTTGGGGGACAGAGGGACATTTTAGTGTTCAGAATACGTTTTTGTATTTCCAATGTGGTGGAATCTCGGTAAAAATAAATTTAGTAGGCCGAGATTACCACGTGGCATGTGTACGTGCATATGCTGACGTATCGATCAGTTGGTTGCACGAGGCAAGATACGATCAGTAGTGTACGGAGCATGTGCAAGAATACAGGATGTAGTATTCCCCTCCTCCATTGTGCTGGACAAGCCATGCGGTCAAGCAGGAAGTTAATTCTTATTTGTATTGATTGGTCAAGAGAATGTGCGGGTGGAGCTTAATATGGGAGGAGTTATGTGCCTATATAAGGAGCCTGCACTATTGTCCGGGGCTCAGAACTTGCTGTATTTTGGTGACATTAGTCCCTCTGAGTCCCGATCGGTGATCCAATAAAGAATCTCTTCCTTCCTGAAGAAACCTGTGTCCATCTCTCTGTGCTTGGCTTCCGTCAGTTTCTCCGGTATCATTTGGTGCATTGGCCGGGAAGCTCATCGTTCAACGGTAGCTGAGAGGCAGAGGCGTGAGACGGTCTATCTTAGCCCACGTTCTCTACGGCTGCACCCCTGAACTTCTGCGTGGACCTCCCTTCGTCTCGGCGCCACTGGTCTGTTGTCCAGGAGATCATCGGCCTCTACGTAAGAAGTGCTGGGGTGTCCCCGTCGATGAGTGTGAACTCAGGTTCAGGAACGAGGAGGTAAGACAACTGCTGTTTTAGACGGCAGACCCACTAGGGGTATACCGATTGTACGGTAGGCCCATAAGGGGTTTGAATTGTGTATGGAATCTGCCCCCTCTGTCGGAGGGAAGGAGCGAAGGCGCACCGCTCAATCCATCGCTCTTTAGTCAGACCGTTTGATTTGGTTAGTCAGGCGGGGTTCTGGTGTAAATAGCCCTAGCCGGACACCGGTGTCTTGTCTAGACTAGCGTTCTAGGGTGTATATTTTGTTCGCTAGGTCGGAGGGACCGGGAGACTAAGCGGCGTCTGTGTAAATTCGGTTCGCTAGCTCTCAACCTATCTTGGCTAAGTGGGAAGGCGTGTAAATTTGGAACCCACTAGATTTTTGATAGCAATCGACTAAGAGGCGTCTGTGTAAATTCGGTCCTCTAGCTCGCTATATGTGGTGCTTGGGCAGTGTGGCTAACCAAAACGGATGTAGATAGTTTTAGGTAGTCCATTCAAGGTACTGGCCAATAGTTTAGTTGGGAATTGTAAATGTGTTAAAGATTGTTAGTAAAGTGTATATCTTGTTAGATAGCGCGAGCTCAGCCGTCTAGCGAAAGTGTTAATAGTGTGTTGCTGTATCATAGTGCACGGTACCATAACCCTGTATATTTACTGACACTGTATATAAGTACTAATCACTGTCGTCCATTGCATGTTTAACACCATAAACACTAATAATTGTATTGTGACCTTAAATTGTGCTTTGACCTATGCTAACCGTACTGTAACCGCTATTTGTAAAAGACGATGTTACTGGGGTGTGTTATAGACGGGTAATTCATATATAGAGAATTATAGCGTGGGTGACTGTATAGTTTCGCCAAAGGGCATAATATTGATTATCTAGTGACTGGTGTAACAGCTGTGTGTATGGGAATTCCCTGAGTGTTTATTGTGTTATTGTGTACGTTTCACTTGGTAACCGTACCACGTGGTGCTGTTGCCAGAGGAAACGGGTGTGACTGTTGAATAGTACGCGTGCATAGTATTCGTTGTCAACGACGTTCCATTGATAAGTATGGGCGCATCAGAGTCAACGATTCCGGATCCCTTAGGTTGTATGGTAAAGAATTTTAAAAAGGGATTCAAAACATGTGATTTTGGGGTTAAAATGTCTCCTGTACGTTTGGTTACTTTGTGCACTAGGGAGTGGCCTACTTTGGTTGCGGCATGGCCGCCACGTGGTAGTTTGGATCCAACCCTGATACAGCGTGTACACGTGGCTGTGTCGGGTAGGCCTGAACTTTACGGGCAGTTTCCATATATTGATTGTTGGAGACAGGCCGTAAACGACTCGCCAAAATGGATTCAGATATGCCACGAGGAGCAATGTCGCCTCATGGTGGCCAGGACTTGTTTGTCCACTAGGACTGTGGTTAGGCCCATTTTGGACACGCCCCCTGAGTCCGAGATCCCTTTGCCGCCCCCTTACTTCCCTACAGGAAGAGGTAACGCGAATGCAGGAAGTTCTATACCCCTCCCCTCATTGCCCTCATCCACTTCCGCTTCCTCCTCTAGTACAGAATCCACCCCTCCTCGTATTAAACCTCCCCTTCCGGAACCAGAACCAACCCCCGTTAGATCTAAATATCCTGATTTGGCGCCACTTCAAACTTCCGGTCAAGCTTCTTCTAGCTCGGCTGGGAGTATTCTATTTACTAACTTTTCCCAAAATCAAGCTCCCACATCCTCATGCCCTATTTCTCCCCGACTGGAACCCATAACTGACGCCCCTTCACGTAGCCCCATACTAACCCGACAACTGACCGGTACCCAACAATTAAAACATTATCAGATGCCTCTTCGTCTGAATCCCGGGTCAGCCTATATCGATGCCGCAGGTCAAATGGCACATGCTGACCCAGTCTTCGTATATGTCCCGTTCACGACTACCGATCTCTTGAATTGGAAGACCCACAATTCCTCGTACACTGAGAAACCACAAGCTATGACCGATCTGTTCACCTCGATAGTTCAGACACATAACCCGACATGGGCTGATTGCCAGCAGTTATTAATGACTTTGTTTAATAATGAGGAAAGGACAAGGATTAACCAAGCGGCCATTAAAGCGCTAGAGGATAGAGCCCGTGCTTTGAATCAAGCCAATCCAGCAGCATGGGCCGCAACACATTACCCTAATACCGATCCCGATTGGAATGTAAATGGCGCAGATATGGTTCAACTCAGAGCCTATAGAGACGCTATAATTGCTGGCATGAAAGCCGGAGGGAAGAAAGCTATTAACATGTCGAAGACAGTTGAGGTGATTCAGAAAAGTGATGAAGCGCCCAGTGTCTTTTATGACCGATTATTGGAGGCATACCGCTTGTATACCCCCTTTAATCCGGAAGACGCAGATAATTCCCGAATGGTGAACTCCGCCTTTGTCAGCCAAGCTTACGGAGATATTAAGTGCAAGCTACAGAAGTTAGAAGGGTTTGCAGGTATGTCTATCACCCAACTAATGGAGGTAGCGAATAAAGTGTATATGAATAGGGAAACAGAAAGTAAGAAAGAGGAAGAGCGCAAGATGCGTAGAAAGGCAGATATGCTAGCGGTAGCGATCGCAGGCGTAGATAGACGGGGCCCAGATAGAGGCTATAGTAAGTGGAATGAGGAACCTCTGAGTAGAAATCAGTGCGCATACTGTAGGGAAGAAGGGCATTGGAGAAATGAGTGTCCGCGAAGAGAACAGTATGAGAGAGACAGACCTAGGACAGGTTATGGAAACTTTAGAGGCAGAGCGAGAGGTAGAGGAGGCCCCGGAGGGAGCAATGGTAATAGAGGGAGTAATGGGAACAGAGGAAGTGTAAGGGAAGATAGGTACTATCCAGCAGCGCAAAGGTCCCGCGATAGAGAAGGTAGGGACTTTGTAGGATTGGCTGACACGGTCATGGAGGACTATTGATACCGACCGGGCTCCATCCCCCTTGGTCGAGCGGAGCCTATGTGTCAGGGTACCTGTGGTCTCTACCTCCGAAAGAGGTAGAGACTTAGCTGTTCCTCCATCCAGACGGCCTGATGGCTCCCTTCCCCACGGTCTATCCGGTCATGCAAGGCCGGCCGCGAGGGAGTGACTGCCTTTTACAGCATCTAGGCAGGAAGTTGTCATCAGGACACTCCTCCGGAACGACCTGTCACTCAATTGCTGCAGGACCAATCAGGACGCCTTGGAGGCGTGGTTACTGCTCTGAACAGGGTATTTAACAGAGCTTCTTTCATTAGCTCATTGCCCTGTCGTGGTTCTAGCTTGTTCTAGTCACTCAGTGCTTGTGTATTCTATTATCCCTTTTGGTTTTGACCAGGCTTGTTTACCTTACTCTGCTTATCTCTGTTACCCTTGATTCGGCTTGTCTCTCGCTTACCTGTCTTCTGTTACCCTCGACCTCGGCTTGTCTTTGACCATTCTATACTGTACTACTTACGTTAGTCCGGCCATTCTAAGGTCCGGTATACGTATCTGGCTACTGTTTGTACTCTGCGTGTTGGATCCCTGTCCCGATCCTGACATTACGACAGGGCCAATGGATCCTGCAAGTACAAACAGTCAGCTGGCTCCTCCTGATCCTAGGTTTGAAGCCATGGATCACAGAATGGATCAGATGGCGCTTGCGCTACAGGCTCTATTATCTCGTGCCAATAACCCACCAGAGGAGATACGTAATACCCCTGTTTCTCCTGTCGGTTCAGGTCTAGAGGTAGCCACAGTGGGTGCTTCTTCTCGCATTACCCCCCCAGTACGCTATGGTGGGTCTCCTGAGAAGTGTCGTGGTTTCTTAAACCAAATTAGTATCCACTTTGAATTGCAACCTCGCTCTTATCCTACAGATAGGGCAAAGGTAGGATTTATTATCACCCTACTTATTGAGAAAGCTCTGAGATGGGCCAACCCATTATGGGAGAACGATAACCCATTAGTTTATAACTATAACGCCTTTGTAGCTGCTTTTAGAAGAACATTTGACCCTCCAGGTAGAAAGGTTAATGCAGCCAGATTACTGTTGCGTCTGAGACAGGAGAACCAAACACTGGTGGATTATGCACTAGAGTTCAGGTCTCTGGCGTCAGAGGTCAAGTGGAATGAGCAGGCGTATATGGATGTATTTTTGAATGGCTTATCTGAAGTAATCCTTGATGAGGTTGCTACCAGAGAACTCCCTGAGAATTTAGAGGATTTAATTTCGTTCATCTCTCGTATAGATGAACGTTTAAGAGAGAGACAGAACACTCGAGAGAGGAACCGGAGACCTTCTTTTAGGTTAGCTCCCGCTTTTCCAAGTCCTGACTCCACGGTATCTTTGCTTCCTGAACCTATGCAGATAGGGTATACCCGCCTCTCTGAGGAGGAAAAACAGTACAGGAGAAGAGAGGGTTTGTGTATGTATTGTGGAGCTAAGGGTCATTTACTCTCGAACTGTTCTAACCGCCCGGGAAACGCTCGCACCTAAGTCTCTCTAGAGGACAGGCCTTGGGTGTTTCTATTTTGTCCTCTACTCCTAATTATAAAGATCACAGGCTTCTGCTACCAGTTTCCTTAACATGTGGGGGGGAGGTAGTAAGGGCTATGGCTTTGATAGATTCTGGTGCTGCTGAGAATTTTATCGACCAAGCCTTTGCTAGTAAAAACTATTTCCCATCCCAGCTAAGGGAGATACCCTTGGCCGTTGAGGCCATAGATGGTAGACCACTACTAGACCCTGTTATCTTTCGTGAGACCATACCCATTGAGTTAAATGTTGGTATCCTACACGTGGAGAATTTATCTCTTCTGCTCATTTCGTCTCCTTCCTTTCCCATAGTTCTGGGGTACCCATGGTTGAAAGAACATAACCCTATTATCGATTGGGAATTAGGGGAGATAATCTCGTGGGGCCAGGGCTGCCAGGATCGGTGTTTGTGCAAGGTTTCTCCATTAGCTAATATTAACATACAGGAGAACCCTACTCAGGCCACAGAAAGACAAATACCAGACCTTTACCTAGACTTAAGGGCAGTGTTTGACAAGAAGAATGCCGATTCTTTGCCGCCACACAGGTCATTTGACTGTAAAATTAAGCTTCTACCCGGGACTATGCCTCCGAGGGGCCATGTATATCCTTTGTCTGTTCAGGAAAACTCGGTTCTAGAGGAGTATATTCAGGAGAATTTAGAAAAGGGATTCATCAGGAGGTCTTCTTCTCTGGCCGGGGCGGGGTTCTTTTTCATTAAGAAGAAGGATGGTACGCTGAGACCGTGTATCGATTACCGAGGCTTGAATAAAATAACTGTCAGAAATGCCTATCCTATCCCACTGATTACCGAGTTATTTGATCGTCTTAAGGGCTCCAAAATCTTCACCAAGTTAGATCTCAGAGGGGCTTACAATTTGGTGAGAATCCAGCAAGGTCACGAGTGGATGACGGCATTCAATACCCGGTATGGCCATTACGAATACACTGTTATGCCATTTGGACTATGCAATGCTCCTGCAGTATTTCAAGAGTTGATTAATGAGGTACTTAGGGAGTTTCAGCATGATTGTGTTATTGTTTACCTGGACGACATACTAATACACTCTAAGGAGATTGAGACTCACCATAGACAGGTCAGAAAGGTGTTACACAAACTTCTGCAACATGGTCTATACTGCAAATTGGAGAAGTGCAGTTTTGATCAGTCTCAGGTAGACTTTCTTGGGTACGTGATTTCTGGGGAAGGTTTTAAAATGGATCCTGGTAAACTCCAATCTATTTTAGACTGGCCTTTGCCCAAAGGACTCAAGGCTATCCAAAGGTTTATTGGTTTTTCCAACTACTATAGGCACTTCATTAAGGGTTACTCCTCTATCATTGCGCCTATTACCAATATGACCAAACAAGGGGCTGATACTAAGTTCTGGTCTGAGGAAGCTCTTGTTGCTTTTAAGACTCTCAAGGAACTTTTTGCCTCAGCTCCCATTCTAGTTCATCCTGATACGACTCTGCCTTTCTTGCTCGAGGTCGATGCTTCTGAGACAGGAGTTGGGGCTGTTCTGTCTCAAAGGTTAGGGGTGGATAAACCGTTACACCCTTGTGGTTTCTTCTCTAAAAAATGTTCTGGGCCTGAGAGCAGATATGACATCGGGGAGAGGGAACTGTTAGCGGTCATTAAGGCTTTAAAGGAGTGGAGACATTTACTGGAAGGGACACTACACCCTGTTACTATTCTAACGGATCATAAGAACTTGTCTTATATTGGGGAGGCTAAGCGCTTGTCCGCCAGGCAGGCTCGCTGGGCTTTGTTCCTCACTCACTTTAATTATGTTCTTACGTATAGACCTGGTTCTAAGAACTCTAAAGCCGATGCTTTGTCTCGTCAATATGAACCATCCACTATAACTGAACCACTTCTGTCCTCCATAGTTCCTAAGGGGAATATCATCGCGAACACGAATCTCAGGATTCACTCTCCATTGCTTTCTGAGATCATGAAGTTTCAGCATTTGGCACCCAAACAGACTCCTGGGGATCGACACTTCGTTCCTGCCGCTCTCCAACTGGAGGTGCTACGCTGTCTCCATAACAGCAAGGTGGCTGGGCATCCTGGCATCCGCAAGACTTATGCGCTGGTCTCTAAAGATTTTTGGTGGCCTGACTTACGCAAGGATATTAAAGAATTCATCGGGGCATGTGAAGTTTGTACCAAGACCAAGCTACCCCATTCGCTTCCATGCGGATTTCTGCACCCTTTAGAGGTTCCTGAAAAGCCTTGGTCCTGTCTGGCAATGGACTTCATTGTTGATTTGCCTATTTCTAAAAAGCAGACTGTCATCCTCACTGTGGTAGACAGATTTACTAAAATGGCTCACTTCATTCCCTTACCTAAACTCCCATCTTCGCCCGAATTAGCGGAGATATTCGCCAGGGAGATTTTCCGTTTGCATGGGATACCTTCCCAAATTGTCTCTGACAGAGGCTCCCAATTTGTTTCCCGTTTTTGGAGATCATTCTGCTCCCAACTAGGCATCACATTGAATTTCTCCTCTGCCTATCATCCTCAGTCCAATGGAGCTGCTGAACGCACTAACCAAAAAGTTGAACAATATTTACGTTGTTTCGTTTCAGAACACCAGGACGATTGGGTCGGTTTGATTCCTTGGGCGGAGTTTGCACATAACAATCTCATTTGTGATTCTACGCATTCTAGCCCTTTTTTCTTGAATTATGGCTTCCATCCTTCCTTCGGAGTCTTCTTCTCAAGGGATACCGTCGGTGGATGTTCATGTTGCCAATTTAAGAAAGTTGTGGGATCAAACTCGACAAATCCTTCTGCACAATTCTACGCTGGTTAAAAGACACGCTGACAAACGTAGAAGGGCAGCACCGGTGTTTGTTCCAGGCGATAGAGTATGGTTAAGTACTAGAAACATTCGGTTAAAAGTGCCGTCTATGAAGTTTGCTCCTCGATATATTGGACCTTACAGGGTACTGTCTCAAATCAACCCAGTTGCGTATCGTTTAGCGTTGCCTAATGCCTTACGCATTCCTAATTCATTTCATGTTTCCTTGCTAAAACCATTAATATGTAACAGGTTCTCCTCCACGATCGCCCCTCCCCGCTCAGTTCAGGTGGAAGGTCAGGAGGAGTATGAGGTCAATTCCATCGTTGATTCTCGAATCTCCCGGGGGAGACTGCAATATCTGGTCGATTGGAAGGGTTATGGTCCTGAGGAGAGAAGTTGGGTACCTCAGGAGAAGGTGCATGCTCCCCGTCTCCGCAGGGCGTTTCACTCTAGATTCCCTTCTCGCCCTGGTGTATTCCGCCCGGTGGGCGTATCTGAGAGGGGGGGTACTGTCAGGGTACCTGTGGTCTCTACCTCCGAAAGAGGTAGAGACTTAGCTGTTCCTCCATCCAGACGGCCTGATGGCTCCCTTCCCCACGGTCTATCCGGTCATGCAAGGCCGGCTGCGAGGGAGTGACTGCCTTTTACAGCATCTAGGCAGGAAGTTGTCATCAGGACACTCCTCCGGAAC
Organism: Pelobates fuscus; assembly: GCF_036172605.1. Lineage (NCBI taxonomy): Eukaryota > Metazoa > Chordata > Amphibia > Anura > Pelobatidae > Pelobates > Pelobates fuscus. Next base: position 50,077,963 of record NC_086317.1, read on the forward strand.
GACCTGTCACTCAATTGCTGCAGGACCAATCAGGACGCCTTGGAGGCGTGGTTACTGCTCTGAACAGGGTATTTAACAGAGCTTCTTTCATTAGCTCATTGCCCTGTCGTGGTTCTAGCTTGTTCTAGTCACTCAGTGCTTGTGTATTCTATTATCCCTTTTGGTTTTGACCCGGCTTGTTTACCTTACTCTGCTTATCTCTGTTACCCTTGATTCGGCTTGTCTCTCGCTTACCTGTCTTCTGTTACCCTCGACCTCGGCTTGTCTTTGACCATTCTATACTGTACTACTTACGTTAGTCCGGCCATTCTAAGGTCCGGTATACGTATCTGGCTACTGTTTGTACTCTGCGTGTTGGATCCCTGTCCCGATCCTGACACTATGGTCGATGTATCAATAGGGGGAAAAAGGAGTGCGTTCATGATCGACACTGGTGCTGAACATTCGGTGGTGACTGACCTAGTTGCTCCTCCATCTGGAAGAACTATTACTGTAATAGGAGCAACTGGAAGAAGTGCTGCAAAACCGGTTCTTAAAAGTCGACTCTGTACATTGGGAGGCCACGTAGTAAAACATCAATTCCTTTATATGCCTGAATGTCCAGTCCAATTGCTGGGACGTGATATGCTATCTAAGTTACAAGCGCAGATTACGTTCCTACCAAATGGAACAACATCCTTAAAGTTTAATGGACCTTCAGGTATTATGACATTATCCGTACCAAAGGAAGAAGAGTGGCGACTTTATACAGCGTTGACTAGCCAAAACCCTAGGAGTGATGAGTCCTTATTCAACATACCAGGAGTTTGGGCAGAGAACAACCCACCAGGACTGGCCCGCAATATTCCACCTATTAAAATCGAACTAAAACTTGGGGTTTATCCAGTGAGCCTAAGACAATATCACATCCCGCAGAAGGCTAAGAAGAACATCCAATCTTATCTGGATAAGTTCATACGGTATGGTATCCTAAAATTCTGTACTTCCCCCTGGAACACCCCATTGCTGCATGTTCAAAAGCCCGGTACAGATGAGTATCGACCTGTGCAGGACTTGAGAGCAGTCAATGATGCGGTTGTTAGTATACATCCAGTTGTGCCCAATCCATATAACCTGCTTGCTTTAATTCCAGGCGGGGCTACCTATTTTACAGTCTTAGACCTCAAAGATGCCTTCTTTTGCCTCCGAATTGCCGCAGAAAGTCAATGTATCTTCGCTTTCCAATGGGAAAACGCTGTAACGGGCTCAAAACGCCAAATGACCTGGACAAGACTGCCCCAAGGGTTTAAAAATTCACCTACCCTATTTGGTTCAGCTCTAAGTCAAGATTTATTGGATTTCGAGTCCATCCCAGGAGAGTGTGTATTGTTACAATATGTAGATGACTTGTTGATAGCAGCAGTTACAAAGGAAATCTGTCAGCAAGCAACGCACGATCTACTACACATTCTCTGGAAGGCAGGATACAAGGTGTCTAGAAAGAAGGCTCAGTTGTGTTTGCCAACTGTCAAATATCTGGGATTCCATATCTCTGAAGGTCAAAGAATTATGGGGCCAGAGAGAAAAGAAGCTGTGTGCCAAATACCGATACCCAAAAATAGAAGACAAGTGCGAGAATTCTTGGGGGCAGCAGGCTTCTGTAGGATATGGATTCCCAGCTACGCGATACTGGCAAAACCTCTGTATGCAGCTATCAAAGGTACAGAGCACGACCCCTTCTTATGGACTAGAGAACAGCAAACGGCATTTGAAGATGTGAAGAAGGCTTTGATGAGTGCCCCAGCATTAGGTCTACCTGATCACACACGACCATTCTACCTGTATGTACATGAGCAAAGAAGAATGGCTGTGGGAGTATTGACACAGTACTTGGGATCATGGCAAAGACCTGTTGCCTACATGTCTAAGCAACTGGATGCAGTGGCCAGCGGACTTCCACCTTGTCTAAGAGCCGTAGCTGCAGCCGCCCTGCTAGTAGCTGAAGCCGATAAACTCACTCTGGGTCAAGAACTTTATGTACGAGTCCCACATGCAGTACAGACGTTGTTGGATTACAAAGGAAATCATTGGTTTAGTAATAGCCGTATGACCAAGTATCAAGCAATGTTGTGTGAAAACCCAAGAGTGCATTTAGAGACTGTAAACACCTTAAATCCAGCTACCCTTTTGCCACAACCTACTGAAAGTCAACATGATTGTTTGGAAGTAATGGATGAAGTATTTTCAAGTAGAACCGATCTTCGTGATTTTCCCATCCAGAATATGTTCAGAATATGTTCAATATTACACCGACGGCAGTAGTTATGTGAAAGAAGGGATCCGCTATGCAGGATATGCAGTAACAACAATAGACCAGGTGATAGAAGCTCGGCCACTGGCAAAAGGAACATCAGCACAAAAGGCAGAATTGATAGCACTGACACGAGCGTTACAATTGGCTGAAGGTTTAAGAGTGAACATCTACACGGACTACAAGTATGCGTTTTTAACCACTCATGCCCACGGAGCTTTGTATAAAGAAAGAGGACTATTGAATTCAGAAGGCAAAGAAATCAAGTATGCAGCTGAAATCCTACAACTATTGGAAGCAGTGTGGGAGCCGAGAGAAGTCGGTATCATACATTGTCGAGCGCATCTGAGAGGAGATGGTGATGTAACCAAAGGAAATCGGATGGCAGACAGTACAGCTAAGCGTGCCGCTGAATCGGGAAGACAGGAGTATGTGGGGCATATAGCTGCTCTTATACCAACTCCACTGTCTCAATGGACTCCAGTTTATACAGCTCAAGAAGAGGAGTGGTTAAAGACTGAACCTGGAAAGTACTTGGAGAACAAATGGTATCAGTTAGAAGATGGAAGAATAGTTATTCCAGCGTCACTAGCGGTAGAAATTGTCCAAAACTATCACAACGGGACACATTCTGGGAGAGACAGCACAGAAGAATCTCTCAGAAAACATTTCTACATACCAAGATTGTCCAACTTGACTCAGGCCATTGTACGAAGATGTGTAACGTGTGCTAAAAATAATGCAAGGCAAGGACCAGTAAAGCCACCAGGAGTCCAGTTTATGGGGGGACTCCCCATGTCCGATTTACAAATTGACTATACAGTGATGCCTAAATCGGGTGGACATCGCTACCTGCTGGTGGTTGTGTGTACCTATTCAGGCTGGGTAGAAGCATGTCCTACTCGTACAGAGAAAGCAGGAGAAGTTGTGAGATTCCTGTTACGAGAAATAATACCCCGATATGGACTACCCTGCTCTATAGGATCGGACAATGGTCCAGCTTTTGTTCATCAGTGCCTACAACAACTGACTCATATGCTTGGTATAAAGTGGAGGCTTCATACGGCATATAGACCCCAGAGTTCTGGTAAGGTAGAGAGAATGAATAGAACTATTAAGAATCAGTTGGCTAAAATGTGTCAGGAAACCCAACTTAAGTGGAACGTTCTCTTACCCATAGCTCTATTGCGAATCCGCAGTACACCTACCAGAAGGATGGGCCTCTCTCCTTTTGAAATCATGTATGGGCGACCACCTCCCGTACTTGGTAACTTAAGGGGGGATTTGAGTCAGTTGGGAGAAGGAATTACCCGGCAGCAGGTTGTAGAGTTGGGTAAGACTATGGAGGAGGTACAGAAATGGGTACAAGATAGATTACCTGTGAATATTTATCCCCCAGTTCATAGTTACCACCCAGGAGACCAAGTGTGGATTAAAGAGTGGAATAATGTACCGTTAGGGCCCAAGTGGAGAGGTCCTTATGTTGTTCTTTTGTCTACCCCTACAGCGATAAAAGTAGCCGAAGTGACTCCGTGGATACATCACTCCAGGGTTAAACCAGCAGCAGTCGATTCTTGGCAAGTTACAGCAGATCCAGAGAATCCCTGCAAGATCCGGTTAAAGCGCACGACTCAGTCGGAGTGACGAGGAACCTTGTGGATTACAAATTTTATTGTTTTAGAGATTTGGTAAGTGAGTGAGAGGGCCATAATAAAGCCTGTCCGCTCACCGACGTATAGTATATAAGCCAGAAAAAGTCTCGAAGGGACCCCTGTGAAGACGAGCAGAACTCCATTCCCTGCAGCCCTTACATCCTGGAAGCTGAGGTGCCTTCGCACGGACGAAGACTGAGGATGACGACGAAAGATGTGTTCTTGATAATGTTTATTTATGTGTATTTTTATATTCAGGAAGGTAGAGGTACCGACACTCCTAGCTGTGAGGTATGCATTAAGACTACAAGAACAGGTAACCATATTTCCCAAACCCTAATTTGGCATTCACAATACGAGTGTAAAGGAGATGTATCAAGATGTAGATACCTAAATATAGAATATAGTGTGTGCCATTTAGGAGTAGGAGAACCTAAGTGCTTCAGTCCAGAGTATCAACCTCGTACAATTTGGTTGACTCTCAGGAATGGAGATCCTCAGGGGACCCTAATTAATAAGACGGTATTAGAATCCGTACATTCTTCGGGTGTTCTGCTATTTGATGCGTGTAAGGCGATATCAAGTGGTAGAAAGCCGTGGAATGTATGTGGGGATCTTAGATGGGAGAGGACGTATGGGTCTAACGATAAATATATTTGTCCCAGTAGTAAATATAAATATGTGAGTCCTAGATGCCCAAATAGAGATTATAACTTTTGCCCATATTGGTCTTGTGTGGGGTGGGCAACTTGGGGACAGACAGTAGACAAGGACATGATTGTGACTAAGTTGCCTACCAGCCCATATTGTAAGTCTATGGAATGCAATCCAGTCCATATACTTATAAATAACCCCGACAAGTTCTTAGATAAATATGGTAATTTATTTGGGTTTCAAATATATGGGACGGGTTTAGATCCTGGGACAGTATTGTTTATAGGGATAGAGACTGATACGGTATCCTCCCAAACTCATCAAGTATACCATTCCTTTTATGAAGAGATGAGCATAGATAATAAGATCCCCCATAATGCTAAAAACCTGTTTATTGATTTAGCTGAGAGTATTGCCGGTAGTCTTAATGTTACCAACTGCTATGTGTGTGGAGGTACTAACATGGGAGACCAATGGCCTTGGGAAGCAAAGGAGGTAATGTCCGGTTCTGAGGCAGTTGACCAATTAATATCTACACAAGCCGATTATCATATGAGTGTTAGAGGTAAATCTGAGTGGAGATTAAAGACCTCCATCATAGGTTATGTTTGCATAGCAAGGAAAGGAATAATGTATAATACTTCTGTAGGAGAATTAACTGGTCTAGGGCAAAAAGCTTATGATGATGATACAAAGAATACAACTTGGTGGTCGGCTTCAAATGTCTCAGAACCATCTAACCCGTTTGCTAGATACGCCAATTTAAAGGATGTGTGGTTTGACCTATCCATCACATCTACCTGGAGAGCCCCAGCAAATTTGTACTGGATCTGTGGTAAGAAAGCCTATTCGGAGTTGCCACAGGACTGGGAAGGGGCATGTGTGTTGGGTATGCTCAAACCATCCTTCTTCTTGTTACCTATTGAAACAGGTGAGACTTTAGGTGTTAAAGTGTATGATGTGAATCATAGGAAGAAAAGGGGACCCATAGAGATAGGCGCCTGGGAAGATAATGAATGGCCTCCCCAGCGTATTATAGATTACTATGGGCCAGCCACGTGGGCAGAAGATGGTACCTTTGGTTATAGAACCCCTATTTATATGCTCAACCGTATTATAAGATTACAGGCGGTGGTTGAGATCATTACTAACGAGACATCACAAGCGCTCAATCTTCTAGCGAAGCATAATACCAGGATGAGGACAGCAGTATACCAAAATAGATTAGCCTTGGATTACCTTTTGGCAGTAGAGGGAGGTGTATGTGGGAAGTTTAACCTGAGCAATTGCTGTCTTCAAATAGATGACGAAGGGCAAGCAATAGCTGAGCTAACTAGCCATATGGTTAAACTAGCGCATGTGCCTACTCAGGTATGGAAAGGGTATAATCCAAGCAGTTGGTTTGGTAGCTGGTATGAGTGGTTTGGAGGGCTTAAGGCAGTGGTAGGTGGAGTCCTACTAATTTTTTTTTTTTTTTTCAATGTCTCGTTTTTATTAAGGTTTTGTTACCATATAGTTATCAAACGGTAATGAGGGATACAGAAAAAAGAAATAGGGAGGGGTACATGAACATACATGGTCATATTATCTCATTGCAAAGTACACAGTAGACATTGATCATATTTAACAGAAAGAATATTAGCAGTTAAGTAGCATAGTTTATAACATACAGATCACACATTGTCCGCCAGAAACCATCTCCAAGTGGCTCTCTCGCTGTCATTTTATGTGCTATCAATTATTTAGAAATGATGGCTAATTTCTGACCTGTGGACTGTGTTTCGGTGTACTGCGTGCATGTTCATAGGTCGGGATGGAGGGGTAGCATAGTAGAGGGAGCAAACAGGGGGGTAACATATTAACCAAGTGTTTGTACAATATATCGCAAGTGGTGCGTGTCAATACCATGTGGTGCGCGTTTTGTGTTACTTGTCTGAGTGGTGGGGAGCGGATCAGACTCTCAGATGCTAGCCTGTGGAACCTTGGATATGAATGATGTCAATTGTCTGAGATTCGAAGTTTCGTTATTTCTGTGCGTGTCGTGTGCCAACTTTCCCAGTGTGTGGAGTAGGATTCCACTTGACCTTGTATCTTGTAGGCCATGCGCTCGTATGTGGCAATATTATCTAACCTATCCCATACCTCTAGTGGTTGTGGAGCACTCCTTTTCTTCCAGTGACATGCTATGCTGGTTTTAGCTGCAGTTAAAATATGCAGGAGTACATGTTTGGCTTTGTCTATTAACAATTCCGGGGACAGGTGTAGGAGGAAGCATTCTGGCGTAAATGGGATTTTGCGGTGGGTAATCAGTTTAATAGCCTCTCCTATTAGTCTCCAAAAGCCTTTTAGTGCGGGACATGTCCAGAATATGTGTGCCATATCTCCCCTGGGGGCATCACATCTCCAGCAGGTAGATGGTGATGTCTTATACATGATAGACAACTTGGCCGGCACCAGGTACTATCGCATAAGTATTTTACAGTAGGCTTCCCAATGTGCTAGGCTGTGGGACACTTTCCTGGTTGTCTGTATTGCTTGTAGCCATATTGGCGTCGGGATGCTAACTTCGAGCTCGCGTTCCCACAAACGCATATAGGTGTGTTTGTGGAGCGGGTCATTATCATTGAGAGCTGTATAGCACATGGATAGGGGTTTCGATTGTGGGGGTCGTCTTATGCAATGTCGGCCGAAGTTTGTTAGTTGTGTTTCTTCACAGTAGTGTGCGTGTAAATTGTGTAGGATGTGTTTTATCCTGATGTATGTGAATACTTCCCTGGGGGGGAGTTTGAACTCCTGTTGTAGCACTGGGAACGGTTTTAGACCTGCCTCTGTATATAGTTGGGCTATCGAATGAATACCATTCACACTCCATGTTGCCATAGTGATATTTTCAGATAATTCTGAGATTGTTTGTATAGGGGCAAAGTATAGAAGATTGTTCACACCCATGAGTGTGCCTGCCCATTTCTTCCAGCTCTTGAGTAGAAATTTTGTGTTTTGTAAGGGGTGATTCGTGGATGTGGTCCCGAGTTCACACGCCCGCAGCGCGGATTGCACAGTGAGTGGATGAATGCAGGCATTTTCCAGGGATGCCCATATAGGTGTGTGGGGGCGTGTGAGTAATTCTAGGCCTTGTGCCAGGGTTGCAGCTCTGTAGTACATTCTAATGTTTGGAATGCCTAGTCCCCCTTTATTCGGGGATAGCCATGTTATGCGTCTAGCTAGCCTAGGTGGTTTTTTTTTCCAGATATAGGCATTGAAGATGCTTTGGAATTTGTGTAGTAGTTTGTCGTTAATTGCTATGGGTATGGTGCGGAACAGGTATAGGATATGGGGCAATGCCATCATCTTTATGGTGTTCACCCTCCCCAGCCAAGAGATTTCCAAATCTTGCCAATTGTCAAGTAGCGTCTGTAGTGTATGGGCCACTTTGACGTGATTCTCCTTGGGAAGATGCTGGGCCGATTTGGTCAGATTTATACCTAAGTACTTTATGGAGACCTTCCTCCAGTCAAAGGGGTGGGAGCCCATGAGTGACTGCACCGTGCGTTGTGGGAGGTTTATGGGCAGGGCTTGTGTTTTTTTAAGGTTGTTCCTATAATATGAAACTCGTCCGTACTGTTGGAGAAGGGTCATTAGGTTCGGGATGGATTGTTCTGGGTTGGAGACATACACTAGCACATCGTCTGCGAATAGGGCTAATTTTTGGGTCCCTGCTGGGGTGTACAGGCCTGTGATCTGGGGATCGTGTTTGAGGTGTTGTATAAGTGGCTCGAGACATAGAATGAATAGTAACGGGGACAACGGGCAGCCTTGGCGTGTGCCATTGCTTATATGGAATGTGTTGGATAGGAAGCCGGAGTTGAAGATTTTGGCTGAGGGCATTTGGTAGAGTGCTTTAATTCCTCTCAGGGATTGGCTGGTGAAACCCATTTTGAGTAGGGTGGCTTCCATGTATGGCCAGTTCAGGCGGTCAAACGCTTTTTCAGCGTCAAGCGCCAGAACTGCGCCCGATTGCCTGTTCATGTTTGCCCAGTTGATCATATTAATGAAGTGCCTAGTGTTATCTCCCGCTTGCCTGCCTGGGACAAACCCCGCTTGTTCGGCAGAGACTAGGTTAGGGAGGTGATGTTTCAGTCTTGTCGCCCATAGTTTCGCATACAATTTAATGTCTGCGTTTAGTAAAGAAATTGGTCTGAGGTTTTCACATTGAGTGGGTGGCTTGCCCGGTTTGGGTAAGGTAACTATATGTGCCTCCAGCATCTCTGCCGGGAGCGTGCCTGTACGTTTAATAGTGTTGAATAGGTCTGTGAGGTGGGGTGTCAAGATCTTCGCCATTTTGTGGTAGTAATAATTAGAGAGCCCGTCGGGGCCTGGTGCCTTATGTTTGGGCAGGGACTTGATAGTGTTGAGTACTTCTTCTTCTGTGAATGGTTCATCTAATAGTGTACAGGCAGTTGGGGAAAGTTTTGGTAGTGAAATGTTACTTAGGAAGGCCTCTATAGTCTCAGGTGTGGGTTGGGGTGTTGTCGGGTCGTTTTTCAAGTTGTAAAGTGTGTCATAATAGCTTGCCAGTTCATTTACAATGTCTAAGGGGTTATATAATCTGCCTCTCGTGGGGGAGTCTATGTAAGGAATTTTGGTTTGTAGTTGTTTGTTTTTTAGTTTGTTGGCTAGTAGTTTGCCTGCTTTGTTCCCTTGTGTATAAAATTTGAGTTTGAGAGATCTCAACCATCTTTCGGTGGACAAGAGGTCTAGTTCGTGTATTTCCCTCTGTATCTCGGTGATTTGTGTTGACAGGGCTTTTGTTGGGTTAGTCTTGTTTTGTGACTCGAGGGATGTCAGTGCTTGTTGTAGGAGGATACGTTTGTCTTTAGTTTTCTTTTTAAATTTGGACCCTTCCCTTATGAGTACGCCCCGTAAGACTGCCTTATGGGCGACCCAGATGGTTGGGACTGGGGTGTCTTCTGACGTGTTAATACTGAAGTATTCAGTCGCTTCTTTGGCAACTATATCAAGTATATGAGGAGTGTCTAGTAAGCTCTCATTAAGTCTCCACTTTCCCCTGCCTCTCGCTAAGTGTAGAGATCTGAAGGTGATTGATATGGGGGCGTGGTCTGACCACGTCCTCTGCCCTATATGTATTTCTTCGATATTATTCAGGGTTACCTTGTCTACCAGACAAAAATCTATTCTTGAATATGTTCTGTGTACCTGTGAGAAGAACGTATAATCTCTCTTGGTAGGGTACATAGAGCGCCATGTATCGTAAAGTTCATTATGGGATAGTAGTTTGCTTAGTTCAGCGCTTATCAATTTCGCTTGAGTGGTAGGTGGTTTGTGGCATTCTCGTTGTATATCAAGTTCAGGGTTCAGGGTACAATTAAGGTCTCCACATATTATCGTGTGACCTTGTTTAATTTTATTGAGATGTTTCAGGGACTTGCGTATAAACGTATTCTGGGCTTCATTAGGTGCGTATAGTGACGCTATTGTCATCATCATACCATTCAGGTTACCCACCAGAATTAGCAGGCGCCCCTCTTTATCAGTGTACCTGTTCGTTTCTTGAAAGACCCAGTCTTTATGAAAAAAAATAGCAACCCCTTTTGATTTGTGGGGTGAAAGCGCGTGGAAAGCCTGAGGGTAGTGAGATGAGTAGATGCGGGGGGGTTTGCGGACACAAAGATGCGTCTCCTGAAGGCAAATAACTGCCGCCTTTGATTTCTGCATTTCTTGCACTAGGAGGCGCCTCTTGTGTGGGCTGTTCAGGCCTTTGACATTTAAAGAGTGGATTTTAAATGTTGGTAGCGTCATGGTGGTGTTTGGGTAGGCAGCGCTGTAGCGCTTGGATCCCGTAGGACCTGGCGTACTGGCCTGGGGGAAATATTGTATGACCAAGTGTGGGCAAGCGCACAGACAGGTGCGGAGTGTGGGAAGAGTCAGCGGTTACGCAAGTTATACACAGTATAGGTGCTGAAAGTCTAATACATCGCACAATATCTAGAAACATTTTTGTACACGTTAGCACATACCATACAAACACAATTAAACCTTGGGTTGGAATAGAAGGGGGAGAACATAGGATAACCTGTGACCTGCACAGGGGAGTAAGTCGCCTCAGGGGAGAGTTAGTCATTTCTCGTAGGTGGGCGATGGGGGGTGTGGGTAGACGGCTCCACCGAAGACAAGCCTGTCTTAATTATGCCTTGAGGAGCCAAGTTAATTTAAATAGGTTCAACCTCTGAGTTAGGATGCCAGAGACCTAAATCTAAAACAAAATTAAAACTTAAAACACAACCGGAAATTGCTCAGTTTGAGAGGTGTATATCTGGCTGTTGTCAAACCCAAGATATGTGCCACGTCGTCTCCCCAAACAGTACCAACGACTCATGTTAAATAATATGAGGGGGTATGCATGGCGCTGAGCAAGATTTCCCTAATATGGGAGTCCACCTCACGGGCCGGCCTGTAGGCTGGTAGTTGCTGTGCGTGGATCCCTTTAGGCAAGAGTTGCCACGGAGGTGTGGGTGGACCATGTATCGGGCAGTTTTAGTTTTAGTACAGGGTGCCCGGTGGGCATGGTACTGAACCAATATAATATAAACACATCTCAAATCTCAAATCGGCTGAGTTGAGTGGCAAGGAAAAACTAAGCGTTAACTGAAAACCGGTATGCCAGCTTAATGTGGCGTAGCTGGGAACCCTGTGTATGTACATATAGGATATATGTTAAACCAAACATGTAATTAAGTTAGTGATACTTAAGTGAGTGAGCATGCATGGCCTGGGCCTTGGTTGGTTCTGCTTCAAAGTCCTTTTTGTGCTGTTGCTTTCGATGTCGTTCCCGCCATCATCCAGTCGGCTTTCAGTTTTCTTGGTTGCGTGTGCGGGGGAGAGTTCTGACCCATATTATGGTGTAGGCCCCAATCTTTGAGTTTCGCCATTCCGGCCTCCGGGTCTGATATGACTTCTGTTTTACCTTTATGCCAGATTAACAGTTTAGTCGGGTAACCCCATCTGTATGGGATCTGTCGGTTGCGTAGGGTTTTCGTGATGTTAATAAATTCGCGTCTTCTCGCCATGGTAGCTGCCGATAGATCGGCATAAATACTGAGTCCTTGGTATGGGTCAGGTAGCGTTTCCATCTTCCTCGTCGCGGACAGGATAGCTTCTTTTGAGCTGTAGTAATGAAAACGTGCTATAACGTCTCTCGGCGTGTCTGCCGCTAGCCTGGCTGGTCTTGGCAGCCTGTGCGCTCTGTCCAACGTCCAGGCCTCAGCCCCGAGCTGTGGTACCAGTGCCGAGCAAAGGGTTTGTAGAAATTGTGGGAGGGCCTCAGTTGAGATTGTGTCGGCAATGCCCCTGAAACGCAGATTGTTTCTTCGGGCCCTGTCCTCCATGTCAGCCATTTTAAGCTTAAGAGTTACTTGCTCTTCCTCCAAGCGATGTAGATGGTCCACCAACTCGTTGTGGGCTACACACATATCATCCGTTCTGGTTTCCAGGCGGTCGGTGCGGTCCCCCAGTTCCTGGATATCATTCCGCAGTTCTCTGGTAATCTGCTTAAAATCGGACCTAAGAGACTCTTTTAGGTCCTGCAGCATGGCATGGAGGCTGTGGTTAGTTACCAGAGAGTCTCCGTGGGGGGTTTGGTCTGCATCTTCAGTTATAAGTGCAGCGGCTTCTGCAATGTCAGAGGCTTCCGATGTTCCGCCGTCGCCATCTTGTTTATGCCGCGGGCGATCTTTTTTGGCGTTCCGGATCGGGTCCGTCAATTTCAGTTGCCTGGACGGTGCCATGATGTGACAGGGTGTTGGGGCTTCCAGAGGGGTGAGGTTTGTGGCGTTTGTGGCTCGTTTGTGACAGCTTTCAGGCTTGGTGGTTGCGGAGCTCTCTTACAGTGCGACTACTCCATGCGGTCGCAGGACACGCCCCCCCTAATTTTAATGTTGTGTCTACTCCTGCCGTGTCTTATACCCTTAGTAGTTAGGTCTGTGCAAAGCCTGATAGAAAATATAGCAGAGAGGAAGGCTGCTGCACAGATAATGGCAATTTATAAATATAAGGCTCTAGATCAGGGAGAACCAATGCAGGAAGATGAGTGTTGAAGATTCACATCATAGATAAGTCTGGTCTGGTTCAAGGTAACTTGTGGTGTATGCAAACTAAGGTTAAGTGATGCCTCAAGTAATTGTGAAATATCAAGAGGCATCAAAGGGGGGAATGTGGTGGAATCTCGGTAAAAATAAATTTAGTAGGCCGAGATTACCACGTGGCATGTGTACGTGCATATGCTGACGTATCGATCAGTTGGTTGCACGAGGCAAGATACGATCAGTAGTGTACGGAGCATGTGCAAGAATACAGGATGTAGTATTCCCCTCCTCCATTGTGCTGGACAAGCCATGCGGTCAAGCAGGAAGTTAATTCTTATTTGTATTGATTGGTCAAGAGAATGTGCGGGTGGAGCTTAATATGGGAGGAGTTATGTGCCTATATAAGGAGCCTGCACTATTGTCCGGGGCTCAGAACTTGCTGTATTTTGGTGACATTAGTCCCTCTGAGTCCCGATCGGTGATCCAATAAAGAATCTCTTCCTTCCTGAAGAAACCTGTGTCCATCTCTCTGTGCTTGGCTTCCGTCAGTTTCTCCGGTATCACCAATACTAAAGTGTTCTTTTAAGACATGCAAATAGATTGAGTGATAGTTAATCTGGTCCAAAATCTCACAATGAGCATTTAGGCAGTGCAGGTGCCAAAATAAAGTCAACTTTTCCTGCTAACTAAATCTATGAAATAGGAGAATAGCTAGAGAATATTGGCCAGGGAATTGTGTTTTAGGGAGTAAGGAGAATAAATTGAAAAAGTGAAATACTCTAGTCTCCTATGGTGTATTTTCTTGCCTGCTATCTGACCCTCTTTTCCTTCACCCTTAATGGTGAGGCAGTATAATAAATCGCAAAACAAACTAGAGTTCAAGGTCAGTGCAGAACCTATGGGGCTGTCAAGCAGTTCAAGGTTTTTCATTAATTAGTGGGGGTGTCAGGTTCTTAAAATTAGATAATATATTTTAGTGCATTTTGGCTTCTAATCAGGGTTTCGAAGCGGTGGAGCTCAAGGAGATTTTTATGGCCAGATGCTAATGATCTTTTTTTCCTACTTACTGAAGTCTTAATGGTGTATATCTTGCATACAAACAGACAGGAATATATTGAAAGTAAACCACGTATAGGTAACTGCAATGTCAAAAATGAGAATGTAACTTGATAAGATATTTTTAAAAGATGAATTCTAATACACCTTGGCACAGTAAAATGTTTATTACATATTTCAAAATTTTGACTTTCAGCATCAGGGGTTAATGTTGCTTTCATTTTTACTAACTGCTTCCTGGTGTTTAATAATCATTTTTCTTTTAAATCAATTTGACAGATCACACTGGAGGGGAACCCCGGGAACCAGAACCACTCCAGGCAGCACAGTGCAAGCGCTTCATTAGAAACACTTGCATTGTGTAGCAGACACTAGGACATTCAGCAGAGCCCCCTGCATGGTCCTGTAGGCTCTGGGAAACATAACCTACCGCCTGCCCTTTTTTGGGGTGGTACCATCTATTATGGTCATGCTGCGGGTCACATCAGTGGTGATGGTCTTCATGGCCCCGCCCACCCTGTCCCGATACAAATGTTGGGAGGAATGCATTAGATCCACCACTGGTCGTAGCATACATATTTTAACCTGAATATTGCAATTCAGATTTGATTTAACTATAAATTTACATTTCGTGAATAACCCCCCTTCTTTTGTAGTTTTGAGATGGGAATATGACTGTTTGTATGTGTATTGAAACTGTCAGCTTTTTTCTTCTTGCATGTGGGAGCATAACTAGCAGAAAGACATGAGAAAAAAAATCACAAAAAGTGAAAGAAGAGCAAAAGAATCAAAACAGAAAAAATAGGCAGAAATCAGTGTGATACTTTTAAATAAAAGTCTGTAGGTCCCCTACACAGTGCAAATACACAAAAATAGTTCCTGAGCTCAAACCCCCACTACTCCTGGGATGGCAGAAATGACTATAGTACATAGCCCCAATACATAGAATAAAAAACAAAGAATAGAGTTACTTGCACACTATCCTAAATCCCTATGCACGTTCAAATAACTGGAGATTTTTAGTGTCACTCCAGTGGCCCCTTAAAGGACCACTCTAGACACCCAGACCACTTCAGCTTAATGAAGTGGTCTGGGTGCCAGGTCCTTCTAGGGTTAACCCATTTTTTCAGAAACATAGCAGTTTCAGAGAAACTGCTATGTTTGTGAATGGGTTAAGCCTTCCCCTATTTCCTGTAGTGGCTGTCTCACTGACAGCCGCTAGAGGCGCTTGCGTGATTCTCACTGTGAAAATCACAGTGAGAGCACGCAAGCGTCCATAGGAAAGCATTATGAATGCTTTCCTATGTGACCAGCTGAATGCGCGCGCAGCTCTTGCCGCACATGCGCATTCAGCCGAAAGGGAGGAGAAGAGGAGGATCGGAGGAGGAGAGCTCCCCGCCCAGCGCTGGAAAAAGGTAAGTTTTAACCCCTTTCCCCTTTCCAGAGCCGGGCGGGAGGGGGTCCCTGAGGGTGGGGGCACCCTCAGGGCACTCTAGTGCCAGGAAAACGAGTATGTTTTCCTGGCACTAGAGTGGTCCTTTAAGTGTAAGCTCATCTGCTATGTCAAGGCAAACCTATTCTGTGTGTCTCTTCCCCCCAGCACCTTAGTGGGTCTCTTTCTCCCCCTAAGCTCCTCTATGTATCTCTTCCTCCAGCCTTTTTGTGCGTCTCTTTTTCTTCCCAGCATCTCTGTATGTTTCTTTGTCCTCCCAGCACCTCTGTCATGGGCGTAGGAACCCAAAAAAATCTGGGGGAGATAGCATTTTTACTCGCTGGGTATATTCTTATTCCGTAAACTAGGAGTTGTTTATCCCATTGTACAGCGCTACGGAATTTGCAGTCGCTATACAAATGATTAAATAATAACAGTAAAGGGTCACTACAGGGAAGGGGTTTTACTTACCCGGATACAGCGCTGGGATCCTCCTGATTAGAACCACCCCTACCCTTCCCATGAATATTAGAACCACCCCTACCCCTTCAATGCACAAAATAACCCCACCTACCCCTTCCACGCATATTGACCCCCTACCCCTTCCATGCATATTAGTACCCCCTAACCCATTCCATGCATATTAGAACCCACCCTACCTCTTCCATTCATATTAGTACTCCCCTAACCCCTTCCAATAATTTTTCTACCTCCCCCCTCCTCCCATCCATATTAGTAGCCCCCCTAAACCCTTCCAATTATTTTTCTACCTACCCCTCTCCCCCTATACTTATTAGTAGCCCCCCTAACCCTTTCCAATTATTTTCTGCCATGTTAACTAACGCCAGTGCTGGAGTGCCGCCGTGTTTACATTAAAAGGCCTGCAGGGACAGGCTATAGACACCAGAAGCGGCAGTGCTTCTGGGGACTATAGTGTTTCTTTAATGTGAGGTAAATTAGAGATTAGTGCCACGAATAATATGCTAGATTGCCTACTTACAACCAGATGAGGATGATGATGGGCTCTAGTTGCAGTCTGGCTCCACTGGTCTGGTGTAGAACAGGTATCTCTGGAGGCTGTTTGTAACTGTGGTCACAAAAATCAATGTTCTGGGAGAACGGGAAGCAGCTCCATTTTTTGGGGGCCCTTTACACAGCTCAAGGTCTGGGTCCCAGGGTCCACCTTCATGTTCCACCAATGAGTTTGTTCACAGGGGGTGGAGTGTGTAGGGGATGTCCTGATATGTTGTAAGGAATGCATTGTGTGAATCTGTGTTTGTATGTGTAAGGGCTGCAAGGTGTGTTTCTGTGTATGTACGGGATGCAGTGTGTGCGTCTGTAAGGGGTGCATTGAGTGTGTGTACAGGGTGCATTGAGTGTGTGTAAGGAATGCATTGTGTGTTTCTGTGTGTGTAAGGGTGTAAGGAATGCATTGTGTGATTGTGTGTGTGTGTGATGTCAATCTCTCTCTCTCCCTTGTCACTCTCTTTCTCCCCCTCCCTCCCTCCCTTGTCACTCTCTTTCTCCCCCTCCCTCCCTCCCTTATCACTCTCTTTCTCCCCCTCCCTCCCTCCCTTATCACTCTCTTTCTCCCCCTCCCTCCCTCCCTCCCTTGTCACTTTCTTTCTCCCCCTCCCTCCCTTGTCACTTTCTTTCTCCCCCTCCCTCCCTTGTCACTCTTTCTCCCCCTCCCTCCCTTGTCACTCTTTCTCCCCCTCCCTTGTCACTCTTTCTCCCCCTCCCTTGTCACTTTTTCTCCCCCTCCCTTGTCACTCTTTCTCCCCCTCCCTTGTCACTCTTTCTCCCCCTCCCTTGTCACTCTTTATCCCCCTCCCTCCCTTGTCACTTTCTTACTCCCCCTCCCTCCCTTGTCACTCTCTTTCTCCCCCTCCGGCCCCCCCTTGTCACTCTCTTTCTCCCCCTCCCTCCCTTGTCACTCTCTTTCTCCCCCTCCCTCCCTTGTCACTCTCTTTCTCCCCCTCCCTCCCTCCCTTGTCACTCTTTCAACCCCTCCCTCCCTTGTCCCTCTTTCTCCCCCTCCCTCCCTCCCTTGTCACTCTTTCTCCCCCTCCCTCCCTCCCTTGTCACTCTTCCTCCCCCTCCCTCCCTCCCTCCCTTGTCACTCTTCCTCCCCCTCCTTCCCTCCCTCCCTTGTCACTCTTTCTCCCCCTCCCTCCCTTGTCACTCTCTTTTTTCTCCCCCTCCCTCCCTTGCCACTCTCTTTTTTCTCCCCCTCCATCCCTTGTCACTCTCCTTTTTCTCCCCCTCCCTCCCTTGTCACTCTCTTTTTTCTCCCCCTCGCTCCCTTGTCATTCACTTCCTCCCCCCTCCCCTACCTATGTTGTAGCGTGGCCGAGCCCTGTATGGTCCGCGGGTACAGGGAGATTTTGTTTCCTGAACCCGGCCTGACTAAAAGGAAGTGCACACTCAGTGTGCACTTCCTGTTAGTCCGGCCGTGTACAGGAGACAGATGCTCCCTGTACCCACGGATCATACAGGGCTCGGCCACGCTACAGTGAGGGAGTGACAGGAGGGAGCGCTGAACACTGAGCGCTTCCCTCCTGTCAGCCCCTCTCCTCATGCTGCGCCTCATGGACGCACCAGCCTGGGCAAAGCTGCAGCCGCCTGAGGCTCTCTGCAGAGCGCTCGGGCGGCTTCAGCAATCAGGAGGGCCGGCGGAGCTGGGGGGGATTTCCCCATAACCTGTCCCCACCGCATGATTTGCTGGGGGGATGCGTCCCCCCCGGTTCCTACGCCCATGACCTCTGTGTCTCTTTGTTCCTAAGCCTCTCTGTGTCTTTCTGTCCCCATAACACCTCTGTGTGTCTCTTTGTCCCACAAACCTTTTTTGTGTCTCTTTTTCCCCTTCCCCAGCCACTCTGTGTATCTCTTCCCCCAGCACTTTTGTGGGTCTCTTTGCCCCCTCCAGCTCCTTTATGTGTCTTTCTACTCTCTCCAGCCCCTATGTGTCTCTAAGTCATCCCTCCAGCTCTACTGTGTGCCTTTACCCCGAGGCCCTTGTGTATTTTTCTCCCACTCAGCTTTATGTGCCATCCCCTCAACTTTCTGTGCCAGTTCCCCATCCTTCTGTGTGCCTCTCTCCCCCAGACCCTTAACCCCCCTTATCCTCCAGAACATCCATGTGCCTCATTAATCTCCCAACCCCTCCATATGTCTCCATAACACCCAGCCACTCCAGGTGTCTCTTTAACCCCCAGCCCCTCCAAGTGTCTTCTTAAACCCCCAGCCACTCCTTAAACTCCCATGTGTCTCATTAACCTCCATACCCCTCCATATATCACATTAACCTCCACATGTGTCTCATTAAACCCCCCAGCCCCTCAATATGTTTCCTTAGTTAAAGGAGAGATTAGTTAAAGGAGAGATTGTAGCCATCTTAGTCCAGTGATGCAGATGTAAAATAAGAGATGAAATTAATATCTTATAATACTTTTTTTTATTGGACTAACATAATGTTGGAATGACAAGCTTTCGGGAGAACCTCCCTTTCTCAAGAAAGCTTGTCATTTCAGAATTTTGTTTGTCCAATAAAAAAGATATTACAAGATACCAGTCGCTGCATGTGTCTCTTTAATCCCCCAGCCCCTCCATGTGACTTCTTAACTTTCCCAAGCCCCTCCATGTGTTAAACCCCTAAGCCCTTCCTTAACCTCCCTCCTCCCCAGTGCCAGCTCCCCTCCATGTTGTAGCGTGGCCGAGCCACATATCAGGCTACAGGAGCTTGTTTCCCTCCCCCGGATCTGACAGTGTGCACTACCTGTCAGACCGGAAGAAGGAAGCAAGCTCCCACTCAGCCACGCCACATTCTGAGTCCGGCATGAGGGCAGTGCTGTGCAGTGATCCTCCTGCTGGTCACCCGGACATTGCACCCCCTGACCGGTGTGCCCTAAGCGGAGGCCTAATCTGCCCAGCTGTTGTGCCGGCCATGATTGTTAAGAGGGTTTTCAAATTACAAAAGCAAATGCAAACATACAAAAAGTACACATTGTGACTGATTAACAAGCACAAAATAAAATGAAAAGTAAAAAAAAAAAAAAAAAAAAGCATTAAGAATACGGGGCTTGACAGTGCTGGATTCTAAATTAAGAGGCACAAATTAATTCTGATAACTGAATAGCAGTTCTTCCATTGATATCCACAGGAAATTGCCACTTAGCTTATTTCAAACCATCATTGTTCTGTACATATATTTGTATTATTCTAACCTTGAAAATTATTTCTGAAGCATTATTTTGCATTACATTGAAAGCTTCCATGATGTCTGTTAACATAACCTTTGTGGGGAGTGAATAATATAACTTTAATGATCTTTCTGGAAAAAAAGAAGAAAGCAAAGAGGTATTCAACTGATGCATAAAATGCTAAAATGTATCAAGAGTAATTAAATATACATATATTTATATACATACATATATAGTTAGAGGAGACATTGTAGCCGTATTAGTCCAGTAAATCAGATGTAAAATAACAGATTAAATTCATATCTTATTGGACTAACAGAATGATGGAATGACTAGCTTTTGGGAGAACCTCCCTTTCTCAAGATAGCTTGTCATTTCAGAATTATGTTTGTCCAATAAAAAAGGTATTACAAGATAAGAGTGTCATCTATTATTTTATAGGTTTAAGGCCGTAAGGCCTGTATTTGTGGGAGGAGTTAAGCGTTCCTATATAAACGCTACTTCCCCCTTCCTACCTGCCGTACGCACGCTGTTCACCCAACCCACCTCTCCCTCTTATACAATTCATTCGGGGAGGCCCTCTTTTACAGGCCTACCCCCTACGTCGGTTCCGGCACACCACACCGACTTAATTCCAATCACAAGGTATTTCACTATACGATATTAACCGACCACAAATATACATATATATATATATATGTATTATATATATACCATCAAGAGTAAAAGAAAGTACGCCCTTTTTGAATGCTCTTTTTACATATCAGAACATAATCACAATCATCTGTTCGTTAGCAGGTCTTATAATTATGTAAATACAACCTAAGATAAACAACAACATAAGACATATTACATGATTTATTTATCAAAAATAAAGCCAAAACAGAGAAGCCATGTGTGAAAAACTAAGTACACCTTATGATTCAATAGATTGTAGAACCACCTTTAACAGCAATAATTTGATGTAATCGCTGTCTGCATGACTTGATCAGTCTCTCACATCATTGTTGAGGAATTTTGGCTCACTCTCTTTACAACGTTGCTTCAGTTCGAGGTTAATTTATAAAAGTACCAGTTTCTATTGAAATCGACACATTTCGAAAAATGAAAAAGGGGGACAAGCTCTTCACACATAAAGCACTTCAGCAAGCTAAAGTACTTTAGGGTTCTGGAGTGTCCCTTTCATGTGTTCTCTGACTGCAGAAATCAAGAAACGATCCCTTTTATCCACCTACTGAAAGGTTAGAAATATGAAAAAGAACAGAACCCTGAATGGAACCCTGAGATATAATATTGCATTTATTTAGGCCTATATGGACTTGATTTAATAAGCTTTCCAAAGAATTTAATAGTGCTAGAATTTTTTTTCAAATGATTAATCTACAGATGGTACTATTAAATTCTACAGGAATCTTTGGAGATAAATCGCCTGGAAAGAATTTTTAACAGAATTGAATCATTTGTTAAATGTATCTGATTGTCTTAAAATGGGGCAATTTTTTCACCAGTTTCATTCAGACTTTGTGCAATTTAATTTGTTTTCCTATTCGTTACTATCACATTTCAGTTTTGCTGTGTATTTGTGTTTATGTACACCTTTGCTAGGTTACAAGAAGTGATTGGATTCTTGCCCATTTCATTTTTTTAAGGCTGGGTTTAAACAGATGTATTTTGTATTTGCTTGACCGGTCTGTTTTTTGAGCATTTTAGCCTCTACCCTGAGCTTCTGGTGCCCATATGTGTTGTTGGCGGCTCAGGAGGATATAGCGCATAGTCCCAAATAATATGACTGATATTAGCTTATAGACCAGCTCTACTTGTCCTTTAAACCAGAAAGAGAAGATCCTGGTTGCTGACACTTTATTAGCAGAAGCAAGAACTTCAAAGGTACAATGTTTTTTTTCTATTTACTATTTTTTTTAACATGTTCTCTATGTAATGAATTCCAAAGATGGTCACTATTAAGACCCTTTCAATAACTATATATTGACAAAAGACACATCCAGCTTTGTATTTTTGATCTGACAACCGGAATTGTCATCATCAAAGATTTCTACTGTTGACACAGAGAAAAGCAAAAAGCAGTATATTATTCCTTCAAAATGCTTATATTCAATCTATGTATGAGGCTATATTCAGACAACAGTATCCTCCCATATTTGGGCAGAGCTGAGCTATGACTAGGACATCTTCGGTCAAATGACCCTGTTTAGGTTCAACAGACGGTTTTTCCATCAAATGTCTCAAAGGATGGGAAAAATGAACAGCCATCGAATTAAAAGGGGAAAGGCCATTTAGAGTTTCCTCTGTTCCAATAAAATACTTACACTTATTTTTCCAGTATCTGGTTTCTAAAAGAAAATCAACAGGGAACAAATAATGGAGTTTCCCAGGTCAGTACGAAAGGCTGAAAATATCCTGTTCATTGAGCTTTACTGTACGTAGTTATGAACAAGCCATTAATTCAGGATAAATAATTGTTCCGCCATTTTTATAACTATTACTATTCACATATTTACGATGTTTCACGGGCAAGAATGACAGAAATGAGATGTTAATTCAAAGTGAATGTGATGCAGGTGTAGAATGTTACAGAAATATTGTTCTACATTTTACGACAAGCAAGCCAAGTGAATTAGGAAGTGAAGATTGGATTAAGCAAGAGTATCTCAGCCATGTTTCGGATGGATTACAGTACAGAACAAAAAAAAAAGACAACAGCTGGCTTACTAATTAATTAAGAGATAATATTGAAATGAGGTGAGCTGAGGTGACTTACTCTGTTTTGCGAATGGGAGATTGGTTCTGGCAATATGAGAGTTTTATTTTCTGTTCCATATTTTGAGCTTTTCAGATCTCGTTTAACCTTTTCAAAACCAGACTGTTCTAAGGCTGGTAATTTAACCTTTTAAGGACCAATAATTATGCTCTATGTCATCAAAACAATCAGCTTTTTAACCCCTTAGTGACTGCGGACGTATCAGGTACATCCGACAAAAACGGTTGTTAACGACTTTGGACCTACCTGATACGTCCACGGCAAATTTGCTGGAAGTGATCGTGATCGCTTCCAGCCACTATAACGGTATTGCAGCAATGCCTCAATGTTGAGGCATCCTGCAATACCTCTCCTGACTGCCGGGCCACCGAGTGATCACTTCCGGGTTGCCCCACGTGGCACCCAACAGTGTAGCAGAGTATCGGAAGCCATCTGGCAGGCTTCCGAGAATCTGCCTAGTACAAGAATCTGCCTAGTACGTCCACGGTATTCCTATTCACTTACCCGATTGCGGCCTTTCCCCCACCAGCAATTGATGTTCCTCTCCGTCTGGGGGTACTGTCTGAGTCAAAGTTAGAAAAAGTGTGTTTTTTTATATTTTTTCATCATATTTTATCATTTTTTTATAGTAAATTATATGATATGATGAAAATAATGGTATCTTTACAAAGACCATTTAATGGCAAGAAAAACGCTATATAATATGTGTGGGTACAGTAAACTAGTAAGAGGGAAATTACAGCTAAACACAAACACTGTAGAAATGTAAAAACAGACCTGGTCCTTAACCGTAAGAAAATTGAAAAATGGTCTGGTCACTAAGGGGTTAAAGCTGCTGCTCCAAAATGGTAAGTTTGATTCAATAAATAAATGCAGGGCTGTATGGAACTGCCAAAGCTAAGCAGACCATGTCCGAATGGCACTGCATGATAATATACTTTATGCTGTAATTAGATAAATAAACAAACATGCGCACTTGAATTTACTGTGTCTTTTACTGAGAATATTTTTCCCTAAATGCCATCGACCCCCCATTGATTGGTTGCTCATTGTATCACTTTTTTACATCTTTGTAACATGTTTTTTTATAACTTTTTGCAGAATTCAATAAATATGAGGTAGTTTTGATCCATGCCCAGCCTCCCTATTGCCCAAGTGATTTACAGCAGGTAGATTGCAAAGCTAGTATTAAACATCAACAGCTAATATTAAACATATATAAAGTTATATGGAACACTTTTGTCAAGATACTGTTTTTATGCTCTGCTAAATTATTTTTCAAAATAATATTCAGGTGGTTGATTTGCTCTAAACCTTCGAAGACCAATGCCAGTTCATATTATCAGAATGATTATCAGATTATCAGAATGATTAGTTGTAAACCGGTATACCTGGTATATTAATTAGTAACCACAGGGCTGTATGGAGCTACAGAGCTAAATCAGTAGGACATCCCATGTTGATATAAGTCTTTTAAGGACAAGATTGTTGCGTTGGCTATACCGAGCTGCAAGAATGGGAGAAGATCCAGTATCTGGTTAAGGAACCTGGCCAAGCCCTGGAGCATGTTTGTAAAAATCTATCCCCAAATGGACAGCATTACGGATCTCCAGTGGTGAAGGCACCTTACTGAGGTCTGCTGAATGCCCTTCTTCTCTTCTTGTACGCTATTGCTAGAAAAGGTGATTTTATATCACTTAATTCCAGTGTGTGAAGGGAGCTAAACACAAGGAGAAGAAAAGTGCAGCAGTGTTGCAGCAGGTCCTCTCTGGACGGAACTCAGTAGTCAGGGAAGCCATCCTCCTGTTATAAAAACTAGACAATCAGGAGGTTAGCTGAACACATCATTTTTTTCTTGTGTGCCTTGACTTGAGCGAATGTTGGTATGTGTCTGGTAGCATGTGCGTGTATTTAGCAGTGTGTGTGTATGTATATGGGAGCTTGTGTGTGTGTGTGTGTGTGTGTGTGCGCATATGGGTAGGGTTTGTGATTGCGTGGCCAATCCGGTGGTGTAGACCTTTTAAACTAGTTTTGGCTGCCACAATATCTGATGGTATATATCTGTGTGAGTATTAGAATGTGTACATTCGGTTTCAAATGAATGGCATTTCGACTAAATTTTGGGAGATTGGCATTTCAATCGAATTCTGTAAATCTAAATTACCATATTTCCAAATCACAAAACTAACAAAACAAGCAATGAATGAACCATTTTGATGTTTTGTGATTAGAATTCCATTTTGGCTCCAAAAAAAAGATGATTGATAGAAAAAAGCTCCTTGATAGGAAAAAAAAAAATACTGATGGTTGGGGGACAGTCACTAAATGTTGACTTGATTTACAGATCAAGTAAGAAGTGACCAATAGAGGGGATAAAAGGAATAGAAAATAATATATATTTATATATTGTATTAATAACTATGTGATATATAAATACAAATCGTTTTTACTGATGCTCCTTTTTTTTTTGCTCCATTGGTTACTTCCTCTCATGCTTGCCTATTAGTGTACTGGAAAGTATGTACATAGTATTGATAGAGGCACATTTTCGTGCAATTTTGTTCTGACCAATTCATTTGTCTCAACAATATTTCAAGGACAAAATTCATCTGAACCGAAATGTCACATGGACATACCATGACTTAACAATTACTTTTCTTTTGACAAATGGATTCAGATAAGCCAAATGTTTTCACCGTGCACAATTCTAGTAAACATGCATAAAAAAATAAGAAAAAGAAAAGATTTTTTTTTTTTTAAATCATAACATCAAAATCTGGATAAAATTTTTTGTTTCCTGTCTGTGAAGTCCAATGTAGACAAATGTATTGACTTGCTTATTAGTTGTTTTCAAAGTCCAATTCTGACATACACCTCAGTATCTATGTTCTTAAATCTATGTTAATTACACATAATCAATGCAATTAACATAGACACATTCACACTATTTCTGAAAGTACATAATGGAATGAGCCACCTGGCTTTTCATATATATTTTTTTTCCAAATAAAGCCTCTGTTCTGAAAATGTGTTGCTCACTAGATGGAAAAATTACTAGTCATTAAAAAAATTAACCATTTAATATGTTTACAAACAGCGTATCTGCAACCAGTAAAGCTATTCTAAATAGACTCATTTGAAAATTAAGTTTGTAGAAAGTACCGTTTGTTGATAAACCTCTAATCTCTCCAATATTCCTTTTCCTCTGTCTGACCACCATCTGTTGACTTTTGACATTGGCATACCTAAGACCCAATTGACACCACCGTCTGAACATCACTCTCACAGAAACCTCCAATGTCTTGACCTAGAGCATTTCTCCACTAATCTCCAAACTCTCCTTTTACCTATCTCAAACCTCACCTGTTCTAGTTCTGCAATCTCCTTCTCCAATTCCGCCCTCTCCTCTCAACTAGACATCATGGCACCTTGTACATTTAAACGCCGCAGGCGCCCCCAACAACAACCCTGGCATACCAAGCTCACTCGATACCTCCAAAAATGCTCCAGAACTGCTGAACGCTGTTGGAGAAAGTCTCACTGTGCATCTGACTTTCTCCACTATAAATTTATGCTAAGCTCATACAGCTTGGCTCTTTTCTCTGCAAAAGTTAATTACTTCAATACCCTCATAACCACACTCTCCCGTGAACCCAAACGACTATTTCACACATTTTACTCTTTTCTTCGCCCTGCTGTTCCTCCTCCACCTACTAACTTGACCGCCTCAGACTTTGCAACTCACTTTACTGACAAGATCTCTACAATCAGAGAAGAGATCTCTCATCTTTCTTCTTCCCCTTACAATACTTCCCCTAACTTCACTACCTCTGCTGTTCTATGTTCATTAGCACCCGCTACATTGGAAGATGTTTCTGCTCTGCTCCAGTCCTCCCGCCCCACCACCTGCTTCCGTACTCTATCTTCTTCTCTTTCTCCACCTCTCACTAAAATTCTCAATCTCTCTCTCTCTCCTCTGGTATATTTCCATCGGCCTTCAAATATGTAACTGTAACCCCAATTCTAAAGAAGCCCAATCTTGACCCTAACTCCCCATCCAACTATCGTCCTATCTCGCTACTGCCTTTTGCATCCAAGATCCTTGAACGAATTGTGTATGCGAGATTGACAGACTTCCTCGAGTCCATCTCTCTGCTAGACCCGCTTCAGTCTGGTTTCCACGCTAAGCACTCTGTGGAAACAGCACTGACCAAAGTATCCAATGATCTACTTGTGGTCACTACTATCCTAATTCTCCTTGACCTGTCTGCAGCTTTTGACACTGTTGATCATCAACAGCTTCTTCTCATCCTCCACAATATCGGTCTACAAGATATTGCTCTCTCCTGGTGCTCCTCCTACCGCTCCCAGCGCTCTTTCAGTGTTTCTTTCTCTGGCTCTCTTTCTTCTCCCCAACTCCTCTCTGTTGGTGTCCCACAAGGTTCAGTCCTTGGTCCCCTACTGTTCTCCATCTATACTGCCTCCCTTGGTAAACTCATTAGCTCCTTTGGCTTCCAATATCATTTCTATGCAGTTGACACGCAAATCTACCTGTCCTCTCCTGATCTCTCCCCATCCCTCTTGACTAGTGTATCTGACTGCCTCTCTGCTAATTCTAACTGGTTGGCTGCCCACTTCCTTTAACTAAACTTGACCAAAACTGAAATTCTGGTCTTTCCTCCCTCAAGTGTTGTTACTCCTGTGTCTGTCTCCCTCCAAGTCAACGGTGCTACCATTAGCTCCACCACGCAGGCTCGCTGCCTAGGTGTTCTCTTTGACTCCGACCTCTCCTTCAAGCCTTATGTTCAATCTATCGCCAAATCCTGTCATTTCCATCTCAAAAACATAGCGCGCATCCACCCCTATTAAACGCCAGATGCGACTAAGGTGTTGGTCCATTCCACTGTCCTTTCTCGCCTTGACTACTGTAATCCGCTTCTCAGTGGTCTTACGTGCTCCCAACTTGCGGTGTTACAGTCCATAATGAATGCGGCAGCGAGGCTCATCTTCCTGTCCGCCCGCACCTCCCATGCCTCACCCTTCTGTCAGCTTCCTATAAAATATAGAGTTACATTTTAAATTCTGGTTCTTGCTTTCAAATCTCTACATAATGCTGCTCCCACCTATCTATCCTCCCGAATACACAAGTATGTCCCGTCTAGGCCCTTACAATCTGCTGAAGACTTACGTCTATCTTCTGTCCGTACTCCCACCTCTGATGCTCGCCTTCAAGATTTCTCGAGAGCTGCACCGTTCCTGTGGAACTCGCTTCCCTCTTCCGTTAGATGCTCACCCAGTCTCCACTCCTTAAAAAAATAGGTAAAAACCCAATTCTTCATAAAAGCGTATCAATTAAACTATTATTAGCTCCTGACTAATTCCTCTTCTGCAACTGTCACTAGTCTAATACTATCCTTACCTTTTTGTGTCATTTTACCCCACTCCCTCTAGCATGTAAGCTCATTGCGCAGGGCCCTCAACCCCTCTGTTCCTGTGTGTCTAACTTGTCTGGTTACAACAACATGTCTGTTCGTCCACCCATTGTAAAGCGCTGCAGAATTTGATGGCGCTATATAAATATCATAATAATAATAATAATACAAAATATTTACTTGAAGATTTTTAAGAAAACCTGGAGATTGCAGATGATTTTGTTTACACAGGACAAATCAAGTTATGCAGACATTAATTTTCATTAGTGATAGTGAGTCACGCATTTATTTATCTACCTTTTTATTTAGGATCTCTAAAAATGTGTCACCACTTCCAATGGGCACAACCCCCCCTCCCCCCTCCCCTCCGGTGCCCCTCTACAACTCACTGAAACAGGCATAGAATCATAATGTTTCTTTTCAAGCCTCACCTTTCATAAAAATCTAACTACATTGGCTGATGGCACTTAGGCACAGACCTCTTTTCCCTTAACAGGTGAACATGGAAATTTAAGTTTTGCGAAACTTCTTTTTGAATATAATTTTTTTTCCATCAAGGTTCAAACTGAAAATATACCAAAAAAGAGGAATGAGGTGTGTTGTGGCGCTAGTATATGATAGCACAAAATTCCCAATGCCACTGACCACATAAATACAAAATATAACAATAAAACACACAGAGTGGGAAGTGCAAATATAATAAAACAATAAATACCTATATATAGAGCTTCTAAATAGGAGATGATAGGTTCAGATTTTTATTGGAGACATAAAAGCAGATACTTGCACAGAATAATACCGTTAATACAAGATATTAATAGCAAGATTCCTCCACATTTACCAGAGCCACTTATAGCAGTGTGAAGACATGTAGTAAAGTATATCCACCATAGTAAACTGCTCCCAAGGTCCAATGTAAGGAATTGCAGGATACAGCAAATAGATATAGATAAAATACTTTAATGTATACAAGTAAAAAACAGATAATTTAAAGCACAAAGCGTTTCGACAAATCGTTTTTTTCAAGTGCATAATCAGTCCGACATACATAACAGTATTTAAATCCTTAAACCGGAAACTCCAATGGGTGGACTAACAGGCAAGTATTTGTAACCAGACGAGTTGGACACATAGGAACAGAGGGATTGAGGACCCTGCTCAATGAGCTTACACACAAGAGGGAGTGGGGTAATGTGACACAAAAGGTAAGGGTAGAAAAGTAGGTTGTGAGGATAGTGTTCATTGAGGGCTTAGTGTTTTGTTTTGATGACAGTTTCAGGAGAGGAATCAGGGTGCAAGGAGCTGATTAAATTTTAATTGATATGTTTTACTAAAGAAGTACGTTTTCAAAGAATTTTTGACAGAGTGGAGACTGGGTGAAAGTCTAATGGAGAAGGGAAGGGAGTTGCACAGAAAAAGTGCAGCCCTGGAGAAATCTTGGAGGCGAGCATCAGATGTGGGAGTACGGACAGAGGATAGACGTAGGTGTTCGACAGAGCGCAAGGGCCTTGATGGGACATACTTGTGTATTAGGGAGGATAGGAAGGTTGGAGTATCATATAGGGACTTGTAAGCAAGCGCTAGAATCTTAAATTAAGCCCTATATCTAACTGGAAGCCAATATAGGGACTGACAAATGGGGGAGACATGGGAGGTGCAGGTGGACAGGAAGATGAGCCTCTCTGCCGAATTCATTATAGACAGAAACGGGGCAAGTTGGGAACACGTAAGACCACTGAGAAGTGAATTGTAATAGTCAAGGCGAGAGAGGACAGTGGCATGGTCAAGCACCTTTGCCGTATCAGGCGTTAAATAGGGTTGGATCCGCGCAATATTTTTGAAATGGAAGCGGCAAGGTTTGGCGATTGATTCGACATGAGGGGTGAAGGAGAGGTCAGAGTCAAAGAGAACACCTAGGCAGCGAGCCTTAGAGGTAGAGCAGATGGTAGCACCATTGACTTGGAGGGACACAGACAAGAGAGTAGCAACACTTGAGGGAGGGAAGACCAGAAGTTCTGTTTTGGACAGGTTCTGTCAGGGTGGCGGTCCGGTGCCCGGAACCCAGACACAGTGTCCAGGCGGCGGCGCGTGGACCGGGACCCAATATGCCTGATGTTAAGTGGGAGTCTTCAGCATGGAGGTGGATTAGCAGGGTCTGGTGCAGGGTAATCACACGCTCCCTGGTGTTGAGCACCAGCGTTTGTGCAGCCACATACCAAGACCCTGATTCAGCTTATGCGGATAACAGGAACTAGGAGCTTGGAAATTAAGCAGACCTCCAAGGAGCTTAATGGGGAGGCTCTGCAGCAGGATTCTATCCAGTACTGGAAACAAGGCAAGACTAGAGACAGGCACCAAACATGAAAACAAGACAGAACTAATAGAACCCAGAACCAGAGAAAGATAGCAAGCTAAACCCAGAACATATACACAAGACATGAGGAAAACATGAACATAACATGGGCATGACTGGACAGGACTGTACATGGGCTGGGTATACAAACTAAAACAAGACAAGATAACATAGGCAAAACAAGAGGAGAAATAACTAAGTACTACATATGAAAATCATGGGGATTTAGTCACACTATATGATCATACATTGCATAAGCCTGCCAACAACGCCAATGTACCCCATATCTGGCAGGTCCTACACTGCCTAATGTATACTAAAACATCCTAAGTAGACATATATAGCACTTACCTGCAAGAAAGGGCAGAAGCTTTGAGCAGCTGCCTGCTGGACTCTGAAACAGAAAGGAATGATGGAAAACAAACGGGTGTGGCAACATAAAACAAACATTTAAATTAATCCAAGGGACTGGGAAATCCAGGGGTGGACTATAGGAATGAACCCAGAAATCCCAGCATAAAGAAAACCAGACATAGAATAGAAAACCAAAAACCCAGAAACTAAGCAAGAATAGCAAAAAGAGTACTGGATACCAGAAGCCAAGTCCAGACATCAGAACAGAGCAGAGCAGATCATGACAGGTTCAGTTTAAGGAAATGAGCAGCCATCCAGTTGGAAATAGCAGAGAGGCATTCAGAGACACGAGTAAAGAGGGGTGGAGAGAAATCAGGGGAGGACAGATACATTTGCATGTCATCCACATAGAAATAATACTGGAAGCCAAAGGAGCTGATTAGTTTACCAAGGCAGGCAGTGTAGTTTGAAGAACAATTGGGGACCCAGGACAGACCTTTGGGGAACACCAACAAAGAGGGATTGGGGAGAAGAGGCAGAGCCAGAGAAAGAAACATTGAATGAGTGCTGGAAGAGGTAGGAAGAGCACCAGGAGAGAGTGGTATCTCATAGATTGAGATTACAGAGGATAAGAAGAAGCTGTTAATGATCAACAGTGTCAAAAGCAGCAGAAAGGTTGAGGAAAATTAGGATAGACTAGTGGCCATGGGATTTTGCAGTGATAAGCTCATTGGATACTTTGGTCACAGCTGTTTCAACAGAGTGACAAGCGTGGAATCCAGATTAAAGCGGGTCAAGCAGAGAGTTGGATTCGTGGAAGTCTGTCAATCTCGCAAACATAACTCTCTCAAAGATCTGGGAGACAAATGGCAGTAGCGAGATAGGGCGGTAGTTGGACGAGGAATTAGGGTCAAGGTTGGGCTTTTTCAGAATCGGGGTTATGGTTGCATGTTTGAAGGGTAGAGGAAATGTGCCAGAGGGGAGGGAGAGATTGAAAATTCCTTTTTAATATTAATGGCCTTAGTTGAAAAGTC
This sequence comes from Pelobates fuscus, assembly GCF_036172605.1. Taxonomy (NCBI): domain Eukaryota; kingdom Metazoa; phylum Chordata; class Amphibia; order Anura; family Pelobatidae; genus Pelobates; species Pelobates fuscus. The sequence continues at coordinate 50,109,300 of NC_086317.1, forward strand.
TTTATTTTCTTTCTCTATAAAACTTGTAGTTAGGATGTGCTTAAAATTGTGGGCATCTCTATAGCTAAGCTTTGGTTTTATACCTACAAAATTCTTTAAATCATTGTCTTGTTGTAAGATGTGCCATTTTAAAATCAAAGGGAATAAAGAAAGGATGATTGAAACCTTCTATTCACATAGCAATAAAAGTTTTTTTTTTATTAATTCATTCATAACATGTAACACCAAAAATGTTATATATGTTCTCGTATGCCCTTGTGGCTTCCAATATGTTGGCAAAACCTCTAAGACTCTTAAGATCAGGATACAGGAACATATATATATATATATACATATATTTATATATATATAAAACATTAAGAGGGGATACGCTTGGTTGCTTCATCTAAGTGTTGCTTCTAAGTGTGTGTGTGGTTGGAGATATTCTGGAGAGTGTTGCTTCTAAGTGTGTGTGTGGTTGGAGATATTCTGGAGATAACCTGGAGGTAATCCGAGGTATTCAGGAGGATAAATAAAAAGTTAAGGTTTGTTTGATTTAAATTATTCACCTCATTGGAATGGCAGACTTAGTTCAGTGTAATAGTTGCTTTGCATTTGTTTCACGTTCCACTTTTTGGAGGTTTGGTTGTTGTGTAATCTGTAGACAGTTCTCTATTTTGCGGCAGGAGATTGTATTTTTGAAGTCTGAGATTTGTAAATTATCTGGTAAACAAACTCAGGCTGGAACTGCTGCAAAGCCACTGCCGCAGAGACATACTAGGAATGGCAGATGGATTACTGTAGGATCTGGTAGACTTGGAGTTGTGGATAAAAGGCATATTGCACAGTCTGTCGCTCTACATAATTCATTTTCTGCACTTTCAGAGTGTAGTGGTGTCGTGGAGAGAGGCACTGAGGCTAGTGGTGTTGTGCAGAGAGGCACTGAGGCTAGTGGTGTTGTGCAGAGAGGCACTGAGGCTAGTGGTGTTGTGCAGAGAGGCACTGAGGCTAGTGGTGTTGTGCAGAGAGGCACTGAGGCTAGTGGTGTTGTGCAGAGAGGCACTGAGGCTAGTGGTGTTGTGCAGAGAGGCACTGAGGTTAGTGGTTTTGTGCAGAGAGGCACTGAGGCTAGTGGTGTTGTGCAGAGAGGCACTGAGGCTAGTGGTGTTGTGCAGAGAGGCACTGAGGCTAGTGGTGTTGTGCAGAGAGGCACTGAGGCTAGTGGTGTTGTGCAGAGAGGCACTGAGGCTAGTGGTGTTGTGCAGAGAGGCACTGAGGCTAGTGGTGTTGTGCAGAGAGGCACTGAGGCTAGTGGTGTTGTGCAGAGAGGCACTGAGGCTAGTGGTGTTGTGCAGAGAGGCACTGAGGCTAGTGGTGTTGTGCAAAGAGGCACTGAGGCTAGTGGTGTTGTGCAGAGAGGCACTGAGGCTAGTGGTGTTGTGCAGAGAGGCACTGAGGCTAGTGGTGTTGTGAAGAGAGGCACTGAGGCTAGTGGTGTTGTGAAGAGAGGCATTGAGGCTAGTGGTGTTGTGCAGAGAGGCACTGAGGCTAGTGGTGTTGTGCAGAGAGGCTTGAAGACTATGGTGAGGCCTAATAGAAAGCAGTTGTTGGTGGGGGATTCCATCATAAGAGGTGTGGAGATGGACAATGGTGGTCTTGTGAGGTGTCTTCCCGGAGCTACTGCTCACAGAGACAGGAGACGTATCGGTAATATTGTTAAGCAAGCAAAGCAGGAAGGGGAATTGGATGTACTTGTCCATTTAGGGACAAATGACTTGGCTTGCAATGAGGTTTCAGAGGTTAAGGAAGTTTTTAGTGTTTTTGCCAATGATATACGGCAGGTTGCTTCCACATTGTCATTCTCTGAAGTTCTGCCTGTGCATAACACTCAGAATGACAGGCGGATGCGTATTAGGGACTTTAACTTGTGGCTTGGTGAATGGTGTCGGGAGCAAGGATTTGGCTTTATTGCTCATGGTAGCTCTGTTTGAAATGGAAATAAACTGTACAAAAAAGATGGTTTGCATCTTTCTCAAAAGGGAACAAATGTTCTCAGTGAGCAGTTCAGAGGTTTTGCTAGGATGTATTTAAACTAGGAGGGGGGGGGCAAAAGGGTGATAAAACATCAATCCAATTGTCCCCCAAAACAAGGACAGAAGGTGCCTGTAGCAAGTGTGTTAAAAAATGATAAGCTTAGAGTCATGTCTACAAATGCTCGCAGTTTAGGGAATAAGATCCATGAACTTGTGGCAATAATGGCAACTGATAGTGTAGATTTAGTCGCTGTTACTGAGACATGGTATAATGAGAAAAATGACTGGGACATAGCAATACCAGGGTACTCTTTATATAGAAAAGACAGGGAAGGCAAGAAAGGGGGAGGGGTGGCCCTGTATGTAAAGAATAGCATACAATCTAGCCTAATAAAGGTTAGTGAGGCGAACATAGAGTCAGTTTGGGTTACATTAGAATTTGGTAATCACACAGTAATTCGTGTAGGTGTGATTTATAGGCCCCCAGGACAAATTGAAGAGTTAGATAATCTACTAGTTGAAGAAATAGCTAAAATGACAATGAAGGGGGAAGTTATCATCATGGGTGACTTTAATCTTCCTGATATAAATTGGAAAACAAAAATAGCTACTTGTGGCAGGAGCACACATATTCTAAACTCCCTACTGGGATTGTCTCTAAAACAAGTCGTTGAGGAGCCAACTCGTAAAGAGGCCATACTAGATTTAGTGTTAACAAATGGAGATTTGGTATCAGATATTACTGTAGGTGAAAGTTTAGGATCCAGTGATCATCAGTCAGTGTGGTTTAATATAAGAACAGTGACTGAGTCACACCTCACAAAAACAAAAGTTTTAGACTTTAGAAAAACAGACTTTTCCAAAATTAGAATATGTGTAAAGGAGTCATTATCAGACTGGAGCAATTTAAATGGAGTCCAAAAGAAATGGGATTATTTAAAAGTTGCACTACTGAAGGCAACAGAAAATTGCATTAGGCTTGTCAGTAAAAGCAAAAAATTCAAGAAACCACTGTGGTACTCCACAGATGTAGCCAAAATAGTAAAAAACAAAAAGTTAGCATTTAGTAATTATAAAAAAAAGTGAGGAAGACAGAATGACCTATAAGATTAGGCAGAAAGAGGCTAAGCAAGTTATAAGAGCTTCCAAATCACACACAGAAGAGAAAATAGCACAGTCAGTAAAAAAGGGGGACAAAACCTTTTTTAGATACATAAATGAGAAAAGAAAAGTAAAACAAGGATTAGTTAGATTAAAAACAAAAGAAGGAAGGTATGTAGATGAGGATAAAGGTCTAGCTGACTGCCTCAATGAATATTTTTGTTCGGTATTTACAGATGAAAATGAAGGAAAGGGACCTCAGTTAAGAAAAAGGATAAATGAGTCATTTATTACGCGTGAGTTTACAGAGGAAGAGGTTCTATTTCAACTGTCAAAAGTAAAGACAAATAAGTCAATGGGACCTGATGGAATACACCCAAAGCTATTAAAAGAGCTTAGTGGTGTACTAGCAAAACCATTAACAGATTTATTTAACCAATCATTGATAACAGGAGTAGTCCCAGAAGATTGGAAGTTAGCGAATGTTGTGCCCATTCACAAGAAAGGTAATAGGGAGGAGTCGGGCAACTATAGGCCAGTAAGCCTAACTTCAGTAGTGGGGAAAGTGATGGAAACCATGTTAAAGGATAGGATTGTTGAACATCTAAAAACACATGGATTTCAAGATCAGAGACAACATGGGTTTACTTCAGGGAGATCATGCCAAACTAATCTTATTGATTTTTTTGATTGGGTAACTAAAATTATAGATCAGGGTGGTGCAGTAGACATTGCTTACCTCGATTTCAGTAAGGCTTTTGACACTGTTGCACATAGAAGGCTTATCAACAAACTACAATCTTTGAGTTTGGATTCCAATATTGTTGAATGGGTAAGGCAGTGGCTGAGTGACAGGCAACAGAGGGTTGTAGTCAATGGAGTATATTCGAAGCTTGGGCTTGTCACCAGTGGGGTACCTCAGGGATCTGTACTTGGACCCATTCTCTTTAATATTTTTATTAGTGATATTGCAGAAGGTCTTGATGGTAAGGTGTGTCTTTTTTGCGGATGATACTAAGATATGTAACAGGGTTGATGTTCCAGGAGGGATAAGCCAAATGGAAAATGATTTAGGTAAACTAGAAAAATGGTCAGAGTTGTGGCAACTGACATTTAATGTGGATAAGTGCAAGATAATGCATCTTGGACGTAAAAACCCAAGGGCAGAGTACAGAATATTTGATAGAGTCCTAACCTCAACATCTGAGGAAAGGGATTTAGGGGTGATTATTTCTGATGACTTAAAGGTAGGCAGACAATGTAATAGAGCAGCAGGAAATGCTAGCAGAATGCTTGGTTGTATAGGGAGAGGTATTAGCAGTAGAAAGAGGGAAGTGCTCATGCCATTGTACAGAACACTGGTGAGACCTCACTTGGAGTACTGTACACAGTACTGGAGACCCTATCTTCAGAAGGATATTGATACTTTAGAGAGAGTTCAGAGAAGGGCTACTAAACTGTTTCATGGATTTCAGGATAAAACTTACAAGGAAAGGTTAAAGGATCTTAACATGTTTAACTTGGAGGAAAAAAAACAAGACAGGGAATATGATATGATAGAAACATTTAAATGCATAAAGGGAATCAACACAGTAAAGGAGGAGACTATATTTAAAAGAAGAAAAACTACCACAACAAGAGGACATAGTCTTAAATTAGAGGAGCAAAGGTATAAAAATAATTGCGTACAATACTCCAAGTGAGGTCTCACCAATGTTCTGTACAATGGCATGAGCACTTCCCTCTTTCTACTGCTAATTCCTCTCACTATTCAACCAAGCATCCTGCTAGCATTTCCTGCTGCTCTGTTACATTGTCTGCCTACCTTTAAGTCATCTGAAATAATTACCCCTAAATCCCTTTCCTCAGATGTTGAAGTTAGGACTCTATCAAATATTCTGTACTCTGCCCTTGGGTTTTTACGTCCAAGATGCATTATCTTGTACGTATCCACATTAAATGTCAGCTGCCACAACTCTGACCATGTTTCTAGTTTACCTAAATCATTTGTCATTTGATTTATCCTTCCTGAAACATCTACCCTGGTATATATCTTAGTATCATCAGCAAAAATACATACCTTACCATCAAGACCTTCTGCAATATCACTAATATAAATATTAAAGAGAATGGGTCCAAGTACAAATCCCTGAGGTACCCCACTGGTGATAGGACCATGCTTCAAATATACTCCATTGACTACAACCCTGTGCTGTCTGTCACTCAGCCACTGCCTTATCCATTCAACAATATTGGAATCCAAACTTAAAGATTGGAGTTTATTGATAAGCCTTCTATGTGCAACAGTGTCAAAAGCCTTTCTGAAATCTAGGTAAGCAATGTCTACTGCACCACCTGATCTATTATTTTAGTTACCTAATCGAAAAAATCAATAAGATGAGTTTGACATTATCTCCCTGAAGTAAACCCATGTTGTCTCTGATCTTGAAATCCATGTGATTTTAGATGTTTAGCAATCCTATCCTTTAACATGGTTTGCATTATTTTCCCCACTACGGAATATTTTTTAATTATATTTTTTATATGTGGCCCTATACATATATGTATATATTTCTATATTTTTTATCATGTCATTCTTATTAGTTTTTAAATTTGGAAATGTATCTTCCTGTTTTTGTTCCCTTCCTTCCTCTATTTCTTAGGTGAGATGTATAATAATTATATGTTTTTTTTTTTTTTATATATTTTTATGGTTTTTGGATTTTATAATTTGGAAAGTGCAAAGTCTCATTTATTTTGCTGATTTATGTTTTTACTTTTACATTATTTATATGTCCTTTCTGGAACGCATGAGACGGTTATTAAGTACATGGACCTATGGACTGAAATGTGATTTCTGAAGCAACATAACACGCATGCGCATGTTAGTGCAAGAACGTCCGATCAAAGTTGAGGCTACCTGGTAACTTGTTCAATATCAGGAATGTACAAATGACATGAGTTCAACCACTGGGGCTCGAAGAAAGGAATTATTGCCTATGGGTTAGAAAAGTGTTCTTTGCAGTAAGATTTTTTTTTTTTAAAAATTTAGAAAAAGAGTTGTGTTATCATATTCTGAAGCTTTTTTAAAACAGAATATAATAGTATAAATATAGTAGTCAATATAAAAGGTAATAGCTTGTTGATCCAAAAAGAAACATAATTGTAATTTTTGAGTAAAGGATTCCACCCTCCCATTTTATTGCACCATCATAATCAGTTTTTTTGTGTTCTCTTGATTTATGTAAATTTATTTACAACTAAATGTATTTTGTATGAATTACAATGTACTGCGTATATTGATATAATATTTCAACATTTTCCATAAAAAACAGTTGAACAGAAACATAGGTATATATCTGAAAACTTGAACTTGATGGACTTTAGTCTATTTTCAACGTATTTTAATATGTAATATTAAAATATAAAAACAAAGGATATGAGAACAGACAAAAGCTTAGAGAAACTCAGTAGCTTGCCCTTCGGTAAGTCCCCGCTCAGGTCTCAAAATAGTTTTTGCATTCTTGTACCATTACAGAGAGAACATATTTCGAAGCATATCAGACTGATCCCACCCGTAAGGGCAATCTGGAACCGAAATGCCGGCAAGTTCTCTCTGCATGAGAGACACAGCAACCCCAGATGATTGTTTGGCCTTCTTCGGGCCTCATTAGCAAGGTGTAGCTGATAACCCTCTAGGCACAGTGAGCACGGGGTCCACGTCTGGATTATACTTTCAACTCGGGGTGAGCCAAGTTATTGCATTGCAAAAAAAAACAAAGAATATGAGAACTCTGACAAAAGCTTAGAGAAACTCAGTAGCTTGCCCTTGGATAAATTCCCGCCCTGGTCTCAAAATACTTATTGCTCACGTGTGCTATTACAGAGAGAACATTAGAGAATATTAAAATATGATATGTAACATAATTAAAGAACGATAATATAAATCAAAAATATTGTTTTTGACAAAATATTGTTAGCCAACATAATAAGCTGAATGCTAGTTAGGCTAGCACTATGTAACTCATAATTGGTTAATTATAACCGACCATTATTTTGTTTATCAAACATACCTATATAATAATAATTTGCCATTTACTCATAAAAATACAGTAAATGTGCTGATTTTTCTGCATTCAGTTTGTCTTCCCAGTACGGATTCATTTATCAACACATTCCGCCTATACACAGGGTTTTTCTTGACGACAGATAGTTGAAATATGATGCAATTTATAATATTTACAGATAGAAGATCCCTGAAAAATTTTGTTTCAGCTAATCAATTAATGACAAACTGGAAGGTCTCAGGAATCCCAGAAAATCAGCCGGTGAGTACACAGTGATTAATAGAGATGCCTGCAATATGTCTCTGTGATATAAATGACAGATCTAGACCTCTGCTAGATTAGAGAGCCTTACAAAATATCCAGTGCTATCTAACTTTCAAAGGCATATAAAGGCTTAAATATAAAAAAACAGTCACTTTTAACAACATTATACCTTATTACCATGCTTTATCAATTAGAATCTCACTGATATATGTTAGATCAATGCATCTCTTTGGAAAGCTTCGGTGTCATGCCAAGCATGAAGACCCTGAACGTTGGTCCAACAAAGATTGCAGGACCACACCAGGAAGCACCTCTAGAGTCTGTCTAAGTGACAGCTACTAGAAGTAGTCTTATAGATAACTGCAGACAATAAAATAAAATACATTGTTTAAAAGTGTCAGACTGCACAGAGTCTCTTTGCATCATAACCACAACATTAAGCTGTAGCTGGTGCTTACAGTGTCTTTTTAAAAATATCTTTGCCATTCCAATAACATAATTTCAAGATCAATAATTTCATAGCATCATGGTGAACTGGTTTAGGGTAACCACTAGGGCTAATAATTATTGGTGGCTAGCTACATAGCAGAGAAAAAAGCACAGCTTACTTTTAACAAAAGGTCTTCTGATATTTTGTTCTGAAACATACAGAGTTCTTCTTGCACAGGAGCAGGACAGTTATCCCAGATAGTAGACAGGTACAGCTCCATGCTCCTGGAGATTCATCTACCATGGGCTCCACTTACTACATAAAGTGCAAGTCAAAGAGGTCTCCTCGTAAATGAAGCACATGATATTGTTTTGCATCCTGTACCAACTGCGAGTAACCTTTTCTGTAACAATGTATTTTTTTTTAATTTTGTAGTTTATTTCTGTAATCGTTACGATAACCTTTTCTAGAAATATTATTACCATCATTAAAGATAGAAGTATAGTATTACATTCCATATTCTAATAGTCTTTGCATTCCATATGCTAATAGTCATTAAATGGCATTTTTATCCACAGATTTGACCGATAAAGTATAAATAACATATCCATTATCTTTAGCTTTAGGAATAGTAACTATTGTATTTTGGCTATTAATAACAACTGCCAAAATACATATTTCCTTACATTTTGGAACCCTAAGCATAACACCAGATCCTCTACAGTGGCCTTAATTTGGGTTTCATGGCTAATCTGAGTTATTAAAATCATTGAACATAGTCACTAGAGAGTGAGACCAACGGTGTAGATCTGATTATCTGGCTAGTAATTACTTTACGTCGCCAATTTGCTGTCCAAGCCTATTTGTGTCAGTATTGAAGCATGAAAATAAAATTGTCTAAATTGTTTTTATTCCTACCCACAGTAAAATATAAAAGTTTAATTTATATTTTATTAATGTCCAGTCAGTTAAACAGGCTTAAATACATTTTTATTTTGAAGCTTTGCATTTAAAAATAAATACTATAATACCAATTAAAATACAATAATATTTTATCCTGAGCAGGTTGGCTCCATTCCTGAGTGTGTAACTTGAAGGTTGCTCTAGTCTAGTCACTGACTTGCAGTTAGTAACTTCTTTTGATATTTATATTCCCATTTTAACCATGTGGTGTCCACCTGATGTACACCTTCGATACATATTAGCTATGTCATTGTTGTTTTTTATGGGTATGTCGTTACTGTAGAGAGGAGTAAGGTCCAGGCTGAGAGGAGTACTAGAAGCAAACCAGAAATAAAGCAATCAACCCTAATGTATGAAGAAGACCACCGTTGTTTACCTTATACATAGAAACATAGAATGTGACAGCAGATAAAATCCATTCGGCCCATCTAGTCTGTCTAATTTTCTGAATACTTTAATTAATCCCTGGATAAGTGGCAGCTCCCTTCTAATGCCAGTTTGAATATTGATACTCTGTGTAATGCTGGATAATCCTCCAGTAGATTAATCGGTGCTCTGACCCTGCAGGTAGAAACCAGCCATTTGAGTGCTTGTATTCCATATGGGTGCTCAAACCTGACTCTCCTCTCAATTTCCAATGTGTCCCTTTGTCTCGAGCAAACATGGTGTCATATCGGCTGTTTTATATGATGTTTGTTAAGCTTGCTCTTTCCACTTTTTTTTCTAAGTAATGCATCTTGTGTATTTAAAACCTTTGAGCCATTCATGGCAAATGTAAATTACAAAACCTGTGCAGTTATTACAAAGCAGATTGAGTCACAACATTATGGAGACTTGCCTTCCATCTGTTTATTTATTGGTCTATGGATCTTTGAAATTTGATGTATTCTTTTTTTTCCAATGATTAATTCTTTATTTGGTATTGGTGCAGCAAAAGTAAATCATGACATTGCCGATAGAATATAATGATCTACACACAAACAATGTTGAACTAATATATCATAATTGCAATACAGCTCTTTTATCATATATATGTAGTTTGGTATCACCAACCCGATTTTTGTTTCCAGTCACAAGTCTTATAAAAAGAAATTTGCAACATATAAGGAGAAATAGAGGGATACAAAAGCAGAGTAAAGGAAAGAGAAAGGAAAAGTAGAGAAGAGGGTGGCGGAAGGATTGAAATTGATATCTACCAGTATAGACCATGTTGTCAAGGCAATATGTATAACAATCATCTTGTGTGTTTTACATCAGTTCGAGGCAAGAGAGGGGTTGTGGGATTGCTTTAGAGCAGCCTTCCATTCTAGGAGATCGCTCTACTATCTTAGTTGTAGGAGTCATGTGAGACCTAGTGCTAACCCTGTTACTGGAAGCTCTCCCCATTTGCTAGAGAGAGATCCACATATATATATAATTTTCAAGATTCTCATGTTCTCATGCTTCCATCAGAGTGTCATCTTTTTGAATTCAAGAAGGCCATATTTTCATACATCCTATTAATGTTAACTTGCCTTATGATTTCTTCCTTTTTGGGGGTTAACCTAGATTTCCACCTATCAGCAGCTTTGCTGCTATCAGAACATGGAAGGCCAAAAGACATAATTCTTTGAAGAATGTACTCAGGAACATAAACAACAGAAAAAAAAATCCACAGTACATTGTATCCGTTGACCCACCAGCTCCCCTGTCATATCAGCAATCTCTGTCCATAAGGGTTTCATCCCTGGGCACACCAGATATGTTCCATTGTGCCCCCATCCATTCCACATCTCCAACATCTATCTGACGATGATTTGTAGATGTGGACTAATCGTGCAAGTACTAAACAGCATCAAGATGAGATTTTTCTGATTGATTTTAGGTGACATATGCAGTGTGTGTGTGCACACACTTTCTCTCATTCTCTCAGTCTTTCTCTCATTCTGTTGTATACTTTGTTAAGTAGTTATTGGTATTATATGGGAAGGAATCATAACACACCGAAATCACTCTCCTTTTTCGGGATCATGTGAACACACATTTAGTCTGTTTTACCTAGTGGGTCTGTACTTGGTGCGAACTCCGTAAGAAGGAGGTAATTTGCATATATGGGAAATATAAAGACAGTGGTAGTTTAAATTCATGGACCATTCATGAAAAGGGTGTAATCCCTTCTCCAGTCCATATCTGGTATAGGTAGATAAGTACTTTTAAAACTCTATTTAAACAACATGGTTCTCTTAATAAAGTGGTTTATGTTTTAACCTTAAACCAGTGCTTTCAATTAAAATCCTTCATGCTGGTCTTCTGACCGACAAGCAGAGAATATTGAAGTGCCTTATGTACTGCCTACTGAGCAGTCACCCATTTCAGTTACTAGAACATATACATCTCTTGGATGCAAACATGAAGTCTCCAATTGTGTAACAGGGATTCGCACAACAGTTGGGATCAGGCCCGGACTGGCCATCGGGCACACCGGGCAAATGCCGGTCTATGCAGAGCTGGCACTATCCGAGCGCCGGCCCCGCTGTATTCCATGAAGGGCCGGTGAGGAGATCAAAGATCTCCTCAATGGCCCACTTTAATAGACCTGCGGCTGGGGAGGGAGGGAGAGGACCCGGCAGAGCTCTATCTTGCAGCTACGCTGGGTTCTTCTCACGAGATCCGGATCGTTGCCATGGCAATGACCGGATCTTGCGAGAGTGAACTCTAGCCTGCAGGCTAGAGTTCACTCACCCACTGGACCACCAGGGATGATGTGCGACTGCCCCCCACCTCTCCTTGGTACCACCATGCTGGTCCCCCCTCCCAGGGTAAAGGTAAGAAGGGAGGGGAGGACATAATGCCTTATTAGTTGTTTTTTTAACCACCCCAACACAAAATCTCTTTTAACATGCACACACAGCACTCTCACACACAGCACACACAGCACTCTCACACACATCACACACAGCACTCTCACACACAGCACACACAGCACTCTCACACACAACACTCTCACACACAGCACACACAGCACTCTCACACACAGCACTCTCACACACAGCACACATATCACACACAGCACTCTCACACACAGCACTCTCACACACATCACACACAGCACTCTCACACACAGCACTCATACACATCACACACTGCACTCTCAAACTCAGCACTCTCACACACATCACACTCAGCACCCACACACACATCACACTCAGCACCCACACACTCAGCACACACAGCACCCACACACACAGCACACACAGCACTCTCACACACATCACACACAGCACTCTCACACACATCACACACAGCACTCTCACACACAGCACTCTCACACACAGCACTCTCACACACAGCACACACAGCACTCTCACACACAGCACCCACACACACATCACACTCAGCACCCACACACACAAATCACATACAGCACCCTCACACACAAATCACACACACTGCACCCTTAAACACAGCAGCCTCACACACAAATCACACACCCAGCACCCTTAAACACATCACACACAGCACCCTCACACACATACACAGCATCCTCACACACAGCACCCCCACACACATCACACACCCAGCACCCTTAAACACATCACACACAGCACCCTCACACACATACACAGCATCCTCACACACAGCACCCCCACACAAATCACACACCCAGCACCCTTAAACACATCACACACAGCACCCTCACACACATACACAGCATCCTCACACACAGCACCCCCACACACATCACACACAGCACCACTCAAACACAGCATCCATCACACACACATACTGCACCCTTCACATACACACTACACCCCTCACAGACACCCACTGCACCCCTCACACATACACACAGAACCCCAACACACACACACACAATACTTCCAAACATATTTATATTATATATATATATATATACACACACACACACACTACAGTACCCCTCACACACATCCTGCACCCCTAAACACATTACATTCCAGACACACACTAGATCCCTTACCCAACTCTGGATCATATACACACACTAGATCCCTATATACACTCTGATTCCGTTATATACACACACTCACTAGATCTCCTACACATTCTGGGTCCTTCAAACACACACTAGACTCCTGTATACACACACACACACTACATTCCTAACATACACACTCTGGATCCCTTATACATACAGGGAGTGCAGAATTATTAGGCAAATGAGTATTTTGACCACATCATCCTCTTTATGCATGTTGTCTTACTCCAAGCTGTATAGGCTCGAAAGCCTACTACCAATTAAGCATATTAGGTGATGTGCATCTCTGTAATGAGAAGGGGTGTGGTCTAATGACATCAACACCCTATATCAGGTGTGCATAATTATTAGGCAACTTCCTTTCCTTTGGCAAAATGGGTCAAAAGAAGGACTTGACAGGCTCAGAAAAGTCAAAAATAGTGAGATATCTTGCAGAGGGATGCAGCACTCTTAAAATTGCAAAGCTTCTGAAGCGTGATCATCGAATAATCAAGCGTTTCATTCAAAATAGTCAACAGGGTCGCAAGAAGCGTGTGGAGAAACCAAGGCGCAAAATAACTGCCCATGAACTGAGAAAAGTCAAGCGTGCAGCTGCCAAGATGCCACTTGCCACCAGTTTGGCCATATTTCAGAGCTGCAACATCACTGGAGTGCCCAAAAGCACAAGGTGTGCAATACTCAGAGACATGGCCAAGGTAAGAAAGGCTGAAAGACGACCACCACTGAACAAGACACACAAGCTGAAACGTCAAGACTGGGCCAAGAAATATCTCAAGACTGATTTTTCTAAGGTTTTATGGACTGATGAAATGAGAGTGAGTCTTGATGGGCCAGATGGATGGGCCCGTGGCTGGATTGGTAAAGGGCAGAGAGCTCCAGTCCGACTCAGACGCCAGCAAGGTGGAGGTGGAGTACTGGTTTGGGCTGGTATCATCAAAGATGAGCTTGTGGGGCCTTTTCGGGTTGAGGATGGAGTCAAGCTCAACTCCCAGTCCTACTGCCAGTTTCTGGAAGACACCTTCTTCAAGCAGTGGTACAGGAAGAAGTCTGCATCCTTCAAGAAAAACATGATTTTCATGCAGGACAATGCTCCATCACACGCGTCTAAGTACTCCACAGCGTGGCTGGCAAGAAAGGGTATAAAAGAAGAAAATCTAATGACATGGCCTCCTTGTTCACCTGATCTGAACCCCATTGAGAACCTGTGGTCCATCATCAAATGTGAGATTTACAAGGAGGGAAAACAGTACACCTCTCTGAACAGTGTCTGGGAGGCTGTGGTTGCTGCTGCACGCAATGTTGATGGTGAACAGATCAAAACACTGACAGAATCCATGGATGGCAGGCTTTTGAGTGTCCTTGCAAAGAAAGGTGGCTATATTGGTCACTGATTTGTTTTTGTTATGTTTTTGAATGTCAGAAATGTATATTTGTGAATGTTGAGATGTTAAATTGGTTTCACTGGTAAAAATAAATAATTGAAATGGGTATATATTTGTTTTTTGTTAAGTTGCCTAATAATTATGCACAGTAATAGTTACCTGCACACACAGATATCCCCCTAAAATAGCTATAACTAAAAACAAACTAAAAACTACTTCCAAAAATATTCAGCTTTGATATTAATGAGTTTTTTTGGGTTCATTGAGAACATGGTTGTTGTTCAAGAATAAAATTAATCCTCAAAAATACAACTTGCCTAATAATTCTGTACTCCCTGTACACTAGATTAATTGTAAACAAACACATGCTACACCCCTAAACACACACTCTCTACAACCCCTACAAACACTACATCACCTATATACACACACACACCCTATAGCCTGTATGCACACACTTACTACATCCCATATACACACATTCTCTACAGCCCCTAGCCACATATGCATTACATTACACCACAAACACAACACGACTAAAACCAACCTTATTACACAATACCACACCACAATCAGCTCACTCTACACACACGCAATACCACAAGCAGGGTCCAAACACATGCACAATACTCTTTCCTGGCCCTTTTGTCTCCTGGTATCCATTTATAGAGACACCAGAGACAAGTTGCAAGGAAACACAGTGCAAGCATGTTATTAAATTTGCTTGCACTGTGCAGAACAAATACAGGGCCTTTTTCTCATGCTAGAGCTATTTAGCAGAGCTCTGCCCTGGTAGAGCATTGACCCAACGCTCACTTTGAGAGAGGGGCGTATTTGTCATTGGTGATGACGAAACACACCCTCTCTGCCCCGCCCCCTTAGTGGGCCTCTGTGCTAAAAAAAATGCCCGGGCCAAATTTTTCTACCAGGCCGGCCCTGGTTGGGATATATTCCTGGTGGTAGATAGAAATCCTCATCTAGTCCCCAGGAATCTGATGATATTTCAGACTCTAGTATTGGTTTTCATGGCTGTCATATGGATCCAAATTATGATACCTTTATCAAATATGCAAACAAGCTTTCTCAAACAATAGCAAGATGTAAACTTCCATAGCTGACCACTGTTCGCCCACCACTTTACCAGCAGTCCCGGTTGTATAGGTATGTTGTGACAATGAGTGTAGAGTGTAAAACAACATATACATTCCAAAATACATACCTGTTTTACACCACTCAAGAGGCAACAAGATTTTAACTTTGTTTCCTTAAAATACAGTTGTTATAGTTATAAATGGTGCTTAGTAGGTAAATCATCTTAGGGGCTGGGGCGGAGCCAAGCAGCGAACCAGAGCAGTCGCACTTTTCCCGTGCTCTGCAAACTATTGCCCTAAAACCTGCAAAATCGACAGAAATAAGGGAAATTAAACTCCACTATTATACGCCTGACAGCATGGGGCGCAAAAACAAGCGACCAAAGGCTGACAAAAGCCCGGTAAGCCATGACATTGGCGAATTGTTCCGCTGCTCGCAGAGGGCCTCGTGGGACAAGATGGCGCTCCTAGATGAGGGCTCGTCGTGCTCCTCGGAGGAATCCTCCCCAGGACTGAGGGACGGGGCCACTTCCAGTAAAAAGACGGGACCTACCCTCCCAACAGCGGGAGACAGAGAACCGGTCACTGCACCACAATTAAAGGCGATGCTCGCGGAACTCCGAGCAAACTTACCGGGAGACATGGCCCACTTCAGAAAGGCAATTGAGAGCAACACCTCGAGGCTCACCCAGCTAGAAACCTTCAACACCGACCACACTGCCAGGCTGACAGCGGTAGAACAAAGTCTGGAAAACCTACAACACAAACTTCAGCAGACAGATGGCAGAATTAATGCACTGGAAGAGCACCGGAGGCGATACAACCTCAAGATAAGGGGAGTACCGGAATCACAGGGGATTACAGACTTACCTCATTTCATACGGCGGTTCATGGAAGCTTTCCTCCCGCCTAAACAGGCCAAAGCCATGAAACTGGACGGCATGTTCCGCCTCCCCAGGCCAGCAGGGGCCCCACAGGACATGACACCTGACCTCATCCTCCGATTCCAATCCCTGCAGGACAGGGCCTCACTATTGGCGGCTATCCGGAGGAAGACTCCGATAACGTTTGAAGGAGCGACGCTGCTGGTCTTTCCGGATCTTACAAGACACACACTGAGCTGGCGACGGTCCCTGAGACCCCTCTTGCAAGTCCTTCAGAACCGGGACATCCAATACAGGTGGGGCCAACCATGCACCATCCAGCTCACCTTTAAAGGTGCAACACACAGAGCGGGAACGTATCGGGAGTTGGAGGACCTCATGAAAGCCCAGGGTATTATGCCGACGGCTGCGAATGGGGAGCCTAGCCTGGCTAGCCTGGACCCGGCAAGAATTCGTGAGTTTGTTCCCAGGACCGCACAAGCCACCCTGCCTGACAGAGCTGAGACCTGAAAACGGGGTCAGCGGCCAAGAAGAGCTCCAGATATCCGTATACAGCCACGGACTGTTTACTAAAGAGAACTTTAGTTTCCACCTCTTTCTTTCTTCACAATTCTGTGATGTTTAATGTATGTATTCCCACTACCCCAAGACCTCTTAGTCTAAAGGGTCGCCCAAACAAGGATGCAATTTCCCACTGCCCACATATAGCCCACACGGCCCACACAATATAGGAACACTACCTTGGCTGACTCGCCACCCTGATTCCCATCAGGACAGAGCCCATCAACCCCCCCCCCACACACACACACACATCTGCGACCACACCACGCAACTTTCTTGCACAGGGCATATTCAGGCAATAAGGGCCGTACACCACCCAGCTACATCTCAGCTTGACCGCAGCAACCTGGCCCTTCAACGGGTAGCATACTGCCCAGACAGGGAGAAGGCTTACTGTCCCCCTGCCATACTGCAACAGCCTACCGTGGAAACGCGAAACCACAAATAAGGCTACAACAGCCTAGGGATTTTATTACAACCAGCTGAATTGGCTTAACCAAATTGTAAGGTCACCTCACCGCCCTGCCAAACAGGCTACCAATTGAAGTGAGTGCCACTTCCCACTCCTTAGTCTTCCAGAACAGCCCCCACTACATAATTATCATACCCGCCCGCTTGGCGGCGTTGGTGCCACTAAATGTTTGACAACTATCCACGCTCCGCTTCACTCTTATGTGATTCAAGCCTGGCTCAGCAGGCACAGTTTAGACTTAATTAATATTTGTATTCTTACATAGAGCATTTGTTCAAGATGTCGATGGTTTACTATGTTTTATATAAAAAAAAAAAAGTGCAGTATTATAACACTAATGCTAACTAATCTATATAAAAAAATTGTGCAGAATACTCCACATGCCAACCAACTGTTAATTGTCTGTATATATGCTGGTCAAAGCTGTTGGGGCATGACGAGCCCACTTGTTATATCTTCATGCACGCTAAAAATAAAGAATTAAAAAAAAAAAAAAAAATCATCTTAGGGGCTGACGCTACTATGGTACAAATTGAGTATATTTCTATACGATGATTGGGGATGATAAACTAAAATGCAGTAAACTATTCGCAAATCAGTTTTGTTAAATGTATTATTTGTTTTATAGAGAATTCTAAGTTTTTTCAGAGAATCCTGTTGTTTTACCATCAATGTACTTGCAGAGGACAAGGCAAAGGAGGACAAAGTGGGGTAACAACAATGCTTTATTTCTAGATGATATACCGTATTTATTGGCGTATAACACGCACTTTTTCTCCCTGAAAATAGGGGGCAAATGATGTGTGCGTGTTATACGCCGATATACATACTTTTCGCTCCATAAGACGCACTTTTTTCCCCCTCAAAAGTGAGGGGAAATGTCTGTGCCTCTTATGGAGCAAATGTGAAGGTTTACTTACCTGTCTTGAAGCGTGGGCCGGTGTTCAGCACGCACCGCGGTACAGGAACTTCAATTTCAGGTTCCAGTTTCCGGCGGGACTGAAAGGAAGTGCGCACTCAGTGTGCACACTTCCTTTCAGTCCCGCCGGAAACCGGAACCTGAAATTTAAGTTCCTGTACCGCGGTGTGCACTGTGAAGCCGGCCCATGCTTCAAGACAGGTAAGTAATTATGGGACAAGGGGAGGGAAAGTGCACTATGGGACAAGGGGAGGGGGAGAACACTATGGGATGAGGGGGGGGACACTATGGGAGGGGGTGGAAAATACTATGGGAGGGGGGGAGAATACTATGGAAGGGGGGGCACTATGGGATGAGGGTGGGGGAACACTATGGGAGGGGAGGAGAATACTATGGGGGGGGGGAAATTTCCTTCTTAAAATGAGGTGCGTGTTATACGCCGAGGCGTGTTATACGCCGATAAATACGGTAGTTACTAGATATAGAACATATTTGCAGGCCAATTTCAGCCTAAATCTCTGGACATGACAGGCACAAATATACTTCTAACTAGTAATCAGACACAGCAACCAGAGCCAGTGAAAGCTTTGAAAAGAAAAAGGCTCCCACTATGTATGATAATAGCCCTTTTACTGGGCGCACAACTAGCTAAAATAACTTGTCTCTGAAATTATATAAACATTTACATTCCTTATTTCAGCATCATTCAGGAAACTGCTGAAATATGATTTACTTGATCGGAAAGTACCACATTGGCATTGTTTGAAGGCCATTGTTTATTGTTCCACAATAACATTCCGAAAAGGGCAAGCTGGGGTGGATTTACTGCAGTTATTGAATGCATTATGTACATACATTAAGAATGAAATAATGGTTTATTCCTGAAATGTGCAGAGATACCATTCTAAGCTTGATGGATGTCGTGGGTATTCATTTAAATGGCTAATGTGCACAATATTACAAGCACTCCTATTCCGCTCATGTTTCCTAACTGAATATGGATTAGAATGTGGACCATGCCTCCCAGGTGTCACTATTTAGGACGGACAGTCCCTCTTTTGGGCTCAAATCCTTCTGTCCCTCTTTTCTATCCTAATGTCCCTCTTTTTTTAGAAGCTCCATATTGTTGTTGTGTCTATGTGCACAACAGAGCTCCACAGCAATAATACTCACAGTATTGTGTCCTAAAACTACAATAAATGTGTTTAGAAATTGATCTGTGTAAATTTGTTGTATTATATTGGTCCTGTTCTCAATTACATTTTAGTCCCATAACTTGTTATTAAAGGGACACTCCAGGCTTCTGCCCATTGGAGTGGTCTGGGTGCCAACTCCCACTACCCTTAACCCTGCAAGTGTAATTATTGCAGTTTTTATAAACTGCAATATTTACCTTAACCCCTTAAGGACCAAACATCTGGAATAAAGGGGAATCATGACATGTCACACATGTCATGTGTCCTTAAGGGGTTAAAGGGTTAAGTCCTCCTCTAGTGGTTGTCTACTGGACAGCCACTAGAGGACACTTCCGTATTCATAGAACTTGAAAAGTGTGCTATAAAGTCGCTGGACGTCCTCACGCTATGTGTGAATCTCCATTGTTGCTGAAATCCCAATTGGAAAGCATTGAAAGCATTATTTAATGCTTTCCTATAGTGAGGTCTAATGCGCATGCGCATTAGGTATCCCCCGCTGCCGGCCGCACATGCTCAATAGGTCTCCCCCGCCGGATGACGTCGGCGGGGGAGGAGCGTGGGCGGATCCTGACCCAGTGCCGAGGGACATCAGCGCTGGATACAGGTAAGTCACTGAAGGGGTTTTAACCCCTTCAGCAACTTGGGATGGGGGGGGGGGGGGCGGGAGGGAGAGGGGACCTGCAGTGCCTTTAATAAGTCACCTAAAGGTTTTCAAAACAGCCCCACCCCTCTACTTATACCCCTCCACTGTGCCTGTCCTATTACATACTTCCCAATTAGCCAATCACCACTCACTGAGAAACCTTTGCAAGATAAGTGCTCTTGGCAATTGCTTACATCTTCAGTTGGAACCATGAAGTTGTCACAGTGTTTATTTATAAAGGTTCCAGTTTCTACTGGAATCAGCACTTTTATCAGATTTAAAAAAGAGGACGTAAGTTCATACCTGAGGCACTTAAGAAAACCAAAGTGCTTTAAAGGTTTGTAGTGTTTCTTAAGTGAACATCATGTATGCTTCAAAAAACTTGCTGTAAACAGCTATACAAACAACTCCCAAGTAGCCTAATATATAACTTAAATTAGCTACTTAATAGATAATCCAATAACAGCTCATGTGCATAGTGAACTCGCTCCCTCAGTAAGGATGTCAATCCCAAGTAACCTGTAAACAAAATAAAAAATCTGAACTCCCAAGCTGTTTAAAATTCAGAGGCATTTATTCACCCCATAGGGTATTAAAGTAAGTGTAAAATGCACAACAGTAAATTAGAGTAAAAAAAAAGGAGAGCATATAAAGTCTACGGATTTCTTTCACAAATCTTTTCAAAACAATGACCGTTACTCTTCTTTTATTGGCTTTTTCTGTATTTTGATTTTAATGCCCTGGGGTGTAAATAACTGCCTTTGGATTTGAAACAGCGTGGCAGCTCTGATTTTTTATTTTGTTTACAAGATGTATGCTTTGTAAGTTTACAAGCGCCACTTGGTAGCGACCATAACAGTGTCCTTAGTAGAAGGACATAATTGGAAACTCATAAGGTTTATGTGCAGTCAATATTGTGATCCGTTGGACACAGCAATTTTCCAACAAAGACAGTGGTTTGTTTTTATGATAACTCTCATCATTTATTGATAAATTCTTTATTATAATCATGCACACTTTACATGTTATTGAATAAATATTTAGGGTTCACAAATGGCGGTATTGCTTTTTGTGTCCTAACATGAAACATTCGTTATTTGTACACATACATCTCTGTCTCTGCACCAAATATTCTCCTACGAACCCATATCGGTTTTTTTAAACCAGCTTGTGTTGGTATTTATTTTTGTTAAGCATTTTATATACCTAAGATGAGCAAAATAGCATAGTTCTTTTTATACATAAGACAATAGCACGTGTGAAAAAAACTAAATTTTTATACATCTCACACTAAGTCTGTGACTATATAAAAGTAATTCACGTGAAGGAAGTATTCATACAGGTTCTGTCATCCATACACTGCTTACATATGAAGCATAATTGGGAACAGCCTGCTGTTTCACTCATACAATGTATAGGAACTTGGTCTCCTGACCCGATACATGCAAGCAGCCATATGTTCTGGGTGCAGATACCCCCAGAGCAGCCATGTTTACTTATTATTAACATGGTAATGGCCCTTTACATGAGAACAATGTGTCAAAACAACTGTAACTGAATGTGTTATGTGACATTCTACAAGGTGATTCATTGGGGAAAGGTGAGATTTATTTGTCAAAACTATGAAATACACATAATGTAATAGCCAGTTAAAGAAGAATGGAACCGGGAGAATTGTGTGTTCCCTAAATGTTCGTTAATGAGTTTTGCATTTTTTTGCTATTGCTTAATATGTATTTTATTTATTTATTTGCAGATTTACCTAATATACCAGTATCACACAGTCTTGGATCCCCTCCTGTTTACGAGCAGTGCAAGGGATTCCCCATTTAATTAAACTATCTACCACATTTTGGAAATGGAGAGGTTATCCTGAGCATCTTGCTGGATAATATGAAGTCAATAATATGAAGTCCTGGGGACCCCTATTTGATTAATATTTAGCCTCCAACTTCCACATTTATTTATGCTTTTATGTAAATCTGTATCAACAACTTACGCAGCCAATGGACCATTTAAAAAAAAATAAAAAATTCGGAGCTAGTTGGGGAATTATTTAAATGGCTATTTTGCCATAATTTTAAAATTGTTGAGGTCAGACCAGTTCTGGTTGAGGGCTAATTTAGTTTGACTTAATTTTGGTGCTATTCAGTTCAAAAGGGACCTTTCACTTCAGAGTAAATGGTACACTCTAATGGTTTACTAGGCTTTACCCACCTCTTGTGCTTTTTTTTTTGTAATTTTTTTTTATATTTACTTATATGTAACATTGTTCTGGCACAATCTGGCATGCTATGCAAATTAATGAAAGCCAATATTTTCCTCTGTGTGAGGTATGAGTGCACGCACATGTGCATATCAAAATAAAATTATGCTTATTCATCATTAATGTGCCTTTTGGCTCTTTGCAAATATAGTAAATTACAGTTTATTTAAAGGAACTAAATATAAGTATCCATCTATGAAAGCACGCAATCACGTTACACAAATTGAATGCATGTGCTCTGAACTGCATTCGTATAACTTTTCTATTTCAATTTATTTTAATCAAAAAATCAAAGTATCAAAATATTTCAGCACATTTGCAGTGACCTAGATTTTAACGCACCAAAACTCCATGTTCACATAATAAACTTCCTTAGAATAATGCATGTAATGAGGGATTGGCATGAATTGACCAGGAGATTAAAAAGTATAGACTCATTTAGGCAAGATGGAAAAATAGCTGAATTGGATTATTTTTCTAATTCAAGTGTTTTAGCCAAATATATCCATTTCCCTTGTTATATTCTAACAATTTTAAGATGAGTCCATAACCCCGTTGGATGTTGTTTCTCTGATACGTCCAGCACATTCTAAAATTTAAATGGAAAGCATTTATTGCAATATTTCTCTCTCTCAAATGAAGTACCGTAATTTTTACATACAGATTATCATAATGTTTTAATACAAAGAACAATTTGTATTAATATACAAAGAAATAGGCATGTATTATTAACCAACCTTTTTTAGGGATGTTAATTAAATATGTTTTTCTGTGTTTTTTTTTGGGGGGGGGGGGGGGGGTTGTGGCTTTAAGCAATATGTTGTAAAACCATTTATCCCTAGACGAGTTAAAACACCAATGATTAAGAGACATTAAATGGAAAATAGCAACAAATTATATTTGGCACGCATTCTAAAATATCTCACCTGGAGGATAAGTGCCCAATATATTCCTTAATTCTCAGTGTTAAACATTAGGGGTCTTTGTTATTAAAACTGGCAAAATGCCTAGATATGCTAAATTTTGTGCAGTGCTTTAAAAATTCTAAACGATGTTAAAAGAATTACATTTTAAGAAAAAACTGCAGGATATTATAAAATTGAAGGGTAAAACTAATTTCTAGTCGTGCATGTATGGTGTTACAAACAGGCGTAATCTCTCATAATGGTGTAAAGCCATTTTGTCTACAAACATTATTCAAGCATAGAGCTCTACAGTATTTAGAAAACTAAACAGGCGGAAATATTACAATCGTCTTCCTTAACAGGGAACCATCACTTATCTGGAAAAGTCAACATTGAATAAAAGATTGATAATCGCCTATAACTTGTGTTAACTTTTTCATTGATGTTCCATCTTGTTTAAAATATATATTAAATATTAAGAAAGCAACATCACAATTCAGTTCAATCCTGGCATAGTCAGGGCACACTTTGCATTGGAGGAGGGTAATCAGAAACATTGTGTATGTTTCTTATCTTCTTTCTAAGCTCATTCTATGCTAACAGACAAGTACAGAGAGCAGTACATCATGATGAGCATTGTCAGGGGGAAGGCTATACCTACATATAGACTAGAGCAGGCATAGGCAACCTTTGGCACTCCAGGTGTTTTGGACTACACCTCCCATGATGATTTGCCAGCACTATTGTGTCAGAGCATTAAAGGGGATGTAGCCCAAAACATCTGGAGTGCCGAAGGTTGCCTATCCCTGGACTAGAGGATGAAGGTAGGCTACAGATGCATGGCAAGGGCTCATCCATTATTTCCCCCTCCCTCCCCCCCCCCCCCCCCGCTTCCTTTTGCTTGTATGATCCATCCATCAATACTCTCCTTTCAATCAACCTTACACTTGCAAGTGGTGAAGAGTAAATTAGTGCTGCATGCTATGGTTTTGTAGTGGTTGAATTATAATAATTATTTAAACAGTGCCGACATATTCTACAGCACTGAACAATGGGTAAACAAGACAAACATTTAATTTTAAAAATACATGTAGGGCAAACGGGAACAGTAGGTGAAGAGGGCCCTGCCCAAACAAGCTGACAATCTAAAGGATGAAATCACAAGAGCCATGCTCATGGCCTTCATGATCCCACTCTGTACTACTCTGCCATTTTCCAATATTCTGGGCAGGGTTTTCCATGCTCACATCCTTTGCTCCGCTACTGGATCACCAAGATAAAGATGAGATGGCATAGGATATGGAGTCAAATAACCCAATTGATTCCTTTCTAATGCACTTATGGTTAAAGGGATACTCTAAGCACTATGGTCACTTCAGTGCTTTGAAGTGGTTATGGTACTTGGAGTCTGTATGTGCAGAGTTTTGCTAGGAAACACGGCACGTACAGAGCTTATTGCCTTTGTGAAATTGAGGCAAGAGTTTAAACCCTGTGCGATCCAGGCTGGCTAACGCCTGTTTTGTGCATATTGGATGCATAGCAAAGCTCTAAACCAGCGTTTCCCAATTGGTGTTCCACCAAAATGTCTAAAAACAAAATGGCCGCAGGCTGCAAGGGAGAAGTGGACAGTGATCTCCCTGCCCAGCTACCTCACGCGCACAGCAGTGATGCCGTAGCCGGAATATAACGTTGCTCCGGCATCACTAAGAGGTGCACGAGGGAGCTGAGCAGGGATATCACTGCTCCCTCGCCGCCCGCATGCCAGCCGCTCAGCAGCCCCACTGTACCCCAGGGACCGCACACCAGCAGCCTAGCAGTCCTACTGGACCCCAGGGACCACAAGCTCAGCCCAGCAGCACCACTGGACCATGGGGACATAGACTCCATGCCAGCACTCCCAAAGGTAGGGGGGTTGGGTGAGTAAAATGTTTTTAAAAATAATAAATTGAATGTGTGTCTGTTAGGGAGTTTGTATGCGTTTGTGTGTCTGTCAAAGAGTATATGTGTGTTTGTCAGTGAGAGTGTATGTGTGCTTGTCAGTGAGTGTGTGAGTGTGTATGTGTTTGTCAGTGAGAGTGTATATGTGTCTGTCAAAGAGTATGTGTGTTTTTCAGTGTATGTGTGTCTGTCAAAGAGTATGTGTGTTTGTCAGTGTATGTGTGTCTGTCAAAGAGTATGTGTGTTTGTCAGTGTATGTGTGTCTGTCAAAGAGTATGTGTGTCTGAGTGTGTCAGTGTGTGTATCTGTGGGTCAAGGTTTGTGTATGTGTCACTGTGTGTATCTGAGTGTGTTTGTATGTCAGTATGTGTGTGTATGTGCCAGTGTATATAAGTTTGTGTGTATGTCAGTGTGTGTATCTGAGTGTGTCAGTGTGTATATATGACACTGTGTTGATACACTATGTCAAAGGGTTTCACAGGAAAAAATAATTGGGAACCCCTGCTCTAAACTGCCCAGGTCAGCACCCAGCAAACGGTACAGCCCAGAAGCTTTTACAGTGGGTGCAATGGGCCAGTAATGTAGATCTTTAACCTGCCCATTGGTCCAAAAATGCATTCCCTTGCAGGGGGACCATAAGTTGGCTACCTTCTTCATTCATTGTATTAAATCATTAGATATGTCCCAGGATCTAAATAATTTCCACAATGCTTTTAAAATCCTAACATACCTTTGTTGATCCTGGGGATTTTATTATATAACCACTCATTTTTCTGCCATGCCCATCTTGCTTAGTGACCTATATTGTATACTCGCTGGTAGCTGCTTATTTCTTTCCCATGTTAGCACATTAATT
This sequence comes from Pelobates fuscus, assembly GCF_036172605.1. Lineage (NCBI taxonomy): Eukaryota > Metazoa > Chordata > Amphibia > Anura > Pelobatidae > Pelobates > Pelobates fuscus. The sequence goes on from NC_086317.1 coordinate 50,135,247, forward strand.
CAGCTTTACACCAGCATATTCGGCAAGATGCGTGTAGAAATGACTAGGAATAAAAAAAGACTTAAGGCAAAAATATACCTAAGAAATTCCTATTTATTGGATAAAATAATTAAGACATATTATAAAGGCAAAAACTTTAAAATCAATCAAAACTAAAATAGACTACAAACAAAACACATTCATCTAGTATTTTTATGAGAGTCAGAAATCGCAGTTATGTCTTTGGTATTAGCCCTTGCTATTTTTTGCTGCCCTTTGGTTGCCTTGTGTCTTAATGACCTGAAATCCATGCCACTAACCCAGCGGTTGAATACCTTGTCAGTCACTTTCACTGCATGTTCCAAACCTTGTCCTGTATGCTCATGGAAGACCTAGGGTCTTCCATTCTTGACCTGATCAATCCTTCTCCATTTACAGACTCCTAAATTAGTGAAAGCAACCTCATAAAATGGACTCAATGTCAGTTGTTTTTGTTTGTTTATTTTTTGTTAGTTTGTGTTTTGTATATAGATCTAATGTTCTCATTGTTTGCCTCTACAAATGTATACTACTGCTATTGGTCTACTTTAAAAGACATCCTAAAAAGTAAAAAAAAAACTAAACAAAGTGATTACAGTATGATTGCTGCAGAATCGGAGAGGCAAGTTCATGTATGGACAGGACCAGTGCAATGATTTTGGACAACACAGGTGAAAATACATTTTGCTACCCACCTGCAGGCTTGTGTCCCTCTTTTAGACTGTTGTCACTGATAATGTCTGGGTTCCGAGCAGAACAGAAACAAGAGAAGAATCACTGCTAGAGAAAAAGGTTAGTCAACTTTATTTTTATTTTGGGAGAGCACCTGGCATCTAGATGGGCAAAGGAATACCCCAAATGTTAAAACCAAAAGTTTACTTTTAATGTTGGTGTGTTCCTCAGATGCAAGGCATATTAATATTTGTTTATACATTATAAAATTCAAAACATTTGCATATCATATCAACATACGGCTACAATAGATATGCATACATATACACACACACACACATATACATATAGAGAGAAATTTAGTTTTATTAAACCTTGATATTTTAAAAACACATACACACACACTCACTGACACACACATTCACTGATACACACACAATCACAAACACACTGGCAAACACATTGGTATAAACATATTCACAGTCACATATACTCAAATATACCTTCACTCTGACACATACTCACTCACAGTATCCCGGTGGACGAGTCGGACCCTGCACAGAATGACGGGCAAAAGGGGGGAGCTCTCCCACCTGTCACCCAGACTTTGTGCCTCCCAGGCCAGTCCAGACTAAGAACATCTTTTGATAGCGCCAGCCTTTATTAAAAGCTTCTCCATCTTAACAGCAACATAAATGTCAGGGTACACTCTGTAGTTCTTTCATACAATCTATGAAATAGGATAGAAAAGTCTGTCATAAAACATCTAGCAAGCAAGTGTAAAAAATCTAAATATTGTGAAAAAAATACAGATTTTACTATAAAGTTTCGTCTATTGTGCTTTTAAAGATGTTTCCATTTTTCTTGCATATTTATCAATATATTCTGCAACTTTACTACAGAAAAATGCATAAATAGTGCGCCTTAGACACGTAAAATACATCTGCATCAACTAAACATAAAACATACAAGAAAACATATTAATCTGGTGTGTTTTTTTACCGAATGCAGACAGTTGGAGATTAGACGCGTAGGCTTCAAGTTTAAATGTATTTTTTCCCCCTGAACCAAATCTCTACATTAATTTTCTGAGACAGAAGAATTTCTTAAATAAATGGTCAAGTGACTGACTGTACATATCCATTTGTTTCAGGAACAGAATATTGACAGTCTGCTTACCACTTTCAAACATGTAGAGTTTGAATAAATGGAACATGTTCAACGTGTAGCTGGGTAAATGCTACATCTTGTAACCAGAATAATGTATTAGCACCAAGTATTTCTTGAGGTAATGTTATAGCAAATCGCTTGATAGACGGTTGTTTTCCAGCAAGTGATAACCTAAAACCTCTATGTCCCTTCAACAGCATTTATGCCATGCAAGCAACTAAGCAGCTAAATTATCCATGATCCTTCACCAGCCCGTGATTCATTGCAGTTGTGGTCAAGGAGTAAGGAAGTTACTCACAGACGGTGAAAGGGGAACAGAAGTCATGGCTGGGGTCATGGTGGAACACCAGAAACGCAAAACAGCAGTAATAGCATGACCAGGTCACACAAGAAATCTCATTAGATTCCGAACTTGAAAAATTACTGTTTTGAAGGGACTATGACCAGTGGAGTCTAAAAATAAACTGGCAAATTGGCCTTTAATCATGTAGCCAAAAATCATCCATGCTTTCCCTATTTTAGATACTGCGTCAAGGGCTACTCCAACCGCCATGACCACTTTTGTCGTGCTGGTGAAACATGTAGTGAGCTTCTCTCTTGTAGACACAGAGCCTGCAATGGAAAGTTTCCGTGTCCCCTTCCTCTTTCAAACGCTCCCCACCTCCATTTGATTTTAACATTTACACTATTTTTTATAATTATAGCCCTCCCACCCCTCACCAGCCTAGAAGACATGCACTCTGAGCCGGTGAAACAGTACAGTAAAATGCTTCTCTCGAGAAGCATTGATTGTACCACGGATGACGGTGCATGAAGAAAGAAAGAAATTAAATTAGGAAAACCTGCTCAGTGCTGGATGCGAGGTAAGTTTTAAACTATTTAGTAGGGTTGATTTTATGAAATAAGAGGCTGGACTAAATCAATGCTGGATTAAAGCTACCAAAAAAATGTGGAAAAAAGGGCTATGTTAACATGTTCAGCACTAATATGCTGGTCTTACAGCTGCAAACTGCGCAAAATGTAAGGTGCTACACCATATTCTTTATACCGGTAATGACTATCTTTGAGCTATTGTGGACTACATTTCCCAAAACGCTGAGCCAGTAGTTTGATTGACCAACGCTGATCTACACAATTGTGTTGTGAATCAGTGACCTTGTTTGAGGAAAGTGAAGGCCCTATTAGGAACAGAGAAACGTAATGATCGATTTTTCATTCAAGGGAGCCTGGAGCATCAAGAGGTACAGCATAGAGAGACTGTCTCTGTAGGAGCTGGTGTGGATGGATTGCATGATGGATGATAAGTGGTTTGGGCTGGTATTGGGCTACTTTGGCATGGGAGATGCTATTAAAGCTCTTCATCATTTTAGTGGGGGTTAGTAGTAGGCATTGTTACAGCTAAAATGTTAATCTACTGAAGTTATTTATTTAAGTTATCAATAAAAAAAATTATTTCTATCTATTTGTCTATCTGTCTGTCTGAATGTCTTTCTGTCTGCATGTCTGTCTGCACAGGCTGATATTGTTGAGAGTCGTGTAGGTTGTATCTATTGCACAATATCTTTCGGAAGTCAGATACCCAGAAGGTTTTATTTGAACACAGGTTAGAACAGGATATTTTGCAGGATGATGGTAATAAGCTGAAGATGTAAATGAGCAGGGTATTTCATTTCAATCACGAATCCTGTTTACAACTAGCTTGTGAATTGTGTCCATTCTTCTTCTCTGTACAGCAACATCCTGGGTCTTGGGTCTTAAGTGGTTGTACTACACACAGTAAAGGTATCTCTATTTGTGATGCTACTCTGGTACACAACTCCAGTTATGCTCGTTCACATGGGCAAAACAAAAAATTATTCATCATAAAGACACTAAGGACATAAAGGTACCTTCATAAAAAAGTGGTGGACGTGTTCTAAGATTCAACAGTTTTTGTCAATAATATTAAAGCTTTTAACTTCTGGGGATGGATCTATGAGCACCAACATTAGCTTGCCCTTTGAAGTGTCTCTTCAGCTATGAACAGAAAATGTTTAGCAAACCAATGCAGGCGGTGAGGTGAGTTCTCAACCCTCGCCTCCCAAGAGGTGATATTTAAAATTTATTATAAATACCTTATGGATAGTCACATGAATAGACAGTGACCACACACAACATTTATAAGGCCTTTGATAAAGTCTGGAAACTATGGGAAGACTATAAGAGTTAATAACACATTGCCTTTTTAATTTTTTTCTAAATGACACAGTGGTGGTGGTCCCCTTTATTTATTTATTTTTTGCATCTTTTTGTGTGTTACTGGTTACTCCCTATTAAGTAATGTGGGCAGTTAGCCCATATCTTTATTATAAAATTTGACAGACTTAATTGTTTTGTCGACATTTCCTTTGGAATTTGCCAGAGCCAACTATTGATTGTTGTGTCAAGAAATTACACTGTGACTACTGTTATTTGACATGTCTGTTCTAAAATAAATGGGAAAAAGGTATCTCGATTTGGATATTATTATAGATATATTGCTTATAATGGGCATGAGGAGGTGAGTGGGTAACAATGTTTATACACTGTTATTAGACTTGTGCACTCAACATGTCCAAATCTGGGGGCGTTTAGCGGGTCGTCCGTAACTCCAAATAGCAATAAATAACTAAACCATCTGGATTAAGATAAGTAGAAACTAGTTTGAAAATATTTTTTGAGCATTTTTCCATGGGTATTGATAGAATAATGCCAATCGGACATTATTCTATTCTGTATAAGAAAGTGTTAGAGAAAACCTTTAATAAATATATGAATATACACTGAACATAATTATAAACGCAACACTTTTGTTTTTGCCCCCATTTTTCATGAGCTGAACTCAAAGATCTAAGACTTTTTCTATGTACACAAAAGGCCTATTTCTCTCAAATGTTCTCAAATCTGTCTAAATCTGTTTTAGTGAGCACTTCTCCTTTGCCGAGATAATCCATCCACCTCACAGGTGTGGCATATCAGGATGCTGATTAGACATGATGATTATTGCACAGGTGTGCCTTAGGCTGGCCACGAGAAAAGGCCACTCTAAAATGTGCAGTTTTGTATTGGCATAGACGTGCACACAGGGTGTGCCGGGTGTGCCTGGGCACACCCTAATCCCAGCATCCCGCGTTGTGTGCATCCATCTTTGATCTCCCTCACCGGCCCACAGGCAGGGAGGGAGGCAGGAGAGGACCCGGGGAGCTCTTGCCAGCATCACCGTGTGGTTCTGCAGGCTAGAGTTCACTCACCACTAGGACCACCAGGGATCAGGGATGGCAGCAAGGATCCACCCTCCCAGACAAAAGGTAAGAAAGATGGGGGGCTATTTCCTATTCTGTCCCCCTACCTCCACACACAATCCCCCAAACAAATTCGCACAGCACCCTTACACACACAGAACCCTTACATACACACACACAACCCTTACATACACACACACAGCACCATTACACACACAGCACCCTTACATACACACACACAGCACCCTTACATACACACACAGCACCCTCACACACAGCACACTAACAGCACCCTCACACATACAGCACCCTTACACACACAGCACCCTAACACACAAAGCACCTTTACACACACAGCACCCTATATACATACACACACATATATATATACATGTGGCGTGTGTGTTTGTGCTTTAGGGTGCACACCCTTATTCAATAGGCTGTGCATGCCTATGTGTATTGGGTAGGGGGGTCAGAAAACCAGTCAGTATCTGGTGTGACTACCATTCGCCTCACCCAGTGCAACACATCTCCTTCACATAGAGTTGATCAGGTTGTTGATTGTGGATGGTATCTCTGTGCAATCAAAATGCCATCAACAAAATGCACCTGTGTTCCTTGTCCATAACATACACCTTTCTATACCATAACCCCCCTGCCACCATGGGCCACTTGATCCACAACTTTGACATCAGCAAACCGCTCACCCACACGATGCTATACATGCTGTCTGCCATCTGCCCTGTACAGTAAAAAAACGTGATTAACCTGTGAAGAGAAAACCTTGCCTAAGTGCCAGATGCCATCAAATGTGAGCATTTGCCCACTCATGTCGGTTATGACGACGAACTGCGGTTTCTGACAGTTTGTGCAGAAATTCTTTGGTTATACAAACCAATTGTTGCAGCAGCTGTCCGGTTGGCTAGTCTCAGACGATCTTGGAGGTGGAGATGCTGGATGTGGAGGTCCTGGGCTGGTGTGGTTACACGTGGTCTGCGGTTGTGAGGCTGGTTGGATGTACTGTCAAGTTCTCTGAAACACCTTTGGAGACGGCTTATGGTAGAAAAATGAACATTCAATTCACGGGCAACAGCTCTGGTGGACATTCCTGCAGTCAGCATGCCAATTGCTCCCTCAAAACTTGCAACATCTGTGGCATTGTGCTGTGTGATAAAACTGCACATTTTAGAGTGGCCTTTTATTGTGGCCAGCCTAAGGCACACCTGTGCAATAATCATGCTGTCTAATCAGCATCTTGATATGCCACACCTGTGAGGGGGATGGATTATCTCGGCAAAGGAGAAGTGCTCACTAACACAGATTTAGACAGATTTGTGAACAATATTGGAGAGAAACAGGCCTTTTGTGTACATAGAAAAAGTCTTAGATCTTTGATTTCAGCTCATGAAAAATGGGGGCAAAAACAAAAGTGTTACGTTTAGAATTTTGTTCAGTGTATATATATTTTACTGCTCCTAATTTTTTCCTTCTGTTTGTCACTTCTCACTTGATCTGTAAAAAATGAAAATCTATATTTATACATTTATATTATATATTATATATTTCATAAATATAAAAATATAGATTTTGTTTTAACTACCCCTACTTTTTGCAGTACACCAATGTGTACATTTTAATGTCATTTTTCTTAGTCTGAATTGTTTTTCCATAAACTTTCTCATAGAGGAAATCAGAGCCGGATTAATAGCCCATTGGGCCTGGTGCCCCAATTATGATGGGATTACAAAATCTTAACGACAGAAAACTCTAAAACAGTTATAACTCCCAAGTTTCTGTGAAAGTGGTGCTAGAGGGAAACTCCCAGGATATAGCTATCAGAAAACACATATCCTATGCTAATCCCTCATTTTCATCTTTCACATAAATCCATAACCGCTAAAGGTGGGTGGGGTAAACCCACCTTAGACACAACTAGGTAATCCCTAAATCCTGGACTGTTAGGGGGTACTTGAGGACTGGGTTGGGAACCACTTCCCTACATCCATCTTAAGTTTCCATACTTAAGCAAGAGCATGTAAAGAGTAATAAAAAAAAATGTTTTTAAAGCAATGGGCCTATTCCATTGGCATGGGCCTGAAGCTGCAGCTCCATCAGGCCCTTTGTTAGTCCGGCCCTGGACGAATTTCATCTGACCTGAAACACCATAAATGAAACCCGAATCACCTGGGGAAAAAAACAAATGAAGAAAAACTATTTTTTTTTTTTTGCTGTGCACAAGTCTATGGTCTATCAATGCAAACACATATGAGTATATATGCTCTGGAAATATGGTGAATCTGGCATTACTGGCTGCAAGTCAGAAACACAGGACAAACGTTTTTTTTTTAATGAATATACATGTACATTTCTGCTTGATCTTACAAATAGATTTTCCATACAGCACAGCTACTGAAATGCTTACACGAGTAGGGAATCACGGGAACGTAGGGAATCATGGGAACGTAGGAAATCATGGGAAGCGGGCACGATAGGTTTACTTTTGTAGCATTTTATTGTGTAATCATAACATAATGTATCTTAACTATTTCTGAACTACCTTTATTCAGTTTCAATGGTTTACAAGTGTTGGACTAACTACCCATGTCCAGTTACCTCCTACCCACCTCCTATCTGATTGGCCCTGTTTCAGAGGTATAGCAGGGCATTCTGCTCCTATCACAGTGACACGCTGGCTTCGTTCCCCCGTGTATTGCCATGTGAGCAAACATAATTCATCCAGAACACACATTCATAAATATCGTTTTTCATTCATTTATAGAACACAATTAAGTTCACATTAAAATGGATGACCAGTCTCCTAGCTCGGAGTCAGTGGCCACATGCCCACTGCTGGCCTTTGACCTTGCGTGTGCTCAGCAAACGGACATCTGTTACATAAATTATAAATGCATTAAGAGTTAATGTGCACATCAGCACTGTGAAATATATATGCACCTACTCTTTGAAGCAGTATATGCAATGCCTAGTACACAGCTATGGACGTTAATTACTATGTTTTTATTTTGTCTTTGCTAGATTGCCGTTTAGCTGAATTGAATGTTTAGAAATCAAAAAGACAGGTCTAAATTTCGCACATATAATCTTTTAAGACAAAACCTTATTAGTTTAAGCAAATCCTCGGTCCGCAGTGGGAACAATGTAGAAAGAAAGAAAACTCCAACTATAGGCACTGTTATTTTTATTTTATATATATATATTTATTTATTTATTTATTCATTTTATTTTTCTATTTTAGCAGGTAATACAAGGTAATACAATTCATTAGACAGGTTTTGGTCTGACCAATTTTTATTAACAAGCGTAGAAACTGTTATTATAGCAAGCCATTCAGTGATAGAAGTCTGTGAAAATAGTTTTGTATTTTGTTTTGTTCTGTACATTATCTCTACATCCCAAAATGATCATTGCTTTTACGAAAGATAAAGCATGGTCTGCAAAAGTATTTTTGTTGCTATTCTACTGACGCTTGGTTGGCTACGTTTCATGAGAACAAAAAAAGCACACAACAGTTATTTAGCCATCACCGACCTAATACTTGAGAATTTATTAAAAAAAATTAGTTGCAGTGCACTGGCAACTTGTAAAATCTAAGCTAAAATAATCAGAATGAAATAAAAAAAAACATCAACAGTTGAGTAAGCAATAAATTATATACCATAATACCAAATAGCAAGAAATATGCTTTTAGAGATTGAATTATTAATTATTTATTAAATAGTAAATGAATCAGAGGAAAATAATGCTTTTTGCTAAATGAACTATGTAATAAAGTCTGCTCTAAAGTGTTTCACTAGACTTGTGCAAGGCGAAAAAATGTGGTTCATCCAATCTGATTTATTGAGAAAAAAATAGTTTTGGGTGATTTGGATTTGTTTTTTGTTTGTGACATTTCGGGCTCAAAAATTGGACAAATCACGATTTATTTGAAACAAAATGTAAAAGTCTATATAGACACACACACACACACACACACATGGCACCATGGATGGATCTCCGATTCCGTTTGATTTGTTTTGTTAATTCTGATTAACGAAACAAATGAAGCAGCTGTTTTTTTTTTTTATGATACGATCATTTCAGATATTTCAGAATTTTGGAAAAAAATTGTGATTCGTCTGAAACTAAATGCAAAAGTCTAGTATCCTTTTCTACTTAAAGTATCACCATCACTTAAAAGATAAAAGTTAACATCTTTAGGAAAAATGTATATATATATATTTATATATATATATGTATATATATACTGTGTTAGAATATTATTGAAATTCCAACACAATCAAAATCTACGGAAGATCCAGCTTTCTTTGTGGCTATCTTGAGGTTTATCATTCAGAAAACAAAGATAATATGGATCCTGGTAGCTACCTTTAACCTTACTTTATGACGGAAGAATATGGTATAAGGAAGGAAAAATTTAGATAAATATATATCTGTTACAACTTGCAATGGAAAATGTCATCAGGGGAGATTCTTGCAAAAAATTTATATATTTCACAAATAATAGTGGCAATATAATTACTGAAGCACACTTTCTACATAGTTTTTTTTTTAGCAGTATGCCTTCATATCTGTTGTACAATACTATATTTACATCCAAAGAACCAGATAATGTCAAAATATGGCCTTGTATTGTGCTAAGAGCTTATAAAAACAAGCATTAATCTTTATCTTCTCTATTTCATGTGTTCATTTAGCCACTTAATATGTTCTGATAGAATCCCCTTACAAATGAAGTAGCACATTTGACAATCTAACAGTTTACAGTTGTCGCTGGACTTACATGATTGACGCGCCACTCTGGGTATTCATGCGAGCACTACGCGTGTCGATTGTGTAGCCGCGTTTTGTAGTCTTCTTCTGCACCGATCGAGTGGCAAATGTTGTTGGCATGGAGAGGGATGCTTCACACTTGCAGTGCTCTTCTGCTTATACTAAAATACTAAAAGAGCCATGTAATCCCTGCGACCCCGTTTCTGCACTTTTTGGGGTCACAGGATTGACTTGGATCAATCAGTACCCACCTCATTGTTTAAATAACGTCTTCAGTCCCATAGCTATGGCCTGTTGTGGTTTCCTCCTGGTTCCTTGTATAGGGCATTATATATTCTCTGATTTTCTGGTTATTTGATTTTTGCTTCATTATTGACCCTCTTGTTCTCTGTAATCCTGACCTGGCTAGTTCTACCGTATTCTCGTATTTCTTGTCTCCTGATCTTGGCAAGTATCACGTTTTCTCTTTTTGTATGGTGTATGGCTACTCTAACGTCTGGTAATGAGTCTTTCCTGTCTTTCTATTTCCAACCTATATTGTAAGTTGGGTAGTGTAGCCATGACAGCATTTGTTTACCGCATACAGAATTATTCACAAAACCAAAAACATAGGATCATTGTTCAAGAAAATGCAATTCTTAAAGTACTGGTGTTTGTATATAAATCTTGTGCTTTTAGAAAGTGAGCATATGCTTTTATTGTCACGATTCGCACTGTGCCATCCAGACGGCCAGGCGTGGCCGTTTTACAAGTGCCAGACAGGGGATTTGGTCTTTCTGTGCCGTAGCCCTGCTGTTTTGCCTCAGAGACACACTCCAGTTCTTATTTCAGCTTATGTTTATCCTCACTTTGTCTCCAGCACTGGGGGCTTGACTTTATGTGTGGCTGCTCCTGTCTATCTAAGCCCACCTGAAGCAGATCATCAATTAGCTGGGTATATAAGCACTACCTCGCCCTGGGAACTTTGTCAGTTCATTGACTCTGGTTCACGTTATTGGTTCCTGTTACTGTGTGTCCTGATCATGTGTTCTCCAGATTAATTCCGGTTCCTGACCTTGGCTTATCTCATCGTCTACTCTGACCTCTAGCATCCCCTAACTTTGGATATACCTTGACTTCTCTTTTGCTTGTGTTCTTGCCTGTCCTGCGATTTGGAGCACTTTACCTGCACAGCCCCTGTGCACAAACTCACAGCCCAGGTGGCTTCTTATCTGGTCACCTTGGTCTGTGTTTATTTGCAAGGGTGAGCGTATAACTCTGCACATCAGACTCCACATCAGGTAAGATCCTGACATTTATTAAGTGAAAGGGCAGCATCTTATTGTACATAGTTTAGGTAGCAGTCAGTCATTTTTCATCCATGTGATTTGAATTCCTTTTTGTCCACTAGCTCAATACAATATGAGCTTCATAATGTGTCAAAATGGCTTAATGAAGCAGTTTTGGTATATAGATCATGCTCCTGCTATCTCACTGCTCAATTATCTGTCATTTAGGAGTTAAATCACTTTATTTATGCAGCCCCAGTCACAACTCCCTGCATGTGACTTGCACAGTATGTCCATACACTTCCTGTAAAAATACATCTAATATTTAAACTTCCTTTATTGCAAAGTCTGTTTAATTTCCAATTTCTTATCTCCTGTTCTGATAAAAGCCTTCTGAAACCTGCAAAAGCCTCCTCTGTGTGAATAAAGTTCAATTTACATTGCAGGAGATAAAAACATCTAAAAAAAGATAATGCCTGATTGAAAATGAAAGCATTATTTTTCACGCAGGCTGTGTCGGTGGAGCTGTGGCTATGGCTGCATAAGCAGAAACAAAAGTTACTTAACCCCTTAATGACGAGTGACGGACGAGGTCCGTCACTCAGGGGAAACCCTTAACGACGAGTGACGGACCTTGTCCATCACGCGGCAAAATTAACCCCAGATCGCTGGAATTGCGGCGATCGCGGGGTTAATGGTGCTCCAGTCTGCCTCTGTATTAGATAGCAGATAGCATGTCAGAGCGAGCACATGTGCTTAGTATACTCACCTGCCGCCTCCCTGCACTTCCGGGTTCACTGTGAAGTGCAGGGAGACGGATCAGTGCTGATCCTGCCCACTGTTAAAAAAAAATAAAGTTTAATTAAAATCCCACCCTCTTTACCCATTTTAATAAAAAATTAACGCCTTCCCTGCCAATTGATCACTGACTACAGTGATCAATTGGCAGGGATTGCATTTTACTATGATCTGATTTTTTTTAACCCCTGAGGGTTAATTCTTTTTTTTAACCCTCAGGGGTTAAATTTATTTTATTAATTAATTTAAGTATTTTAAAATTATATATTTAGCTAGCTGGGGAGGGTGGAAGTTAGTGGGGAATTGGGGGATTTGGTGTTAGGCTAACTAGGGGTTAACGTTGAAAAAAGTTTTAAAATAAGCATTAAAAAGTTAAAAAATTAAGTTAAAAAAGTTTTAATAACATTTAAGTAAAAAATAAAAAAACACCCCCTTTTACCCAGTCCAAATAAAAATTAACCCCTTCCCTGCCAGTCGATCACTGCCTACAGTGATCAAAATACAGATCACAGTATTATACTGTGATCTAATTTTTTTTTAACCCCTGACGATTAACTTGGATTTATTTTTTAACCCTCAGGGGTTCAATTTATTTAATTAACTAATTTAAATATTGTATAGTTAAATATTTTGCTAGCTGGGGTGGGTGGGAGTCATGGGAAAATGGGGAATTTATTGTTAGTGCTGCTTACTGCTAGTTAGGGGTTAACGGTAAAAAAAAAAAGCTTAGAAAAATGTTAAATCTGTAAAAAAAAGTTTTAAGAAAGTTTAGGAAAGTTTTAAAAAATTAATAAGCAAAACAAAAGTTTAGAAAATAGTTTTAAAAAGTAAAAAAGTTTTAAAAAGTAAAAAAATACATTTAAAAACGCTCATTACCACTACACGTGGATCAAACTAGAGAAAAAATGATCCCACACTAAGGTTCAAAATATGCCTTTTGAATTACCCCAGAGTGTATTCTTAAATAAATAGTATGTGTTTGTGGGGAAGTTTCAATAACCAACCATCTAAACTACTCCAAATTGGAACATAGACACAGCGTAAAACTTTAAAGTTAGAAAACAAACTGAATGGCTGCGTCTCAAATGTGCCCCTTCAACATCCACATATACCTGGCAAAGGTACATACGGAGGTATTGCTGTACTCAGAACACATAGCTGAGCAACATATGAAGTATTATACAGTCGTAGCACACATAAGGTTTGCAAAATATACTGTGCAAACTCACTTTGTGTGTCAAAAAGGCAGAAAAAACGCTTATTATCACTACACTTGGTACAAGCTAGCAGAAAAATTATCCCACACTAAGGTTCAAAATATGCCTTTGAAATACCCTGGGATGTCTTCTTTAAGAAATGGTATGGCTTTATAGGGTATTTCGATTATATAGCCTGGTAAAATACTCTAAAATGGGACATGGGCACAGCGTAAAAATGTAGAGTTTGAAAAAAAAATGGAATGGCTGTGTCCCAAATGTTCCCCTCCGATGTCCACATACACCTGGCAAAGGTACATATGGGTGTATTTTTGTACTCAGCAGACATAGCTGAGCAACATATGAAGTATTATACAGTGGTATTACACATAAGGTTTGCAAAATATACTGTGCAAACTCACTTTGTGTGTCAAAAAGGCAGAAAACAACGCTTATTACCACTACACCTGGTACAAGCTAGCGGAAAAATGATCCCACGCTAAGGTTCACAATATGCCTTTTGAAATACCCTGGGGTGTCTACTTTAAGAAATGGTAGGCCTTTGTGGGGTAGTTTGAATTTAAAACCTGCGAAGATTTTTGGAAATTGCCCATAGGCCCAGCGTCAAAATTCAAAGTTCGGTAAAAACTGATATGGCTTGGTCTCCTATATGGCACTGTAGCTTCACGAAATAGTGTCAAAGACATTCATTGGGGGTGTCTTTTTACTCAGAAGACTTAGCTGACAAAATGCCCAGCAAAAATGCAATCCGTATGTAAAAAAATGCCCAAAATTATTTTTTAACACATACTTTGGCATATATTGGTGAAAAAATGGGGGCATGCTAAGGCACAATATGCACCTTATGAGATACCCTGGAGTGTCTACTTTTACAAATGGTAGGCTTTTGTGTGGTTTTTATGAACAGTCAAACTGTTATAATACCCCAAATGGAAGCAAAGGCTCATTAAATCCTTCTCTCAAAATTCTACTGTGAATACTGAAAAGGACAGGTCTCCTATATGGCACTGTAGCTTCACAAAATAGTGCCAAAGACATACAATGGGGGTGTCATTTTACTCAGCAGATGTAACTGAACACAACATAAAACTTTGTACAGGAATAGCAAACACCAACTTTACAAAATACACATGAGAAGTTCTTTGGTATAAGTTTGTGTGCCAAAACCCCCCAAAAACACAATTTTACTCCAATATTTAGCAGAGGTTGGCAGTGAAATGGCTACGTAGAAAGTGTCAAAACAACCTTAGGTAAATAGCCTGTGGTGTCTACTTTATATAAATATATACTTTTGTGTGGCAATTTTGGTTTCCTTTATGGCTATTAAGCTTACAAGACAAACATACCAAATTCTAAAATCGCTCCACATTAAAAGTTTATTTTACTCCTTGTGCTTTGTGACCTGTAACTACCAAAAAAACTTAAAATCCCAGACACATTATATATTATGTAAATCAGAACAACTAAATTAATTTATTTTTAATTACTTTCCTTAGCCTGCACTAATTGTGCACACATTATTATTGCAAAAACTGTAAAAAGAAAAACATTTTTTCTTTTCTTTTTTGCATTTTTCTGTATTTTTTTATAATAAATAAGCATTTATATATATATGTTATATCAAATTAAAGCCCTCTCTGTCCTTTAAAAAACGGTATATAATATGCATCGGTGCAATAAATTAGTAAAATGCAAATTGCAGTTTAATGCAAACAGCAAAAAATGCTGTTGTCATTAAGTGAAAGACAAGCTTCTGAAGCTCTGTCCTTAAGGGGTTAAAGGATCACTATAGTGTCAGGAAAACAAACCCATTTTCCTGACACTATAGTGCCCTAAGGGTGCCCCCACCCTCAGGGTCCTTCTTCAGCTACTTACCTTAATCCAGCACCGGGCTCCCTCTGCCCGACAGCCACTAGAGGTTGGATTAACCCTGCCATGTAAACATTGCAGTTTCTCTGAAACTGCTATGTTTACATCTGAAGGGTTAAAACCTGAGGGACCTGGCACCCAGACCACTTCATTGAGCTGAAGTGGTCTGGGTGACTATAGTGTGCCTTTAACTCCTAAATGGCAGATAGTTGTAGATTATGCTAGCTTTAGTGTACATATAATCTCAATTTTATTAAGGACAGGAGGCAAACATTTTGCTTAACTTTCTTTACTAAAACTCCATAGCAGCACAAGTTTGACTAGAAGCAGAAACAACCAATCAGAAAACAGAGGAGGCTTCATATTTTGCTGTTTTAACGCTTAGTCTGCAGCACAAAATTTATTTATTTATTTATTATTGCCATTTATATAGCGCCAACAGATTCCGTAGCGCTTTACAATATTATGAGAGGGGGATTTAACTATAAATAGGACAATTACAAATAAACTTACAGGAACAATAGGTTGAAGAGGACCCTGCTCAAATTAGCTTACATTCTATAGGAGGTGGGGTGTAAAACACATTAGGACAGGAATTCACAATCAAATAAGGTGGGCTGCCCTTTAGGAGAGGGCAAGAGACAGGTATGTGAGGTAAGGGTTAGTCTTGGAGGCCATAAGCTTTCCTAAAGAGATGGGTTTTAAGGCACTTCTTAAAAGATGTAAGACTAGGGGAGAGTCTGATGGCGATAGGCAGGCTATTCCATATGAAGGGAGCCGCCCGTGAGAAGTCCTGCAAAGAAAAGGCATATTCAGTATGACGATAGTAGAAACGTCGGATAATATCTTCACGAGACCAATCTGTTGATCGGAGGATGTCCTACAGGGAGGCCCCGGCCGTTAAAGACTCGAAAGCCGCCACTCCCCTGACTGAGTGTGCTCTGAAGATAGACTCAAAACCTGCTAGGGATAGCAAACATCTGCTCTAACGAGTCAAAGTAGTAGATGACAACAAGTTAAACCAAATAGAATATAATAACTAAATATATATATAAAATATAACAAAAGATATTAGGAATATGCAGATAAATGACAGAAGTATATACAAAAAAGGCCACAGCAACCCACACTATGCAGAAGGCAGTGGCACTCTGACCTGTGCTGTTGTGGAACAGCAAAGAAATAGGATGAGTCATCAAAGGGAGGGAGTCTTATTACCTCTGTTGTTTTTATTATATTATTTCTATTATTTAACCAATCATTGTTAACAGGAGTAGCCCCAGAAGATTGGAAGTTAGTGAATGTTGTGCCCATTCACAAGAAAGGTAGTAGGGAGGAGTCTGGCAACTATAGGCCAGTAAGCCTTACTTCAGTAGTGGGGAAAGTGATGGAAACCATGTTAAAGGATAGGATTGTTGAACATCTAAAAACACATGGATTTCAAGACCAGAGACAACATGGGTTTACTTCAGGGAGATCATGCCAAACTAATCTTATTGATTTTTTTGATTGGGTAACTAAAATTATAGATCAGGGTGGTGCAGTAGACATTGCTTACCTCGATTTCAGTAAGGCTTTTGACACTGTTGCACATAGAAGGTTTATCAATAAACTGCAATCTTTGAGTTTGGATTCCAATATTGTTGAATGGGTAAGGCAGTGGCTGAGCAACAGGCAACAGAGGGTTGTAGTCAATGGAGTATATTCGAAGCTTGGGCTTGTCACCAGTGGGGTTCCTCATGGATCTGTACTTGGACCCATTCTCTTTAATATTTTTATTAGTGATATTGCAGAAGGTCTTGATGGTAAGGTGTGTCTTTTTGCTGATGGTACTAAGATATGTAACAGGGTTGATGTTCCAGGAGGGATAAACCAAATAGTAAATGTTTTAGGTAAACTAGAAAATGGTCAGAGTTGTGGCAGCTGACATTTAATGTGGATAAGTGCAAGATAATGCATTTTGGATGTAAAAACCCAAGGGCAGAGTACAGAATATTTGATAGAGTCCTAAACTCAACATCTGAGGAAAGGGATTTAGCGGTGATTATTTCTGATGACTTAAAGGTAGGCAGACAATGTAAAAGAGCAACAGGAAATGCTAGCAGAATGCTTGGTTGTATAGAGGTATTAGCAGTGGAAAGAGGGAAGTACTCATGCCATTGTACAGAACACTGGTGAGACCTCACTTGGAGTATTGAACGCAGTACTGGAGACCGTATCTCCAGAAGGATATTGATACTTTAGAGAGAGTTCAGGGAAGGGCTACTAAACTGGTTCATGGATTGCAGGATAAAACTTACCAGGAAAGACGAGACAGGGGGGATATTATAGAAACATTTAAATACATAAAGGGAATCAACACAGTAAAGGAGGAGACTATATTTAACCCCTTAAGGACTGGACTGTTTTTGCGATGTTGTACATTTGCGACCAGGCCTCTTTTTACACTTTGTGGTGTTTGTGTTTAGCTGTAATTTTCATCTCTCTCATTTACTGTTCCGATACAAATTATATATTGTTTTTTTCAGGACAAAAAGGGCTTTCTTTGCATACCATTGTTTATATAATCTCAGGTAATTTAATTTAAAAAGAATAAAAATATGATAAAAAATAGAAAAAAATACGTTTTTTTTACTTTTACTTGAAAAATAATTTACTCATCTACAAATGTGAACGAAAAAAACTGCTGAATCGATTAAAAATTTTGTCATGAGTTTAAAAATACCCAGTATTTACATGCTTTTTTTTTTTTTTTTGCATGTTATAGGGCTATAAGTACAAGTAGAATATTGCGGTTTCAAAACATACATTTTTTAAATTTATCAATAGTGACATTGTAACACTATTATCTGTCATAAAACTCTGAATAACACCCCACATGTACATATTTTTTTTAAAGTAGACAACCCAGGGTATTCAATATGGGGTATGTCCAGACTTTTTTAGTAGCCACTTAGTCGCAAACATTGGCCAAAGTTAGCGTTCATATTTGTTGTGTGTGAAAAAAGTAAAAAACTAAATTGAACGCTAATTTTGGCCAGTGTTTGTGACTAAGTGGCTACTAGAAAAGACTGGACATACCCCATTTGCAATACCTTGGGTTGTCTTCTTTTGCAAATGGTATGCCATCACGGGGTAATTCTCATTCCTGGGCTACCATACGCTCTCAAAGGCAACGTAACCAACCTGGCCATTTTCAGTGTAAAAATATTTGACCCATATATTTGACCCTGTAACTTTAAAAAATGCTATAAAACCTGTACATGGGGGGTACTGTTATACTCGGGAGGCTTTGCTGAAAACAGGAAAACGTATCACAACAATTATATCATCACTAAAAGTGCTGTTTGTGTGTGAAAAATGCAAATGCTTTCACTGGCAATATCGTCGCTGTGATATGTTTTACTGTTTTGAATCACTAATATATGTGTTCAGCGAAGTCGCATGAGTAAAACAGTACCCCTATGTACAGGTTTTAGGGTGTCATAGAAAGTTACAGGGTAAAATACAGTGCTAGCAAATTAAATTCTCTGGACTTTTGGCCTGGGTTGGCAGGCAGGTCACTCAAATTGCAATCAATAAAATTACTTAATTATGTAAAAATATTACATAAATACGCATGTATAATTAAATATATATGCATATTTATATATTTGAAGTCTACGTGTATATTTATATAATTATTTATGTAACTTTGTATATGGATATATGTATATTTCGTATTATATTTATTTAATTATATATACATAGATATATACAATTTAATTCTAAGTGTATTTTGATATAAATATATATATTTATAGAAGAAAATTTCATATAGATATGAATTTTTTTTTTTTAAATATTATTATTTTTACATGTTTTTATTGAATTTACATTACGTATTATTTCTATTTTATAATAATATATATATATACAATATATATAGTTATATATAATATATATATATGTGTAATTTAATTATAAGTGTATTTTTATATTAATATATGTACATATTAATATAAAAATACACTTAGTATGACATTATATATATATGATATATATGTCTATATATCATAGCATATATATATATAATGTCATACTAAGTGTATTTTTACATTAATATGTGCGTATATTAATATAAAAATACACTTATAATTAAAGTACACACGTATATATATAATATACATATATATAATTATTTTTTTATTTATTAACATTAACAGTTATTTTATTTTTTTATTTTACACTAGCAAGAATACTGCCTGTCAGCACAGGCAGTCCCCCTGCAGGCAGACACATGGACACCTATGTTGACCATTTGATCGCTCTGTTAAACGATCACATGGCCCCAGGGATCCTAATCCGCCATGGGGAGACTGTCTGGGCTGCAGGCAGTCTCCCCACACCGGGAGCACCGCCTATCGCCGCCGGGGGAACGACGGCGATCAGGTAAGTACATTACACCGTTAGGACGGTTCAGGACCGTCAGCGGTCGGCAATGCTAAAATGCCGATGACGGTCCTGAACTGTCCTCGGTCGTTAAGGGGTTAAAAGAAGGAAACTACCACAACAAGAGGACAGTCTTAAATTAGAAGGCCAAAGGTTTAAAAATAATATCAGGAAGTATTACTTTACTGAGAGGGTAGTGGATGCATGGAGTAGCCTTCCAGCTGAAGTGTTAGAGGTTAACACAGTAAACGAGTTTAAAGCGGCACTGTCATGCCGAATTCCGTTTTTTTTTTAACCCCCCTCCCGCCTCAACTACATCCAATCGACCCCCTAGTCATCCCCAAATGCCCCTATGCCCCCCACATTACCTATTTTTTATTCTTTATTTTCTGCCCGATCTTTATTCAGGGCGCCGCCATCTTTGTGTGGGTAGGTGAAGTCCCTGTGGGACACGTCATCTGCCCACACTAGATAGCCCTGAGATTCCCGCACATGCCCAGTGAAACACTTGGACATGCGAACGGGAATTTCACCTATTCATTCATTCATCAGACAGACGAATGAATGAATAGAAAAATCAGACGAACAAACTAACACTGAGTATCAGTGTTAGTTTGTTCGTTCAGTTTATTACAAGGAGGGAGCTACCGGCGTGCAGCTCCCTCCTTGTAATATGTAACTATAGAAGCGGCAGGGAGCAGAGCTCCCCACCACTTCATAAGCCCCCCAGGTCCCCCCCTCACTCTATGGGGGTCAATATGACCCCCATAATAGCACAAGGGAGATTAAAATCTCCCCAATGCCCCTACTCGCTATATCGCGAGTAGGGGCATGTCCACTAAACAGGTAATAAGGGGGGGACGGGGGGCCTACTGTCCTCCCCCGCCGGCCCCCACCCCTGGACGGCGGGTGGGGGCCATAATGGGAATGAGGGGGGACCTACTGTCCTCCCCTCAGGCCCCCACCCCTGGGCGGCGGGTGGGGGCCATAATAGTAATAAGGGGGGGACCTACTGTCCTCCCCCCCCCGGCCCCCACCCCTGGGCGGCGGGTGGGGGCCATAATAGTAATAGGGGGGGGGACCTACTGTCCTCCCCCCCGGCCCCCACCCCTGGGCGGTGGGTGGGGGCCATAATAGTAATAAGGGGGGGACCTACTGTCCCCCGGCCCCCACCCCTGGGCGGCGGGTGGGGGCCATAATAGTAATAGGGGGGGGGGGACCTACTGTCCTCCACCCCCCGGCCCCCACCCCTGGGCGGCGGGTGGGGGCCATAATAGTAATAAGGGGGGGGGACCTACTGTCCTCCAGCCCCCGGCCCCCACCCCTGGGCGGCGGGTGGGGGCCCTAATGGAAAAAAGGGGGGGGGGGACCTACTGTCCTCCCCCCCGGCCCCCACCCCTGGGCGGCGGGTGGGGGCCATAATAGTAATAAGGGGGGGGGACCTACTGTCCTCCAGCCCCCGGCCCCCACCCCTGGGCGGCGGGTGGGGGCCCTAATGGAAAAAAGGGGGGGGGGGACCTACTGTCCTCCCCCCGGCCCCCACCCCTGGGCGGCGGGTGGGGGCCATAATAGTAATAAGGAGGGGGGGGGATCTACTGTCCTTCCCCCCCCCCCCGGCCCCCACCCCTGGGCGGCGGGTGGGGGCCATAACGATAATGGGGGGGACCTACTGTCCTCCCCCCGCCCCCACCCCTGGGCGGCGGGTGGGGGCACTAAGTAAATTCCCCCCCCCCCCCATCAAGGTGACTAGGGGTGCCCAAGCCCCTAGTCACCCACCCCCCCACCCAAATAAAAAATGCCCCTACCTACCCCCCTCACCCTAAAAAATAGTGAGGGGGGAATAAAATTGCTAACCTGTAAAGTAAAATTAAACTTACCATTCGACGTCTTCTTTTTTCTAAAATCTTCATTTTTCAGCCCCAAAAAAGGCCAAATAAAAAACCATCATAGCCGTCGAACTAAAAATAAAATAAAAAACCCGAGCGCAAAAAAAAAAACCCGACGAAAAAGAAAAAACCCGAGCGCACAAAAAAAATAATCCATCTTCACCCATGGAGGGCTCCGCGCAGACTGAGCTCCGCAGGGCGGGGCAAGGCTTATAAAGCCTTGCCCCGCCCTGCAATTAGCCTAAGAACACTCTGATTGGTGGGTTTAAGCCAATCAGAGTGCTCTTTGTCATTTTACAAGCGTGGGAAAGTTCTTTGGAATTTTCCCACGCTTGTAAAATGACACAGAGCACTGTGATTGGATGGCTTGAAAGCCATCCAATCACAGTGCTCTGTGTCATTTTACAAGCGTGGGAAAGTTCTTTGGAACTTTCCCACGCTTGTAAAATGACACAGAGCACTGTGATTGGATGGCTTTAAATCCATCCAATCACAGTGCTCTGTGTCATTTTACAAGCGTGGGAAAGTTCTTTGGAATTTTCCCACGCTTGTAAAATGACACAGAGCACTGTGATTGGATGGATTTCAAGCCATCCAATCACAGTGCTCTGTGTCATTTTACAAGCTTGGGAAAGTTCTTTGGAATTTTCCCACGCTTGTAAAATGACACAGAGCACTGTGATTGGATGGATTTCAAGCCATCCAATCACAGTGCTCTGTGTCATTTTACAAGCGTGGGAAAGTTCTTTGGAATTTTCCCACGCTTGTAAAATGACACAGAGCACTGTGATTGGATGGCTTTAAATCCATCCAATCACAGTGCTCTGTGTCATTTTACAAGCGTGGGAAAGTTCTTTGGAATTTTCCCACGCTTGTAAAATGACACAGAGCACTGTGATTGGATGGATTTCAAGCCATCCAATCACAGTGCTCTGTGTCATTTTACAAGCGTGGGAAAGTTCCAAAGAACTTTCCCACGCTTGTAAAATGACACAGAGCACTGTGATTGGATGGCTTTCAAGCCATCCAATCACAGTGCTCTGTGTCATTTTACAAGCGTGGGAAAATTCCAAAGAACTTTCCCACGCTTGTAAAATGACAAAGAGCACTCTGATTGGCTTAAACCCACCAATCAGAGTGTTCTTAGGCTAATTGCAGGGCGGGGCAAGGCTTTATAAGCCTTGCCCCGCCCTGCGGAGCTCAGTCTGCGCGGAGCCCTCCATGGGTGAAGATGGATTATTTTTTTGTGCGCTCGGGTTTTTTCTTTTTCGTCGGGTTTTTTTTTTTGCGCTCGGGTTTTTTATTTTATTTTTAGTTCGACGGCTATGATGGTTTTTTATTTGGCCTTTTTTGGGGCTGAAAAATGAAGATTTTAGAAAAAAGAAGACGTCGAATGGTAAGTTTAATTTTACTTTACAGGTTAGCAATTTTATTCCCCCCTCACTATTTTTTAGGGTGAGGGGGGTAGGTAGGGGCATTTTTTATTTGGGTGGGGGGTGGGTGACTAGGGGCTTGGGCACCCCTAGTCACCGTGATGGGGGGGGGGGGGGGGGGATTTACTTAGTGCCCCCACCCGCCGCCCAGGGGTGGGGGCGGGGGGAGGACAGTAGGTCCCCCCCCCATTATCGTTATGGCCCCCACCCGCCGCCCAGGGGTGGGGGCCGGGGGGGGGGGAGGACAGTAGATCCCCCCCCCCCTTATTACTATTATGGCCCCCACCCGCCGCCCAGGGGTGGGGGCCGGGGGGGAGGACAGTAGGTCCCCCCCCCCTTTTTTCCATTAGGGCCCCCACCCGCCGCCCAGGGGTGGGGGCCGGGGGCTGGAGGACAGTAGGTCCCCCCCCCTTATTACTATTATGGCCCCCACCCGCCGCCCAGGGGTGGGGGCCGGGGGGGAGAGGACAGTAGGTCCCCCCCCCCTATTACTATTATGGCCCCCACCCGCCGCCCAGGGGTGGGGGCCGGGGGGTGGAGGACAGTAGGTCCCCCCCCCCCTTATTACTATTATGGCCCCCACCCGCCGCCCAGGGGTGGGGGCCGGGGGGGAGGACAGTAGGTCCCCCCCCCCTTATTACTATTATGGCCCCCACCCGCCGCCCAGGGGTGGGGGCCGGGGGGGAGGACAGTAGGTCCCCCCCCCCTTTATTACTATTATGGCCCCCACCCGCCGGCCAGGGGTGGGGGCCGGGGGGGAGAGGACAGTAGGTCCCCCCCCCCTTATTACTATTATGGCCCCCACCCGCCGCCCAGGGGTGGGGGCCGGGGGGGAGGACAGTAGGTCCCCCCCCCTCATTATCTTTATGGCCCCCACCCGTCATTTAGGGGTGGGGGCCGGGGGGGGGGACAGTAGGTCCCCCCCCCCCCTACTACTATTATGGCCCCCACCCACCGCTCAGGGGTGGGGGCCGGGGGGGGTGGACAATAGGTCTCCCTCCCTTATTTTACTTTACGGCCCCCACCCGTCATTTAGGGGTGGGGGGCAATATTTTTTTTATTTTTTTTCTACAGTGAGCAGCCACAGGCTGCTCACTGCTTACTAGACATGCCCCTACTCGCGGTATAGCGAGTAGGGGCATATTATTTACTAATACCAAGTCATTTTTACTTGGTGTTAGTAAATTTGGCTGAAAGACCAATTCAGGTCTTTCAGCCTTTTAGTAGATAGCTCCCTGATACCGTGGGAATTAGGGAGTTATCTACTAAGCGGCTGCAAGATGCAGCCACAGCAATGAATAGGATCGGAGTTTCATTCATTTGAATGAAATTCCGATCCGAACAAAGTACCGAATTGCATCCTAACACCAATGGAGAAACGGTGCTCATTCTGTTAGGATGCAATTCGGCAGTTTTGCCGGCGTTCTGTCTAAGTGACAGGACTTTCGGCAATACTGACAGGAAGTATTGTGGGAACTGGGAGGAAAGCTAGGGATCATGGGAAAATTGCTCTGACCAGCGGAAATCAAGCACACTTTGCTCCTCCGCTGGTCAGAGCTGGTCAAGCGGAGGAATCCCATAAGACAAAGAGTCCCTACTTTGTCTTATGGTTTTAAAGAAATTTAAAGAAGACAGGAAGAAAAGAATAACAGATCCTGAGAGAGGGGGAGAAGAGGAAGAGATTGAGGAAAGGTAAGTTCGGCATGACAGTGCCGCTTTAAGTAAATATAATAATAAACTAAAACGTATTTACTTCTAAATTGAGGAACTGTCACTACAGAGAATTTTGAACAACCTGGGAGCTAACCAAGAGTTGGAAATGGTTTGTACTTTTATTTTTCTAAGGTTTTCAGAATTTTTTTTAATATACATAGTATGACTGTTTGTCTAGGATCTTTATGTAAATTATACTGTACAAAAACAGCAAATTACAAAACTGTTACCTGTTAAAAAAAAATACTTTTGGTGGAGTAGTCCCACTGCAGTAACCAGAATCTCTACATGATTGAACATGGGCATGTAAAATCCTAGACCAGGGGTAAGCAACCTTCGGCACTCCAGATGTTGTGGGCTACATCCCCCATAATGCTCTAACACCCGTAATGCTGGCAAAGCATCATGGGAGGCGTAGTCCAAAACATCTGCAGTGCCGAAGGTTGCCTATGCCTGCTCTAGAGGGATACCTATGTTATTTATGTTGTACTTATTTGGCTTACATATGTGTAATTCAGATAGGAACTGTTAATGTTTAAAAAAATAAAAATGACCATTACCCTTTTCACGAAAAGAACATTGCATTGTTAATTTTACTAAATTATATTTTTTTATAGCCCTACTTTACATCTCTACTGTAGAGTTAGGAATTGATAAATATCCCCCCCACTCCCAAAAATAGAAAGAGGTAACCCTAAGCTGTGATGACCTTTTGACCTTTACTTGGGGATATGAAGAAATCCCTATGCCTACCAACACTTTATGCCAATCCCAGCATACCGACTTACAAATAATTTTAAACTGAAAGAGTCATAAGAGTTTGGCTATGCCAGCTACCCGTCCTCCTTCAATTTTCAATGAGGTGATGTTTACTGTTAATGTAAATCCCAAGACATTATGAAATAGTTTGTGAGTGCCGGGTTGGGCTCACCAGAGGCAACCAAGAGAATTCACTGCCAAACACCTCTTTAAAGGGACACGATTAGTATCAAAACAACTAGCTTAAAGGACCACTATAGGCACCCAGACCACTAAAGCTTAATGAAGTGGTCTGGGTGCCTGGTCCAGCTAGGGTCAACCCTTTTTTCTATAAACATAGCAGTTTCAGAGAACCTGCTATGTTTATATTTGGGTTAATTCAGCCTCTAGTGGCTGTCTCACTGACAGCCGCTAGAGGCGCTTTCGTGCTTCTCACTGTGAAAATCACAGTGAGAAGACGCCAGCATCCATAGGAAAGCATTGTAAATGCTTTCCTATGAGACTGGCTGAATGCGCGCGCGGCTCTTGCCGTGCATGCGCATTCAGCCGAAGAGGAAGAGAGTAGGCGGAGAGGAGGTGGAGAGCTCCCCACCCGGCGCTGGAGAAAGAGGTAAGTGTAACCCCTTCCTCACCTTAGAGCCCGGCGGGTATGTTTTCCTGGCACTATAGTGGTCCTTTAATGAAGCAGATTTTGTGTATAGATCATGCCAATGCAGTCTCACTGCTCTATTTTATTACATGACAGGAGGCTACATATTTTGCTTAACTTTCTTGACTAAAACTCCATAGCAGCACAAGTTTGACTAGAAACAGAAGCAACCAATCAGAAAACATAGAAACATAGAATGTGACGGCAGATAAGAACCATTCGGCCCATCTAGTCTGCACAATTTTCTAAATACTTTCATAAGTCCCTGGCCTTGTCTTATAGTTAGGATGGCCTTATGCCTATCCCACGCATGCTTAAAGCGGCACTGTCATGCCGAACTTACCTTTCCTCAATCTCTTCCTCTTCTCCCCCTCTCTCAGGATCTGTTATTCTTTTCTTCCTGTCTTCTTTAGTTTTCTTTAAAACCATAAGACAAAGTAGGGACTCTTTGTCTTATGGGATTCCTCCGCTTGACCAGCTCTGACCAGCGGAGGAGCAAAGTGTGCTTCATTTCCGCTGGTCAGAGCAATTTTCCCATGATCCCTAGCTTTCCTCCCAGTTCCCACAATACTTCCTGTCAGTATTGCCGAAAGTCCTGTCACTTAGACAGAACGCCGGCAAAACTGCCGAATTGCATCCTAACAGAATGAGCACCGTTTCTCCATTGGTGTTAGGATGCAATTCGGTACTTTGTTCGGATCGGAATTTCATTAAAATGAATGAAACTCCGATCCTATTCATTGCTGTGGCTGCATCTTGCAGCCGCTTAGTAGATAACTCCCTAATTCCCACGGTATCAGGGAGCTATCTACTAAAAGGCTGAAAGACCTGAATTGGTCTTTCAGCCAAATTTACTAACACCAAGTAAAAATGACTTGGTATTAGTAAATAATATGCCCCTACTCGCTATACCGCGAGTAGGGGCATGTCTAGTAAGCAGTGAGCAGCCTGTGGCTGCTCACTGTAGAAAAAAAATAAAAAAAATATTGCCCCCCACCCCTAAATGACGGGTGGGGGCCGTAAAGTAAAATAAGGGAGGGAGACTGTTACGGTTACCCTTAGGCTTGCTGAGAGCTGGACCGCTTAGTCGTCTGGATTCCTATTTGCTGAAGAGGAGAGAGAGGCTTTCCTTAATATTCCATAAGAGTCCTGTAAGTGTAGAACAATCCCACTAGCTATAGTATAGCTAGGATACCTTTCTGCCCAACAAAACGAGTCGAGGCTGCGATTTGAGGGTCAAATAAGAACTGAGGACTGGGCTGACCAGCCTGCTTTTTATTGTGGTTACATACAAAAAGGATACTCCCAGGGGGAGGCATAAAATCACCAATCACATATTGGATACCTCCCACACATCTCCTCCCCTCAGATAAACAGTTAACATAATTATGCAGTACATATTTCTAACCAAGTTCTGGATGTACCCCAAAACCAGGGGGTACCCCTTTAAATCCTACACCGCTGTACAGATCTTGTTCAGGGGAGCAACATATCCGAAAACCAACCCGTTCGGATGAAGGGTTCGAGAGTTATGGGTTTTCAAAGTTTTGACCGACCGCACAGACTTCCTGGCCGAAAATGGTTCCACACGTTTAGGCCTTGCGGTCGGTCTCCGTTCGTACGGTGAAACTCCACGAACCCATTGCCATCCATAGGTATCCTGGGGGTCGCTGTACTCCCCCTGCGAAGGTTAATCGTCCTACCGAACGGTGAGCTGCTCAGTAGGTCCAGCACGAAGTTATACTATCCTGGAGGTCTCAGCGGTGTTCGCCTGGGTGCGTCTCCGTTTTTAGTTCCAGACGATTGCTGGCAAACACCGCTGGTCGTGCGTAAGATGGCCGCGAACACGTGCAAAGTCCTGAAATGGCGGCCACCTATACGTTTACACAAAGGATTCGTGCTGAACCATACCAACGACTGCAAATAAGTCAGACAAGTGAAACTAACATTTAAAGGCACATAGTTCAATAAGGTTTTTGTAACAGTGCTCCCTTTTTGTGGAACACTCTGGCAGACACCGTCTGACCCCTTTTCGGGGCAGACTAAGGCTGTCCAGACCGCTGGTTATGCTGGGCTGAGGTCCGTTTGTCTGGACAACCCGTCCGCGTTGCCATTCTGTTTCCCGGGTCGGTAGGTAATGGTAAAATTGAAGGGTTGCAATGATAAACTCCAACGTAATAACCTGCCGTTATCTCCAGAGACCCGGTTTAGCCACACCAACGGGTTATGGTCGGTGACCAGAGTGAACTCTTGTCCATATAAATAGGGAGTCAATTTCTTTAATGCCCACACCAAGGCCAAACACTCCTTTTCGACCGCTGCATAGCTGACTTCGCGGGGTAGGAGCTTCCGGCTGATGTAGGCAACTGGATGCTCCCCTCCATCTTCACCTACTTGGCTGAGGACGGCTCCCAGCCCGAACATGGAAGCGTCTGTATGGACGATAAAACGTTTATTAAGAGCTGGAGCCGCCAAGACAGGAGCATTAACCAAAGCGTTTTTGAGGGCCTGGAAAGCCTTTTCACAGTGGGGAGACCACAGGACCTGTCGAGGTAAGTTTTTCTTGGTCAAGTCAGTCAGGGGTTTGGCAAGTGTGCTGTAGTCGGGTACAAATCGTCTGTAGTACCCTGCCGTGCCCAGAAAGGCCAGAACCTGGGTTTTAGTGATGGGGGTGGGCCAATTGGCAACAGCTTCTATCTTGGCTGGCTCTGGTCGCTGTTTTCCGCACCCCACCCGGTGACCCAGGTACTGTACCTCGGCCATCCCAAAGTGACATTTTTCTGGTTTCAGAGTCAGGCCAGCAGCCCGGATCTGATCCAGAACCATTCCTACATGAGCTAAGTGGTCCTCCCAGGACTCACTGTGAATCGCTATGTCGTCCAGGTATGCACAGGCAAAACTCTGGAAGCCATCCAGGAGCCTATCCACCAAGCGCTGGAATGTAGCTGGGGCATTCTTCATCCCAAACGGCATTACCTTAAACTGGTATAAGCCGAATGGGGTGACGAATGCCGACTTGGGGATAGCCTCCGGGGCCAGGGGAATCTGCCAGTAACCCTTGCAGAGGTCGATAGTGGTCAGGTAATTTCCCCTGGCTATACGATCGAGTAGCTCGTCTACCCTGGGCATCGGGTACGCGTCCGTCACTGTTTTTTCATTGAGCCTCCGGTAATCTACACAGAACCGGGTCGTCCCATCTTTCTTGGGTACCAGGACAACCGGGGAGGCCCAGGGACTATCGGAGGGCTCAATCACCCCGAGTTGGAGCATCTCATCTATCTCCTGCTTCATTCCTGTTCTAACTGCCTCGGGGATGCGATACGGGGGCTGGCGTAAGGGTGTTTGCCCGGGGGTGTCGACCTGGTGGGTAGTTAGGGTAGTGTACCCTGGCTTCTGGGAGAAGGTGAGGTGTTTGGCCTGGAGGAGTGTATTGAGCTGCTCCCTTTCAGTGGGGTTAAGTCGGTCTCCTATCTGAACCTGGGATACTATCCCTGTGGGGGGACTCTTTTCTAATAGGTCGGGGATGGGTAGACTGTCGGGGTCTTCCTGGGGAGGACAACATACGGCTGTCACGTTCTCGGGTCGCTCCAAGTATTCTTTGAGCATGTTTACATGGAACGTCCTCCTAAGGTTGTTGTCGTGGCAACTGGCTATGACATAAGTTGTATCGCCCCGTTTCTCTACAATCTGGTAGGGGCCCTGCCATGATGCTTGCAATTTGTCTGTCTTTACCGGCTTAAGTACCAACACCTTTTGTCCTATGGTAAAGATTCTCCTTCGGGCCCCCCGATCGTACCATACCTTCTGTCTTCTCTGGGCCGACTGGAGGTTAGCCTGCACGGATCTGGCTAGCTGCTCCATTCGGTCTCTGAGTTCCAGCACGTATGGCACAATGGGGACACCGTCAGTTTCTGTCTCTCCCTCCCAGTGCTCCCGGATCAGGTTTAGGGGGCCCCGTACCTTTCTTCCGTAGAGCAACTCAAAGGGAGAGAACCCTGTCGTTTCCTGGGGCACCTCCCGATAGGCAAACAGGAGGTGCGGCAGGAAGCGTTCCCAATCTCGGTATTCTTGAGTGAACGTTTTGAGCATTTGTTTGAGGGTTCCGTTGAACCTCTCACAAAGTCCGTTCGTCTGGGGATGGTAGGGGGAGCTCAGAAGGGATTTAATTTTGCAGACCTGCCAGAGTTGTTGGGTCAATTCGGCTGTGAATTGGGTGCCTCGGTCAGACAGGATTTCCTTTGGAAATCCTACCCGGGAGAACACTTGTACCAGTGCATTCGCTACCGTATCCGCTTGGATGTTGGACAGGGCGACAGCCTCGGGGTACCTGGTAGCGTAGTCTACTACGGTAAGGATGTAGCGCTTACCGGAGGGACTAGGGGTGGCCAATGGTCCTACTATGTCAATAGCAACTCTGCTAAAGGGTTCCTCTACGATGGGCATATTGACTAGATGGGCTTTAGGGTGATCGCCTCGCCTCCCTACTCGTTGACACACATCGCAAGTATTACAATAAGTCCTAACATCAGCGTGTACTCCTGGCCAAAAGAATGTGTGGGTAATGCGGTGTAGCGTACGGGTCACAGCTAGATGACCTGCCAAGGGGATGTCGTGTCCTATCTTGAGGATTTCTCGACGGTATTTGTGGGGCACTACCAGCTGTCGCCTACGTTGCCCCTTTTTCTCCGTCAAGCGGTATAGTTTGCCTTTTTCCCATAGAAAAGTTTCGTTATCTGCCCCGCTCCCCCCGGTCTCTGCTCGTTCCCGGTATTTTTGTAAAGTCGGATCATTCCTAGACTCGGTCTCGAAAGTATCTGGGGTGTCCCAGGGTATGGGACCTAACATGTCAGGAACAGTCGGGGTCGGTCTTACCTGGGTCTCCCGCACTGGTGAGGGTTCTCGGTCCGTCCGGGCTTGTGCTCGGGTAGTCACTGGGTTCGCCTCGTTGTTGTACGCTGGAGCATAGGCAGAAGTCATGGGGCCCAAATCGTTGCCCAGTAGTACTTCCGCAGGTAAATTATCCATTATGCCCACGTTCACAGCCCCCTTTCCCGCTCCCCAATCAAGGTGTACTTTAGCGGTCGGAATTTTGTACACATCCCCCCCCGCCACTCTAACGGCCACGGTCTGCCCTGACCGCTTGTGTTCTGGCACCAAATGACTCTGCACCAGTGTGATGGTAGCCCCTGTGTCCCTTAACCCCTCGGTAGATCGCCCTTCGAGCCATACCTTCTGCCGATGGTGTTGGCGGTTATCTGAAGCAGCATATACAGGGTCTGCCTCGTGAAGCGGCCCCAAATATTCCTCCATCGAGGCCTCTTGGTTAACACAGAGGGCGCGGGCAGAACGGTATGGCCCCGAGGGGTAATTGTAATTCCTGGGTGTCTGGTGCGTGTTAAGAGGGCAGTTAGCCATGAAATGCCCTGGTTGCTTGCACCGGTGGCAAGTTGGTCTGGGACGATCAGAGTTGTTATTGGGTGGCCCTGAGTGTCGGGTGGGCCCTGCGGGTACCGGGGCTCGGAACTCCATACGAGGAGGTGCACGGTAAACCTCTCTGGGCTCAACCCGTGCTGGAGCCCGGTAGCTCGTTGGCTCGTGAAGACGTGAGTCATAATGTTCATCCGCTAATTTGGCTGCTTCTTCTAGGGTGGAAGGTCGCCTGTCTCGCAGCCACTCCTTCCCCTGCTGTTCCATGCCATTATAAAAATGTTCTAAGAGAAACAATTGTAAGATTTCCTCACCAGTCACAGCTTTACTCCCGCTCATCCAGTGATTTGCCGCTCTCCGCATTCGGTGCGCCCATTCCATATGGGTATCGTTAGGCTTCTTTTTCGTGCCTCGAAACTGCCGGCGATACGTGTCTGGAGTTACAGCGTACCGTCTTAGCAGTGTCTCTTTAACTCGCTCATACTGTGTCACTTCCTCAGTACCCAAGGTACGAAAAGCTTCCAGGGCTCGCCCGGATAGTTTCCCAGACAGGATCGTGGGCCACTCTCTGATGGGAATCTGGTGCAGGGCGCATTGCCTTTCGAAGTCCGCCAAGTATTCATCAATTCCCGTCTCGCTCTCTAGGAAGGATCTAAATGCCGCAAAGGGTATCTTGGGCTTCCCAGCGTTTTCGACAGGAACGATTACCTGCGGGGCTTCAGCATTGCGTTGTGCGTTTACTAGGTCAAGTGCGTGGGCTCGGGCCTTTCGTATATCCTCGTCTGCCTCCGCCATCAACTGCTGTACTAGTTCTATAGGTGGGTTTGGCCCGTATAGGGAGAGCCTCTCCCGAACAATCCTTGCCTTTTCATCACCATTCGTGGTTGGTGCTTCCGCCATTGTGAAGCTTTGATCCAGTTCGGTCAGTTCTGCGATCAGTTCTCTCCTTGGCCGGTTGCTGGCGTACCCTCCTCTGCTTTCCAGTAAATCTTTTAGGGTGGTACGCTTCAATTTTGTGTAGGTGCTCTCCATCCGTTCCGTACCTCTCCTAGGAAATCCAGGATAATCCCACCGCTGCCACCAAATGTTACGGTTACCCTTAGGCTTGCTGAGAGCTGGACCGCTTAGTCGTCTGGATTCCTATTTGCTGAAGAGGAGAGAGAGGCTTTCCTTAATATTCCATAAGAGTCCTGTAAGTGTAGAACAATCCCACTAGCTATAGTATAGCTAGGATACCTTTCTGCCCAACAAAACGAGTCGAGGCTGCGATTTGAGGGTCAAATAAGAACTGAGGACTGGGCTGACCAGCCTGCTTTTTATTGTGGTTACATACAAAAAGGATACTCCCAGGGGGAGGCATAAAATCACCAATCACATATTGGATACCTCCCACACATCTCCTCCCCTCAGATAAACAGTTAACATAATTATGCAGTACATATTTCTAACCAAGTTCTGGATGTACCCCAAAACCAGGGGGTACCCCTTTAAATCCTACACCGCTGTACAGATCTTGTTCAGGGGAGCAACATATCCGAAAACCAACCCGTTCGGATGAAGGGTTCGAGAGTTATGGGTTTTCAAAGTTTTGACCGACCGCACAGACTTCCTGGCCGAAAATGGTTCCACACGTTTAGGCCTTGCGGTCGGTCTCCGTTCGTACGGTGAAACTCCACGAACCCATTGCCATCCATAGGTATCCTGGGGGTCGCTGTACTCCCCCTGCGAAGGTTAATCGTCCTACCGAACGGTGAGCTGCTCAGTAGGTCCAGCACGAAGTTATACTATCCTGGAGGTCTCAGCGGTGTTCGCCTGGGTGCGTCTCCGTTTTTAGTTCCAGACGATTGCTGGCAAACACCGCTGGTCGTGCGTAAGATGGCCGCGAACACGTGCAAAGTCCTGAAATGGCGGCCACCTATACGTTTACACAAAGGATTCGTGCTGAACCATACCAACGACTGCAAATAAGTCAGACAAGTGAAACTAACATTTAAAGGCACATAGTTCAATAAGGTTTTTGTAACAGAGACCTATTGCCCCCCCCCCCCCGGCCCCCACCCCTGAGCGGTGGGTGGGGGCCATAAAGATAATGAGGGGGGGGGACCTACTGTCCTCCCCCCCGGCCCCCACCCCTGGGCGGCGGGTGGGGGCCATAATAGTAGTAGGGGGGGGGGGGGACCTACTGTCCCCCCCCCCGGCCCCCACCCCTGGCCGGCGGGTGGGGGCCATAATAGTAATAAAGGGGGGGGGGACCTACTGTCCTCCCCCCCGGCCCCCACCCCTGGGCGGCGGGTGGGGGCCATAATAGTAATAAGGGGGGGGGGACCTACTGTCCTCCCCCCCGGCCCCCACCCCTGGGCGGCGGGTGGGGGCCATAATAGTAATAAGGGGGGGGGGGACCTACTGTCCTCCACCCCCCGGCCCCCACCCCTGGGCGGCGGGTGGGGGCCATAATAGTAATAGGGGGGGGGGACCTACTGTCCTCTCCCCCCCGGCCCCCACCCCTGGGCGGCGGGTGGGGGCCATAATAGTAATAAGGGGGGGGGACCTACTGTCCTCCAGCCCCCGGCCCCCACCCCTGGGCGGCGGGTGGGGGCCCTAATGGAAAAAGGGGGGGGGGACCTACTGTCCTCCCCCCCGGCCCCCACCCCTGGGCGGCGGGTGGGGGCCATAATAGTAATAAGGGGGGGGGGGATCTACTGTCCTCCCCCCCCCCCGGCCCCCACCCCTGGGCGGCGGGTGGGGGCCATAACGATAATGGGGGGGG
Organism: Pelobates fuscus; assembly: GCF_036172605.1. Taxonomy (NCBI): domain Eukaryota; kingdom Metazoa; phylum Chordata; class Amphibia; order Anura; family Pelobatidae; genus Pelobates; species Pelobates fuscus. Next base: position 50,169,375 of record NC_086317.1, read on the forward strand.
ACCTACTGTCCTCCCCCCGCCCCCACCCCTGGGCGGCGGGTGGGGGCACTAAGTAAATCCCCCCCCCCCCCCCCATCACGGTGACTAGGGGTGCCCAAGCCCCTAGTCACCCACCCCCCACCCAAATAAAAAATGCCCCTACCTACCCCCCTCACCCTAAAAAATAGTGAGGGGGGAATAAAATTGCTAACCTGTAAAGTAAAATTAAACTTACCATTCGACGTCTTCTTTTTTCTAAAATCTTCATTTTTCAGCCCCAAAAAAGGCCAAATAAAAAACCATCATAGCCGTCGAACTAAAAATAAAATAAAAAACCCGAGCGCAAAAAAAAAAAACCCGACGAAAAAGAAAAAACCCGAGCGCACAAAAAAATAATCCATCTTCACCCATGGAGGGCTCCGCGCAGACTGAGCTCCGCAGGGCGGGGCAAGGCTTATAAAGCCTTGCCCCGCCCTGCAATTAGCCTAAGAACACTCTGATTGGTGGGTTTAAGCCAATCAGAGTGCTCTTTGTCATTTTACAAGCGTGGGAAAGTTCTTTGGAATTTTCCCACGCTTGTAAAATGACACAGAGCACTGTGATTGGATGGCTTGAAAGCCATCCAATCACAGTGCTCTGTGTCATTTTACAAGCGTGGGAAAGTTCTTTGGAACTTTCCCACGCTTGTAAAATGACACAGAGCACTGTGATTGGATGGCTTGAAATCCATCCAATCACAGTGCTCTGTGTCATTTTACAAGCGTGGGAAAATTCCAAAGAACTTTCCCACGCTTGTAAAATGACACAGAGCACTGTGATTGGATGGATTTAAAGCCATCCAATCACAGTGCTCTGTGTCATTTTACAAGCGTGGGAAAATTCCAAAGAACTTTCCCACGCTTGTAAAATGACACAGAGCACTGTGATTGGATGGCTTGAAATCCATCCAATCACAGTGCTCTGTGTCATTTTACAAGCGTGGGAAAATTCCAAAGAACTTTCCCAAGCTTGTAAAATGACACAGAGCACTGTGATTGGATGGCTTGAAATCCATCCAATCACAGTGCTCTGTGTCATTTTACAAGCGTGGGAAAATTCCAAAGAACTTTCCCACGCTTGTAAAATGACACAGAGCACTGTGATTGGATGGATTTAAAGCCATCCAATCACAGTGCTCTGTGTCATTTTACAAGCGTGGGAAAGTTCCAAAGAACTTTCCCACGCTTGTAAAATGACACAGAGCACTGTGATTGGATGGCTTTCAAGCCATCCAATCACAGTGCTCTGTGTCATTTTACAAGCGTGGGAAAATTCCAAAGAACTTTCCCACGCTTGTAAAATGACAAAGAGCACTCTGATTGGCTTAAACCCACCAATCAGAGTGTTCTTAGGCTAATTGCAGGGCGGGGCAAGGCTTTATAAGCCTTGCCCCGCCCTGCGGAGCTCAGTCTGCGCGGAGCCCTCCATGGGTGAAGATGGATTATTTTTTTTGTGCGCTCGGGTTTTTTCTTTTTCGTCGGGTTTTTTTTTTGCGCTCGGGTTTTTTATTTTATTTTTAGTTCGACGGCTATGATGGTTTTTTATTTGGCCTTTTTTGGGGCTGAAAAATGAAGATTTTAGAAAAAAGAAGACGTCGAATGGTAAGTTTAATTTTACTTTACAGGTTAGCAATTTTATTCCCCCCTCACTATTTTTTAGGGTGAGGGGGGTAGGTAGGGGCATTTTTTGTTTGGGTGGGGGGGTGGGTGACTAGGGGCTTGGGCACCCCTAGTCACCTTGATGGGGGGGGGGGGGGAATTTACTTAGTGCCCCCACCCGCCGCCCAGAGGTGGGGGCGGGGGGAGGACAGTAGGTCCCCCCCATTATCGTTATGGCCCCCACCCGCCGCCCAGGGGTGGGGGCCGGGGGGGGGGGAAGGACAGTAGATCCCCCCCCCTCCTTATTACTATTATGGCCCCCACCCGCCGCCCAGGGGTGGGGGCCGGGGGGAGGACAGTAGGTCCCCCCCCCCTTTTTTCCATTAGGGCCCCCACCCGCCGCCCAGGGGTGGGGGCCGGGGGCTGGAGGACAGTAGGTCCCCCCCCCTTATTACTATTATGGCCCCCACCCGCCGCCCAGGGGTGGGGGCCGGGGGGTGGAGGACAGTAGGTCCCCCCCCCCTATTACTATTATGGCCCCCACCCGCCGCCCAGGGGTGGGGGCCGGGGGACAGTAGGTCCCCCCCTTATTACTATTATGGCCCCCACCCACCGCCCAGGGGTGGGGGCCGGGGGGGAGGACAGTAGGTCCCCCCCCTATTACTATTATGGCCCCCACCCGCCGCCCAGGGGTGGGGGCCGGGGGGGGGAGGACAGTAGGTCCCCCCCTTATTACTATTATGGCCCCCACCCGCCGCCCAGGGGTGGGGGCCTGAGGGGAGGACAGTAGGTCCCCCCTCATTCCCATTATGGCCCCCACCCGCCGTCCAGGGGTGGGGGCCGGCGGGGGAGGACAGTAGGCCCCCCGTCCCCCCCTTATTACCCTTTTTTTTTTTTTTTACAGTGAGCAGCCACAGGCTGCTCACTGTTTAGTGGACATGCCCCTACTCGCGATATAGCGAGTAGGGGCATTGGGGAGATTTTAATCTCCCTTGTGCTATTATGGGGGTCATATTGACCCCCATAGAGTGAGGGGGGGACCTGGGGGGCTTATGAAGTGGTGGGGAGCTCTGCTCCCTGCCGCTTCTATAGTTACATATTACAAGGAGGGAGCTGCACGCCGGTAGCTCCCTCCTTGTAATAAACTGAACGAACAAACTAACACTGATACTCAGTGTTAGTTTGTTCGTCTGATTTTTCTATTCATTCATTCGTCTGTCTGATGAATGAATGAATAGGTGAAATTCCCGTTCGCATGTCCAAGTGTTTCACTGGGCATGTGCGGGAATCTCAGGGCTATCTAGTGTGGGCAGATGACGTGTCCCACAGGGACTTCACCTACCCACACAAAGATGGCGGCGCCCTGAATAAAGATCGGGCAGAAAATAAAGAATAAAAAATAGGTAATGTGGGGGGCATAGGGGCATTTGGGGATGACTAGGGGGTCGATTGGATGTAGTTGAGGCGGGAGGGGGGTTAAAAAAAAAACGGAATTCGGCATGACAGTGCCGCTTTAAGTATTATATTTATGTATATTATGAATATATTTTTAAAAAATTTCCCATTGAAATAATTTATTTTCCCCTGAATGTGGCAAAGAATATTTCATCTTAAAATGTGTGGACGATATGAATCGGTATAAATTAGAGCATGTTAAAAACAGCAAATTCATACAAAAGATAATTTTGAAGAAAGTGTATTATACCATAGCTTGGCATGAGATAACGGGACACAATCAGCAGGAAATAGAATTGTGTAAGAGTCAACTGATTAGAGAGGCGACTCGCAATGGTGCAATACTGTGAGAGACACAGGAAAAAATGCAGGATATCTGATAGGAAATGGGTCTGTACAAAGGAGATGGGTTAACCAGTATCAACTGTTGTTGTTTCAACAGACTTGTAAAAATAAAATAAAATGTTTATTTTTCCTCATAATAAATTCAGTTTTTTTTATCTATTTGTATAACTGTTTTTGTTCATTTTTATTTTACTTGTTTGTTTTTTGTACAAAACTGTACTTTACAGATTTCAAAGACTAATACAGTTGTATCCATATAACTGTAATACTAATTCTGTGTGCGTCTGTGTGTGAATGTGGCTGTCAAACATTTTACACCACAATGTGGTGGGCGAAGACAGTCGTTAAAATAATTTTTATTATTAGCATTTAAGTAGTGCCAACATAGCCAAAAGCACAGTTTTACATTGGGCAAATATAAACATAAGTGATCGACTGACAGAAGCGAGGAAGATGGCAGACCCTTTTAACCCTTTAAGGCAGAGGTGCTCAAAAGGTGGATCCCCAGAGTTTTAAAACTACACCTTCCATGATGCGTTGTCATTCTAAAGGCATGCAGAGCATCATGGGAGTTGTAGTTCGGCAACATCTGGAGATCTACCTTTTGGGCACCCCTGCCTTAAGGATACACTTCTGAAATAAAAGGTAATCACGGTGGAATATCCGTCATGTGTCCTTAAGTGGTTCATTTTGTCTTTGAAAAGTATACATTTAATAACATATTAAAACTAGAAGACGAAAAACAGCACAAAAATCCCATAAATCCACCAATACGCTCACATTGCATTCATCACCTACTGTCACACAACATACACATAATATCAGACTACAACGTTTCCTCTGAGTTTTGATTTATTTTTTTTATTTTTCATTTACAGTCACAAAATTTGTCCTGATTTAAGGCTCTGTCCTCACTCCCTCCCTCCCTCCCTCCCTTTCTTTGGTAGATAAATAAATTGAGGGAATTAAGTTTTGAAGGTGATGATCTCAGCTACACATGTTTAGCTGCTGCAGTGCAACTATGTATCCAGTGGCTGTAGTGCATCAGTGTGGGTGGAAGGGTTAAGAGACCTGACTGTGTGGATGAATGGCACACCAGTGGGAGGGCCTGTGTGCAGAGCCGGGTGAGGTGGAGGAGGATTAGAGCTGCGGGGAGCCAGTGACACTCAGACATTGCTGCAGAGCCCAGAACTACAGAGGAAGACAGAGGAAGCAAGCAGCTGCTAGAGCTGGGGAACCAGAAAAAGGCAGAGAGAGGGGAGCCAAGCATGCAGCCTTCACTGCTCCTTAACACAGACTATCTGTCACCTACATACTGAGGGTGATCTGTGGGATTTGGAGAGGAATTTGGATCTTTTTTCTCTCTCCATTGTGTGCCTGTGCCCTGGAGAAGGAGCCTGTTTGGATACATGATCTGTGCTTCCCAGCAGGGGTAAGTGTGCTGTATGTAGCATTGTTGGCAGAAATGGCCATGTTTGTGCTTCTGTTCTCAGCCCCTGTGTCTGACTCAGCCCAGGCTGGAGAAAAGGGGAGGGGGGGCACAGACTGGATGATCATTTATAATCGGGTAGCAGAGCTAATATAATGACTATCCTGGCTGGAGCTATATATCTGCACAATAGAATTAACACCAGCTGAAAGTTTGCAAGAAAATACACCCCATTGCTGATTTAATAATGGATGGCTCTGTGATCAGGGCTGGGGTTGCTTGTATGGCTGTGGATTGCCTCCCTCTTGTGAGGTGGATGTCTGGTTCTGTGATTTAGACCTTTTTAGGTCCCATGGAAATGAGGTAATCATGTACCTTAGTAATCTGGCACAGTGACATTACTGGAGAGGACACACACCCGGGGGGGGGGGGAGATGTACACAGGGTCTGGCAGTGAAATGGTGTTTGTTTACTAGTTACTTACAGCGGGAAAGGGTGAGAGTTGCTGACTAGCTGTAAGTGCCCCAGGCACAGTGCCTCTGATATGAGGTGTCAGCACTGGGGGGTTGAGGTGGATAGAGTTAATGTGGTGGTTTCAAGCCTGTCTGATCCTGTATTTTACAGGAAGTAATGGAATGATAATGTAAACAGTCTATTAGAAGGGATTTTTAAAGAATGCCTAAACTGATACATTTTACTAGGAACACATTGCATTTAGTTCCAAACTGTATCACATTTCAAGGAATGAATTCTTATCACCTCCCATTAGCCAGGAGCCAATTTACTGCAAGAATGACCAGCATCTGCATGTGTGACAGGCCCTGTCTAGCATGAGACGAGTTAACCTCCCCACCCCCCACTCAGGGCATGCTAGGGTTTACACTTGCTACAGAACAATTGTAAAGTAATGACTGATGGAGTTATAGAATAGAAAATGACTGCTTCTAGGTCAGTGACTCATGGTGACTGGCCACTAACTGGCAGACATCCCAAGTTTATGCTTCTGAGCAAGAGAGAAGCATGGCTTTCCTAACCGCAAGTGACTCTGCCTGCGTTGTTTTCACTTCATATACCAATTTAAAATGTCATTTTTTTTTTATGTATCAAAACGAGAAGGGACACAATGACTGGTTCAAGTGGCTGTGAAAAAAGTGCACATCTTTCTTGGTCAAGGAGAACTCTATAAACACTCTAATATCATCAATCCTATAACATTTAATTTTTTTTCACCTGTCATTTTCCATGTTGTTACCCACCTGTATGTTTTGTGGGGTTTTTCCCACTTTTTTTCCACTTGTTTATTGTTACTGTTGAGGCTATACAGACAAGATGTATTTGTGACAACCAAATGATTGTTTGTTGTACTTAGGGTGTTGATATATACACATACAATATTTTAGGAAGTGAAATTTGTAAGCTTTGTGACATACAATCCTGATTACATTTGCCAGTATACATTATTTGCGGACCTTATGTTTTGATTTTTGAACATTGAGATGTGTACGTACACACAGATAATTTTATAATGAAAAAGAATTTACCCGCATTACTTTGCATTACTCAAAAGTCTCCATAAATTAGTTTGCAAGTTATTAGCTCAAATAAGTAGTTCTGTGTGTAAAAACCGTTTATAACGTCTGTCGAATTCTCTTTTTATTGGAATAAAAATATGTTTTTAATAATAATCAGTCACTGTGTGTATTGCCCTACGACCAGCTGACATATTAATGATGTATTTGCCACTTCTGATAGTGAATATTTTGTTACTGCTGTCTGATATTTTGTAAAAGTCATCTTGAATAAGTGTAGTTTTATTTTTGAGTGTATCCCTCTGTAAATTATTTTGATCAACATTCAATATATTTATTATGAGGTAGCCAATACTTCATCATTTTAATAAAATTATGGGAAGGACAACTTTTATCTACCTGGACCAAAATCACAAGGGGAAATTCAACCTTCACATATGAATGGACACCACTTGTAAAGAGTCCATACATCATGCATAGGGAGTGTGAATGTGATTTAAAATATAGCAGTATCACGTGCATACAAAATAAATAAATAACACTTATACACCATATCAAATAAAAGGTAAATTTAACATAGAATTGTATTGTTTGTAAGAGTGTGAGATGGTGATAGCTTAATCTTCAGATACAATGTAATTACTTTATTGCACTTGCAAATTCCTGATTGCATCACTGTTTTGTCAGCCTTTGTCACTTTCAAAATAGCAGCCAAAATAAAATGCGATGGGCAGTGAGATTATCTAGTGCTCCATCAACAGTAATGCTTACTCAAGGAGGGCAATGTCCTCTTCCTAAATGTGAATTTCCATGTCAAAATCCATGACCTATTTAAAAATAAATAACATTGCTTTTTTTAGTTTGTGTGCTCTGCGGATATGACGAAAGGATCTCCTCCCCTCCCTCCAAGTTACAGAGCTATAATTTTTAATGCTATTTAATAATACAGATTTATTCTCTAACCTGGGATAAGTCTGGTTATTGACCGGGGAATTCCACATTACAGGCAAAGATAGTTGAGCTGGGATTACAGTATAGTTTGCCACTTTTCAGTTAGGCTATTTTAGTGTAACAATTAACAGTTCTGTTTTGGTTCCGTATTGTGTTGATGGTATGATTTCATTGTTATTTGTTTTTGACACACTTCTATTGTATTGTGAAGAACATGACTTCATTTAGCATGTGTTTAGATTAATCCAGTCTGTCATTGGCTAAGCCTGTAACATGTAGTAAGAAGGGCTTTCTGGCATATAGAGCATTCTTTTAGTATTTCTATGAAGAACGCAAAGGGTGACTTCTCTGTCCTACAATAAATATGAGCATCTAGGGACCTTCCATCGGATTTCCCCTAAAATAAATATAAATATATAAATATATATATATGTGTGTGTGTGTGTGTGTGTGTGTGTGTGTTTGTTTGTTTTACAACTCTCTATGCAGATCTTGGATTGTTTTAATACATGTTGCAAAGACATAGATCCAAAAGTCCCCTTTTTCTACTCATAAATCATACAGGAAAGTTTTTTTTTTTCTTTTTTTTTTCTGATTTTCCTTGATGAACATATGGTACTATGGTACAGGAAATAGCGTAATTTCATCTTCCTGTAAACAAGCTACATATACAATATACAAACACATGTTCAGTATAAGGAGAGATAAGTTACATGTAATGGTATGTGGATCAGGAAATTTCCTTTTGGTTAGAAGTTGTGCTTGCACTATTTTAACTATAAATGCCATCAAAGGCTGTATTCTAATTCATGCAATAATACATTGGGCAGTTGGCATCTTATTGTGAAACATATTATAACAATCTTCTTTGAGTCCTGTAGTTGGCGTCTACAAAATGTAGCTTTGTTCATGGTATCAAGATATCCCCATTAATTTATGGGATCATTCTCTATTTCATGTTTTTGTTCCATTTAGAATATAGGTCTCCTCTAAAACAAAATTGAAAAGATATGTGTAAATTAAGATATTTTCTGCTTTGCAGAGTCACTGTCCATATTGAAGCCCGTCCGCATTGGATGCATATTTAAAAATCAGCTCATAAATCTGGTTTACACCCAAACTGCTATGCTAACACAAATACCCCTTATTGGATTGGAAAATTCTGGTCAATATAGCAAATGCCGATAATACTGCTAAATTATACAGATCTCTGTTTTTATTGATGCGGTGTAATTTTTAATTAGAGATTCCCAAATATGCTGGCTATAGCACCGGTATATTTTTAAAAGTAGTGCAGTATAAAGTATCCATAAGTATCCCATGGAGAAGTTTTTAGATGTGTTTTACTCGGTGTGTTGGGCAGCAGACTGTGCCCAACAGATTTACCAAAAATAATTTCAAATTAACAGATATTAATTGATTTATTTTTGTCACACTGCATTGGTAATGCACAGTACATATTGAGATGAAAAGTAATGGTATAAAAACATTTCTCGCAATGGTGGTATAACATAAGTGGAACGATATATGCAGTGTGAATCTTAGAAAATAATTACATAATGAGAGACCACAATAAGCAGGCAGTGTGCCCTGTGTAGATGTAAATATGAGGCAAAGGCCTATGTTATACACATGTTGAGAATGTGTCCACATAGAGATGTATCCCCTGCCAATGGAGCCATCTATTAGCAGGCCTTGGAGGGGGGGAGGGGGATGTTACCTAACAAGTGTGTCAGGTGGGTGTCCACTTTCCAGTTGTATTTGGATGTCTGGGTTGGCTGTGTGATGGCTTAAGTAATGTATTACAATACCCTATATTCTCTGGCCTAACGTGGAGGTCAATAAGAGCAAACCAGTTAACATAAATGTGACCTGATAATAAACGGATAAGAAAAGAGAAATGAAAATATGGTGACGGTTATCATTGTGAAAAATAATCTTGAGAGGATTTTAATTGATTTAATAACAGAAACAAATTAATGCCAGGCTGAAAATTATGTAATTTCCATCGATGATTTGTTCCAATAAAAGTGTCTGGGTTTTTTCGTGTCAAATGTTCTTATAAGGAATTAATCACTCAAGTGGGACTTGCAAAACTTTCGGTCAAAATAGTTGACTGAAATAAAATTCCAATTCTGTGTGATTGTTTGGACTTAGAATGAATGTGCTCTTCCTATTTCATTGCTCCGCAGTTCCAGAATGTGCTCTTCCTATTCCATTGCTCCGCAGTTCCACAATGTGCTATTCCCATTTCATTGCTCCGCAGTTCCCAGATTAATGAAATAAACGCCTAGTGTTTAGCTGTGCTTTGGTCAGTATAAAATATAAATGTTGCAACAACTAATTTCAAATGCTGCTTTGCAACGCTGTTCTGGCTAATATAGAACATTTCAAACATAATTATTTTTTAAATTGATGCTGCGTGTCTGGTTTTCTACGTGCCTCTCTCTGCTTGCCCATCAGGAATTTTTGAAATCATGTTTGTAATGATCTTTTTTTTCGCTGTAGTAGCTGTTTAAATTGCGCTCAAGAACACTGCAGGCTGAGGGGAGGCTGCTTTTCAAAATTATGTTGACCTGAAGATTTAGCTTCTACCAGTGCAAATCATTACTCAGTCTTTGACGTGATTGGGTTTCTGTCAAATGCTGTTTAGCTAAGCACTTACAATATAGCAAGTGTCACATCATTCTTTAAGGTATTTAAAGTATTTATTATTATTTTTTTTTATTATGCATCTTAAACCCCCCTCTGCCTTTTACAAACAAAAAAATATATAAATAAAACTGCTCCAGCTAATCGAGTTTAGACCGAATATGCCAAGAAAACATTTACTGGTTAGCAGTGCACCATGGGAGATGACCATACACAACACTGTTGTATTTGAAGACCGTCTCTCAAAGCTCTTATTAAAACCTCCCTATCCAATAATTATTTCAGTATTTGCTTGCATGAACTCGGGTGTTACCTGCTAGAATTGCAGATTAACCTGTTGGCTTTTGCTAATGCCAGTAAACAAATCTGCAGTTGGCGCCGTCTTGGCAAACCTTGGCTTGGCAAATGTGTTTGGGCTACAGTTTAAAAGGCTGGGTGAGCATGCTGTATGACCTGTTCCACAAATATAATCTTTGCGAAGTTACCACTGCAGAGTTTAGCCATTGCTCGTCCATTGATGTATAACCAAAAAAAACATTTATGTCCAAGGAGTATGCAAATACGGGACCTCCACTGAAATACAATTCCCATGAATCTTTGCTACTCTTGTGATTCATGGGAGACGTACCGAGGAAGTCTGGTATTAGGATTCTCTTCTTGTACAATGTATTAGTACTTTAGGGCTTTTGCATTAAAAAGCTTTACATATGAAGGTATGTTGGGAATGGAAAACTGTCTAAATAGCGAGTCCCATCTAATTAGTGATGCAATTTCATCTCTTAGGTCAATGGGCTAGTTTAATCTCATACTTTTTGCTCACTCCTCGTGTTTCCATCTTGACACGGAGTACGATGACATGCTATACACAAATGCTACACTTCAGAATCGCACATCAGTACAGGTCCAGGAACATCCAGACTTTATTTAAATAAATGACTCCGTTATCTACTTTGTAAAAATGAGACCAGCCTCGTCGATAATATCATATAAACGTCCTACGCGTGCTTAGTCTAAAGTTGACGTCACAGACATTTTGAGCAAACCTCTAATATTGGAGCAATCACCATAGAAAGCAATGGAATGCTTATTGCTCAACTTTTAGAACTTTGGCCTGGTAGTTCTTTACAATTAATCTCTTTCTACAAGTTTCTGTGTCTTGCTTTTCTTCAGATATAAAACACCAGATCCATTTTTATGGAAAGAACATGTGCGTTAGCGGTGACGGCACAATTTAATTGACAACTTTAACACTTTTTTAAATTTGTGTTTTTTTTTTTGGTTTTTTTTTAAATTTATTGTAAAACAAAAAACACCAAACAATTTAAATATAAGCCTGTCTTGGCACAGCCTGGCATTCTATGCAAACACTGCATATATGCAGGGAGCATCAGGGGAAAAAAAAGATACTTCGCAAACATACACATACAAGACATCTTAAGAAGGTAGCCTCCTTGATCACCCAGAGATATCTGCCTCCCACTTCTGCACACCCCACCAAAGAAAATGCTTCATTATGAAGGTGACCATTTAATAAGTAGTTAGTTGAGCAGTTATATATTATGAATTTCAGACAAATTAACGAAACCATATTGAGCTGCATTTTCTGCTGGAGATGCCAGAGTCCATGAGAACTTTTTAAATCTAAATTAATTTAGGATATTTATACCTCTGTTTTGCATAAGCGGAGAATCTAAATGAATTGAAGATGTTAAAATGCATATTATAGATGCCAATCGATTGTTAGTGTGTTTGGGCAGGACCCTCTTCATCTAGTCTTCCTGTTTGTCATATGTATTTGGTTACATTTAAAGGAACACTATAGTGTTCAGAACACAATTCCTAACACTATAATGTCCCTCTGCCACCTGTACCCTGCTGCCTTCAGCAATTAAAATCCCTGGTTCGGCCGACAACATCAACGTGAGGAGGAACCTAATGCACATGCATGGTGACTGCCACACTCGCACGAAGCCTTTCCCATAGAAAAAAGCATTGCATCAGTGCTTTCCTATGTTTTTTTATTTTTTAGAAGATACTGGACATCGTCATTCAAAGCGTCAGAACGTCTAGCGTCGTTTCACGGAGTTAAAATTTGTAAAACTGCAGAAAGTGCCTTTTAGTTGCTGTCTACTAGAGGCAGTCTTCACCCTGCAATGTAAACATCGCATTTTTTTTCTAAAACTATGTTTTCAGCTGCATGATTTAAGGGGACAGGGACACTGCATCGATTTGGATGAAGTGGTCTGGGTGCCTAGTGTACCATTAAAGTTTGTCTTGTTTACCTTTTTGTACAACATTGCAGAATATGTTGGTGCTATATAAATAATTATAATTGTAACCTATCCACACACTATTTTGATGTATGCATCTGACTCCTGTAGTAGTCATGGGTGCAAGACCTGGCATAAAAAAAGCTTATATTATAATTTTCTTAGCAAAATACATTTTTGTAAAATTATTTTTCTCACCCCACTAGGTGTGTTTTTTTTTTGTTTTTTTTTGTATTTTTCATTCCTGACTACTCTACCAGAGTCTGGGAGCCTGAGAATATTGCATAGTATCTTAGCTGTTACTAGAACTGCCCTCTTCTGGACAGCGATCTCAGATGTCCCTCCTAGAATCTGCTGAAACCCCAAGTGCTACCATCACTACTGGACGAAAAAATGCTTTCGCTTTCCACATATTTATTGTACTAGCTGAACACCAATACCAGTGTTTTAAGAGCAGAAAAAACATATAACGATGATATCATCAGTGAAAGGGACGTTTTTTGTGTGACAAATGCAAAAAAAAAATATGAACACTAACTTTGGCCAGTGAATGTGACTAAGTGGCTACTAAAACATATTGGACATATGGTATACCATGATGGAGGTAATTTTAATTCCTGGGCTTCCAAACGGTCTCAAAGGTGACACAGGCTCAGCAAACCAATCTGGCAAATCTCATTGTGTCAAAACTGAAATGAGCAAGCTCATATTTTGACCCTTTAACTTTCCAAAACCCTCAACCTGTAGATGGGGGTACTCCTATACTCATGAGACATCACTGAACACAAATATGTGTATTTTAATGCAATGCCGATGTTTGAAAATAATTCATAATTTCTCAAACTTTTTAAGATTTGATTCATTTTAAATTGTTTCATATCTAAATATTTGTGAAAATATTTGTGAAATGAAAGCCCCTATTTCTCCTGGGGAAAAAAAATAATATATATAAAAATACATAAATATGAATGTGGGTGCATTTAATATGAAAGAGGTTATTTATGGTTGAACAGACCTATAGCAAACATTCCAGTTTGTTTTAGTTCAGAACTTCTACAATTGTCTTTGTTCTTAAGGGGTTAACTTGCTTCATCCATTTTATATCCTGCTTCATAAATTGAACTTTAATCACACACAAGAGGCTATTAACCAAGCAGGAGATAGGAAATCCTAAATTAAACAGAATGTTTAAACATTAGATCTCTCTTTACAGGAAGTGTCTAGGAAGGCTAAGTCACATACAGGGAGGTGTAACTATGGCTTCATAAACTGATTTAAAAGGACACTCCGGTCACCATAACAACTTAAAATAAATGAAGTTGGTGCACTCTTTCTGTAAGGGGTTAATCTGTTCCCGAATGGTTTATCCCAGAAGGTTGCCTCCAGTGCCAATATCCATGTCCTCCAGGCTGATCCGTCTTCTGAATCGAAGTTACAGGAAGCATGGAGTGCCACGTGGCCCTCCATGCTTCTTTTTACTCAGATTCAAAAGTCGGATCCTACCTAAGTGACCTGGAGATAGGCACTGGAGGCAACCTTTGGGGTTAAATCGTTCGAGAATGGCTTAAGCCCTTATGGTAAGAGTGCACCCTGAAGCCTCCTGGCACAATAACACCATAATTTATGTGAAGTTGTTATGGTGACTGGAGTGTCCCCTTTAACTCCTAAACAGCAGAGAATTGAGCTTTGAGCTATACACCAAAACTGCTTTACTGACTGAAAGTTGATTTGGTGCCTATAGTGTCCTATAACCGTATCAGTGGATATGAGTCCGCTTATTACTGGATGTTTAATGGTCATATTCTCCTCTTGCTAATTTCATGGCACTCAAGCAATTGCTTATTGTTAGAAAATATAAAAAAGTTTTAATAGTAAATAAAAGGCAGTATGTAATTTAGAAAGGGGAAACTTTAGAACTTTGTTTAATTTAAGTCTAAAAAAATAAATAAAACATTGTTACTCTGAACTAGATTTAAATGCAAACCTACCCCAAATCTAATAGTATATTACATTATGTGATTATATTATGTATTTTTTTCCACTATCCGCCACCAGGATTTGAACCTTTGATTGAAAAGGTAGTTGAGGTGTTTTGTTGTTGGTTTTTTTTTAACCAAAAGCCATAAAACTATTGTAACTAATAAATGGTATAAACTATAGAATATTCTTTATGTATGCAATAATATTAACACATACCCTTTATAGGATTCCCCCCCCCCCCCAAATTCTTTTTAAACCACAGACTATATATATTTTAAAATGCAAAGTTCTGTAGTAATAGATACACTGAGAAATCACATGATATAACGCGATTTGATGCAAACTGTGAGTACCCTGACCACCCCATGTCAAGCCCCTCCATTGGTGTTATTGAAGAAGAAGCTGATCCCTCTTTGCATTGGATATATCCATTCCGTCAAGATTTGGATGAAATTTATTGGCTTAGGCTGTAGCTAACATTCTCAGCCAATGAATTCCTTCCAATCGTTGGCAAGTTTGATATAACTAATGTGAAAGGAAAACGCCAGAGGCACTCCCGGTAAAGTTTTATGCAAAACTGTGGCACAGCACACCTGGCCAAAGCTGCGGGGGTTATGGTGTACAGAAGGCCCCTTTAGTGGCTTGATAAGTTGTACCTTTTTGAAGCATTTTAATCATGTGTATTATTTTTCTTTCTTAGTAATATGCACAAGCAATGTGCCTGTTATTAAAACCATCAATATAAGTTATTGTATTTGTTCTTAATGAACATCTTTTATAGTGCGACTGACTAAATTGTATGTACAAGAAAATAGAATAAACTAGAACTGATGAAAAACATAACACAACATGAATTATCATTATTTTCAGAGTTATTTATAAAAGTGAGAATTGTCATGAACTCAAAGTGAATTTAAGAAAATTTAAGGTTAAAATAGCTGAATTTGGAACATTCTCCAAGCCAGCTATGCTTCCAGGTCAGTTATTTTTGTCTAAATTTTGAATTTTTTGCTCTGAATTCACTTAGAATTTCTGGTAATTCTCACCTGAGTGAATAACCCTGTTTGTATTAACGTAGCAAGGTCCATTTACTTTCTTATTGAACCATACTTCCTCTTAGTGATCTCATTGCTTTGTGTGTGTTTAACAGCCACGTCTCCTGCCTCTGCAGGTGGCCTCAGAGTTCCAATGACGCTACCTGAAGAAGAAATCTTTTTAAAACATTCTTACAGCCACCGTGTGTTCAGGACTATTGATTTGTACTGAGTGTGCATTTCAAACCGCTTTAAATGTGTTTTTGCTGTACTTTTTTTTTTTTTTACGTTTTACAATTTCATGTACTGAAAGGGTTAAAATGCCATAGGTATATTAAACCGCGCGAACTGTCAAGTCACTGCCTATTGTAAATATCCTAGAGGCAAAAGTACAGGTATTCTAAATGGATTATTCTATTTTTATAACTTCCCTTATAAACCTGTATTTTGTGTGTTTGTTTTTTAGATTTAAAAAAAAAAAACACAGACATTTAAAGTGTATAGCAATAATAAATTTTAACACGGAACAAATTTCCAGAAAGTACGTGCATGCAAGGGACATGTGCCGAGACGTGTATTCTTTTGTAATCGGGTTAGGTTGTGAACTATAATCCACATCACTCGGCAAACAATGCGTTCATATCCTTTGCAGACCAAGTATGCTGGATTCCCCAATTAAGTGTTTTTTTTTTCTGAAGTATCTGAACTTGTACTTTGTAGGGATAATAGGCCAGAACAAAAGGTCAACACACGAAGACTTGGCATTAATTAGGGGAGAGTCGACGTGTCTTTAGTGTGTGACCATTAAGTGGATTTCCCACAGTCCTCTTACAGTAAGACCATTTTTCAAACAGAGTGACTAATACAGTGCAGTGGGAACCAACGTTTTGACCTGTCAAGTGTGTTTAACCCTTTCACTTGCGAGCGATATTTGAGCAGTATCTACATTGTTCCAAGCATAGCTTAGACAAACTATTTCAGCTCCTCACAAATAATCGTCACTGTATTCATGCATTCCTCTTTTTCCCCAGAAAAAAAAAATTGGAAGGGGAACACAATTCTTAGAAATGTTATATACATTTTATATGAAATACCATGAAAGCTAACTCTATTTATTGCTTCCAATTTTTTATTTTTTTTTTATTTATTTTTTTTATTGATGCTTTTTGAAGATTACATTAGGGTTCGGGTTAGACTGTATGGTGGTTAAGTTGCTGTGTATTCATGTTAAGTTTTCTTGTCTATTTTATCCTTTTGGATCTCATACCCTACAGTGTGTTTTTGTCAACAAGGGGACTTTGTAAAGTCAGAAGTGAAGGATCACTGGAAATTGGACACTATTAATAAAATGTTGATGAGGGAAAAAGCTGCTGTGGATAATGTTCAAGGTTCATTCACAGTTCAAGGTTGGACTCCAATGGAATGTCAAGCGGAGGTCAGGTTGTGTTGTCTAATATTAACACAGTCTCAAGGACATGTGATTGACTTGGCAACTACGTAAAAAATATGTTGACTGCGAACGCAATTGTAAGATGTGTTTTCTTTTGTAAGCTGCATATAAATGGTCACACCCCTTTAAAAAACATTCTAATTTCGACCTGCCCTGTACCCTTGCCCTGTACTTGATGTTCAGTGCCTGGGTGTGTTAAGTGCCTATATCATTAAAAAAAAAAACATTGACATCTGTTACTTCAACATCATATTTCAGTTCCGGTCCAGTTATTAAAGGGGCATTCCAGGCTAAAGTTTAGCCATTCTCTCCCTCACTTATTTTTTTTTTTTTTTAATGCACTGAAACATGCTAAAGCAATAAATTAAAAACAAAAAAAGTTTTTGCTAAATAATTTATACTCACACTTGAACTTCTTGTGTCTGCTGCAACTCCCCAGACTGTGCAGCTGCTGCCGAATGCTCACCAAAGCCAGGAAGTTAGTCAGCCAATCACGCCATCAATAAAATGTCTGAGCTTATCCTAGTAGCTGTGTTTTTTTGGGTAATGACTTTTGTGGGTTTTAGTCTAATTGCTAAATTTCTACATTAGAGTGTTAACTGTTGAACAACAATTCACAAAAATCCAAGTCATACAATCATCTACTGCAGTATTTGTTTGGAAAAATAAAATAAAAATACTGGTATGTTGGAAGGGAAGGTCAGAGTGCATGCATTCATTGGGGAGCAAAACTAATTAGTATGAAATGTAAAGTTTCTCCAACCCCCATCTGATGTCACAGGAAGTGCGCTTAAGTCAAATAAAAGGCTTCTCATAGAGAGGCCTTTGATTTTACCATTTAACCGGGTCAGAGCGCATGCATACACTTGAGTTTGGATGAGAAAAGGGAGGGAAAGAAACATGGAGGGAGGGCAGAGGAAAGATACAATATTGGGTGATATAGGGAGTTGGGAGGTCTGCAGTGATGGTGAGAGGGGGAAGCATCGTACATTCCATATGATATGGGTTCTTGGAGTGTCACATCAGGTTGAAAGGTGCTGCTTTTTGAGTTCATTGTATAAAGCTAAATTATTTCTTTGTCCTGTACAAAAAAAATAAAATAAACAAAACCGTTTTACAGATGTAAACCTCTAAATAAATCCTAATCAGTGCTGATTTATCAGTTGTAAACAAACATTCTTCCACAAAACATGTAGATTGCAGTCTGTTACTGTTAGATATACACATAATGTATACACTGTGCTAGTAAAATTACCTGCAGATCTACAAATTAAGAGATCTCCTACCTAATTCTACTCTTGCCGCCCCTCTTGTCTCCCAAAACTGATTCATTTTGGGTTGGATTTCATGTTCGGAATCCTTGCACTCTCTGATGGTAGTATACTTGACAAGTAGACCTACTGTAACATCTTTTCTGTCTCTTTCAAGATGTTTTTTTGTGTAAATGAATGTGTGCACAGCTGCCGGCACCTGAATGAATTTTCTTGCATCAAATTATGCATGTCATTTGAGACTGGTATCTGCACGTCTGCAGTATATATTGTTTGCAAAATTCGGCAAGTAGAAGATAATGCCATACAGAGATTCTCGAGACATCATAATAAATTGCAAGAATAAAGTCAAATGATTTATAAATGTCTCCAGAACCACAATATAGCATTGTTATCTACTTATACACAGAGCCATCTTAACTTATGGGCACTCTCTGGGAATTTCCCCAGGGGCCCCACGAGCATAGGTGCACCGTAGGCTTGCCAACTTTTTAGTATATTAATCCGGAATACTTTTTCAGAATCTTCAAGCCCTCTTCACTAAAAAATTTCGGTGGACTAATCACCTTGGTATCAGCTGTTATCTGTACATTCAATCTTGCTGTTGCAAATACATATTTTGACCTTGACGAAAAAACGTACATGTACTAATTGTACATAAGCAAGACCTAATCCACAAACAATTTAGTTTACCCGTAAATCTATAATACAATTATTCTAATATTTTTTTTACCGTCTATGTCAGTTGCTTCCCCCTGCTACCTACTAAACGTAAACAATGAAAGAAATTGAACTGAGGTCAATGAAGTTGGAACGCTATGAAGCGACAATGGCTTTGTTTCGTTTTTCTCTAACTCTGTTCTGCACCTATTGACACAAAGTGTTTAAATCTGCTGTTTGTCCCTTCCTTCTAATTCCTCGTCCCACCACACACACATGCAGGAAGCATTGTCTCCTTTTCCAACTTCATGGCTCATGTAAAATTGGCCAAACATTTGTGTTGATCAATCTCTGCTGTACAGCTTGTGTTTTAATGTTTAAACACAGATTTTGTTGGAAGTATCAATAAATATTAGCTTAATGTCATAGATAATTTCAAATTTGTATTCCTGTGAGTGGTTGTGTAGGCACTGCTTTGCCTTTAATGCTGGTAAGACGGCACTGCTTATACATATTCCATCATCGGGTAGCTTTTATATTATGTGATATTATTTGGTTAAGGTTTTGTTAAGTCGTGGTAAGTGTTAAAGGACCACTATAGTGCCAGGAAAACAAACTCGTCCTTAGGTCCCCAACACCCTCATGGCCCCCCTCCCGCTGGGCTTAAGGGGTTAAAACACGTACCTTTCTCCAGCGCCGGGCTCCCTCTGCGCTGGGGAACTCTCCTCCTCCTACCAACGTCAGTGCGGCATGCACGGCAAGAGCCGCACGCACATTCAAACCTTTCCTATGGACATCAGCGTCTTCTCACTGTGATTTTCAGTGAGAATCGCGGAAGCGGCCTCTAGTGGCTGTCAGGGAGACAGCCACTAGAGGCTGGATTAACCCTCAGTGTAAACATAGCCAATTCTTTAAAACGGCTATGTTTACAGCTGCAGGGCTAAAACCTGGGGGACCTGGCACCCAGACCACTTTATTGAGCTGAAGTGCTCTGGGTGCCTATATTGGACCTTTAAGTTTTGTTGATGAGAAGTATTTACTATAAGGGTAGGACATACATTGCAGCAATTTAGGAGACCTTGAAAGATGCAAATTAAAATATATATATATATATATATATATATGTGTATGTATGTGAATTCAACATATTTTACAAAACTTTTTGTACTTTAAACCATTCATTATGGCTTGCATTTTAGTGTTACACTTGCCCTTCCATACATGAAACATTTTTTTTTTTATTTGTTCTGCGAGACAAATTATTAGCGTGCTTATGTATGCAAGTCTCAACTGCTCGTCTCTCTTAAACACTTGTGTTATTACTTTTACACTGGTCCATTCTATTTATTAGTGGCTTGTCTGTTTGGCCATCATTTACGCAGATGTAATAGAGCAAAAATAGATTTCTAATATGATACATTTATGATTTAACATAAGACTGGGGTTTAAGGTATGTATAAAAGGAATGGAGATGTGACAAAAAAACCCAAAAATGTTTAAAGACAAGGCCAGCTGCCTCTTGCTTTTGTCTGGTGCTACAGAGCTAAGATGAATCAGGATTTTGTAATGATTAATGTTTTAGAACCAATTAAAATTCCATATTTTTTTCCCCTCCATAGAACTAACGTATTTGTTCAACCATACAAGATAACATGAAGAAAAGCCGTAACAGTCTGTTTATGTTTTTTGAGCATCCATAGCTAACTTTTGGCACGCCAGCTGTTTTTAACTATAGTATCATGATGCCCATCCATCTGAATATTTAACAGCTGGAACACCTTAGTTGATCAATTATTGTTTTAGTCCATCACCAACTGTAGCAGCATTTCTAGATTTGAGCTACTGGGCTTGCGAGGTAGCACAGTTTATTAAATAGCTATTTATTTAAAATGTTCCCCTTTCCCAAAATAATAATGCCTTATTTGGATATTTTTAACTTGGTGCCTCTTCCCCCCCCCCCCCCTCCTTTCCCCATCACCATAATTTTAAAATAAATTTCTAAAATGAGCAGTAAACTTTCCTGGAATCCATCAACTGGCAAAGCTCCCCTCGCTGGTCTCCACACCCAGTCTGATGTTTCTCCTTCCGTCTCCGTGTCCCAATAAAATGCTTCTCATAGAAGCATCTGATTGCTCTGTTTTTCACTGGCTCAGAGTGCATGCGTGCACTCTGAGCCATGGAGGGAGGGAAAACAAAACCAAAAAAAATATCACAAAGCAGAGGCACATTAAAGACTATAGGATGGTGGGGAAGTAGAAGCAGAAGTGAAGATGGTGGTTATAGTAACCCTGTACTGACTGCGGTACTAGTTCAGCTCTGCCTATTATATTTCTTATGTTTATAGGGTGGACGGCATTGAGATGGTAATCACAATCTCTGTTTGTCAGCTGCTGCGTTGATTAACCCAAAAGCTTGATTTTTAGTTCTATATTATTGTTATTAAATCAAACGTTGCCGTTATCTGCATTTTAAATCCGTTTTGCTATCTATGTCAATAGGTTTGCACACTGAGTGGATGGCAAAACATATTTATTTGTATCATTAGACAGTTGTACCAAACAGAGAGCTGTCTCACATGTAACACCAGGAAGGCGACTGTTGAATATTATCAGGTATCTTTTGTTTGTTCAGAAACGATGGACTTCTGCTCTCTCTATTTTTGTTCATTTCTATTTGTATTTATTTTTCAAGACATTCTGGAAACAAAAACATTGATCTTTAACACGAGGACCTATGTGAGTTTTGTGGATCCCAGTTCATGCTCAGGTTAATGCATAATGTTATGATTGTGTGTGGGTCTGAGTGTACATGTATTGGATATGGAATCTTCAAAGTAGTAGTGATAAGCATTTGGTTCCCAAAAAACGTATAGTGTGGGATTACAATGAACTTCTGGTGATTAATTCATCGGAAATTATTATATTCGGGCAAACTTAGAATGTAGCTTTTGTATTTTTTTTTTTGTTCTTTTTGTGTTGGTTGATTTTAGTCCAAGATGTTTAATTCACTTTGAATTTCCACTGGGCCACACTTTCGTGAATAACCATGTTAATAGTGCATAATATTTCTAGTAGAGATGTCATATACTTCCTGTCTTCGGCGCCATAGAATGAAACCACCTGTTGTAAAGTTTGCATTTATGTGCTTGCTTTTTGGGCAATCTAACCCCAACAATCCATTCATTCATTGTATAAACAGCACTAGAGAAAGTTATATAGTCTTTCTGTGTAGCCTGAAAATCATGCCTTCCATAAGAGAGACTCCTCTTCTCACCCTTTAATGGAGAAGTACTCCTGTAGGTCTAAAAAATATTTCTATGCACCCCTGCCTCGAGAAAAGTAATTTCTATTTATTTAAATTCTAAACCTGTAGACACGGACTGCGCGGACAGTTGTAGAAAGGGGCTTTTTCGTGCTCAAACAAGTGTACAATCTATAAGGATTTGAGTTAGGTGAATATGTATAATTGGGTGAGGACACTTATGGGTTGGTGGTCTGTCCATGATACAAGCCTGCATTCCTGGTTATTAGTTAGTGACTTTACAACTGTTCTAACCAGCTGATTTTTATTTTATTCTTTTTTTTTTTTCTATTAGCGTTCTATAGTGGATGACTGCACAATAAGGAATTGTGACTTATCCATTTCAGCCAACACTGTCTAGTAGCCTCTCCTCTAGCCTGGAAATGTCTCTGTTGTCACAGCGGGGGTGGGGAGGGGTGTAGATAACATCTAGAGCTGTAGGCAATGGGTGTAGTTTAAACAATCAGGTCAGATATGTTGTAGTTAAAAGATTTGATAGACTTCAACATGTCTAGGGATTGCTTAAGTGAAACTCCACTGAGACCAGCTTGAAAGAGTTAATAAGGGCTAATAGAGGTTACTTTCTTATGTCCTGTATTGCTCAGTTCTTGAGGTCGTGGGATAGTGTGTGATAAGGGAGTAATCTGACCTCCAGTATGTGACCTGTTATATTGTTGCTTCTGGCATGTATGTATGTGTACACATACAGGAGTGTCTCTTTCCTACACGTCTCTAACAACGTTGAAACTTAAAAGTATCAACTATTTTTTTTACTTTAATAAGCTATCCAGATCGTTGTTGTTTTTTTTTCCCCCTCTAGATTCACACATCATATGTTTTGAAAAGTTACCAAACATTTTATTTCTTTCTCTCTTCCCCATTGTAATCTTAAGGCAGAGAATATTTGTTTGCTAACCTTGGTCTTCATGTGATCATGTGAACGTTAACTGAAGAATTGGTTAATGAAGGACACTGCGAGAGAACTCTCTGAATGTACTAATTGTACACATGACTTTCAAAAACACTGTGTGAATTTCAATATCAGATCAAAATAGAATTGAAAACATATGAATAGAGGGGTAGGTGGAATATCCGTACTTGTAATTATAGTATAGTATAGTATAGTAAAACCTAGCTTACTTGGAGAACATCTACCGTTTTAGTGAAATGTTAAATTCGCTTTGACCTTCTGACAATTCACACCTTAATGAATAACCCAGATTATCTAGTGCTCTACATAATGTAAATAGATCTGCCTTTGTCCAAGTTTGTAATCAGACATTTAATGTAATACATAGTTGTCTAGGTTGGTCACGCAGAGAGCCAAAGTATTTTAACGCATGGGCTGAACTGTACTGATAAATTGCATAATAAACCTAGTTTATTTTTCAAGCAGACCATGCCTATATAGGTCAGATGTAGCCCAAAGAGAATTCTGGTGGATGACAGTACTGTAATGTACTCTCCCTTCATTCTCCTGAATACCGTATTCATTTCTATTCCACTATTGCACCGACATATTGCACAACTCTGTACAACAGGTCAACAAGACAAACCAAAAAAAGGAAAAACCATGTTTGACATATAATCTGTTCATAAACCTACTGTCACAAAAATAGGGAGTTGCAGGGGATTGACTTTGTCCTAGGAGATGTATACTACCCTGTCTGCACCTGCGATGTTTTGCATAAAGGTGCTAGAATATGCTGTGTCTATATGGTCAAGATTTACAATGTAGAAGTCTACATTATATAAAAGCCAGTTGCCCCTGGAGTTGATCATGCAGATACTCACTATGAGATTGCCAGAATTTGACATTTGTAGACCGTTTTCCAAGTATATAAAAATGGGCATGCAGTCTGGAAATAAAAATCTCTCTCTCTACTCCGGCATCTAAGGAATCGGTAAGCGGTGGGAGAGTTTGAAGGGAGTGGGACTCTGCCCAGAAAGGTGGATCTGCCCCATTAACTGGCAGGTCGATCTGGTGTCAATGCATATCAGGCTGCCTGCCAATTCCACAGGCTGGCCCTCACCCACTGAGGAAAGAACCTGCAGGGAGCACTGTTGCATTGGTACCTGAAGGGTCCCAGTGCTCTGTGCTTGTTGGGGGACCGGTCCCCTGAGTGGGAGAGGACCAAAAAATCGTGACTGTACAACCGAAATCAGAAATGGATGGGAAGCATGTTATCTGTTCTACCTGTGTTTATTTTTGTGCCATGAATTAGTTTTAAAGGTTTTCTGTTTGATGCATTCTTAGTCCCTTTTGGGGGGGAAAGAGTTGGAACGTTTTTGTTTTGCTGTAATGTGGTTAGGCCCCCTGTACCGCATATACTTTATTACAGGCAGGGAAATGAAATATTGTCTCAACTACCTGAATCCTACCTTCCACAGCTTAGCAACTGAGGATTTTCAGAGAGGAACATTGGATAATCATCAATTTGTATTTATTTATTTTTGGTCCTTGGTGTTTTCCTGATGCATATAATTTTTGGGTGTTGATGGACAGTTTGTGAAACGTGCTGCCCTGAAGAGAATGTAAATGAGAATCCTTATTAATTAATTACCCTTTTTTCCCCCTATGTTACAATATAACAAAGTCACATTACGGATCTGAAACTTTTTTTTACTTTTATTTGTTTACCTGAAGATTCAGTTGTCCGTTTAATTCTATAGCTGTGTCTTCAGTGTTCGGAGAGACCACTGGCAATGGCGAAAATAATCTTCATGTTTAAAAGTGGGTTTGTTTGTTTATTTATTTTACATGTATGCATTTGTGCAGCTAAAGGGTTAATTATTAACCTTTTGGTTTCCAGAGGGTTATGAAATACATGAATCATTCCTCAGACACTGAAGGGACAATTTTAAATTCTGAAATGATGCTTTAAGTGCTCTTGTAGTTTTAATAATATCAATTGACAAGACTGTATGATCAACTTCGGTAGCCACAGAAATTTCCCTTTGATCTGAGACCTAAACCATATACAAGGTTATATATAGACACAAGTGATCTATATATGTGACATTCACCAAGCAGAAAATGTATATGAAATGTTGTCCGGGAAACTCGTTTTAAGGTATCACCCTGAATGATGAGGGGTTTATTAGCTAAATTGAGAATTGACAAAGGAGGTGCACCTATTATGCCAAAAAAAAAAAACTTCCAGCTTGTCTATTTACTTGACCCAATTGTTTTATTATAATTTCTAAAGCGCCAACAAATTCCACAGCGCTGTACAATAGGTGGAGTTTTGGTGTTCTACTAGAATTCATATTACAGTATTTGGTAGTCTGGCAGGGTTTTAGGAGCTAGTTGGGGGGGGAAATAAAGGTGCACTATATAAGATTTCTTTGTTAATTCTACACCACCAGTATATTTAGCGGCACTGTACAGAAGGTATGGAGGCATATTTAGCCATTCATATTAAATATCCTATGGGCAGTGATACTGAAAATGTATGCCTTTCTGAGACTACTTGTAGGGGGGGAGAGGGGGCATAACTGACTAGGCAGCCCCCCTCCTGTGTGATAAACAAACTGGATTATTTACTAAAGTGTGAGTTGTCAATAATTCAAAGTGTATTTCAAATTTTAGAAATATACTCCAAGCCAATTGTGTTTTTCAATTCAACTATTATGGCCTAAAAAAATTAATTTTCATAGATTTGTAGGCCAGTGGGGAAATAGAGACGGGAAATCCAGCTCATGGGTCCCGCCACTAGATAACCTGAGTTGAATTCCTCTCTTGCTAGAAGCGATGGATAAATAATAGGGTTCTCAATCATGGGTAAGTGTGGTGGAGCTCCAGGACTTCAAAAGTTTGCTATCCTATTGAATAAAAAGGAAATCACAGCTTTATCACCGTAAAAATGTGCCAATCCTTGCAAGTTATTTTCAGCCGTTTTTTTTTTTTTTTTTTTGTGGTTTATTTAAGTTAACCCTTACAATGTTTTTGGTTTTTTCCCCTTTTATTGATTACATTTTCTCTCTTCAATCTGCTCATCACCAGATGTTTTAGCACTGGATTTCATTGCTCACCTCTGGCACTGAACATGTTAATGAATCCTGCAGCCTGTGATTGAGTGTTCACACTAAATGCATAAGGCTTTCCTTTCCACATCTGCTGACACTATGTATCGTGTTTTATGATACTACAAATAACCGTCACAGGAGCAGCTGTGACTGGAGCAAGGAGGAGGCTCTAGAACAATAGACTATACGCTGAAAGTGGTTCTACTGGCCTCAAATGTGTTCCACTTCAAAGAAGTTATAACACTATAATGCTAAATATTGTGCAAGAAAATCCATGCTTGAATGTGGCTTCTAAGCTGGGCTGTGTAGCACCAACTGGTCGAGCTGTAGTTTATGCCTGTATGCCAGTAATGGGCAACAGTGTGGCAGCAAATGTTTGTTTGTAAACTTTGACAGTTGACAAAAAAAAATCAGATTTTTATTTTTGTATACACCTACCTTGATCTGAAATTTTACATTTTAAAGGTGAGTACACTATTTTAAATGGGAGAACAGTTACTTCTCTGGAAACTATACCATTGAAAACAATTTTGGAAATGACCTATACCTTGTGTTAACCTTTTTTGCCTGAACTGCAAATATATATTTGTTCAATATAGGAATAAGTAAGCATCGTATTAAAGATCTTGGAACGTTACAGTCCCCCTTAAAATTCTATGACTAGCGGTTACTACTCCATAGCTCATGTACTGTTTTTTGTTTGTTTGTTTTTTATTTTATTTTTTTTAAAAAACACAACTGCATCTCTCCTCATCCTTGGATTCAATAAATGAAATCTCAAATGTGGTTGAACTTCAGCTCTCGGTTTTCATATTCTGTCTCCCTGTTGGCGTGATGGTATTTTATAAACAAATAGTGACAACTCCACAACGATTGTGTGACTTTTAGACTATGGGAAAGGTTTTATGTCTTTCAGGGAAAAAGGATGTTGGTGGGGAAATCCTGATAAATGAATAATGAAAGTCAATTACTCTTCAGACGGGAGCTTCATCATTAAGTATTCAGTAAAGACTGTTGACCTGCTGCAGATGCGCTAGATTAACCCCTTAAGGACACATGACATGTGTGACATGTCACGATTCCCTTTTATTCCAGAAGTTTGGTCCTTAAGGGGTTAAGGCCCCTTTTCAGAGCAAGCTGTTGATAAATTACTTATTGCCCATCTGACCCCGTCGTGGCAGTCAATAAGGAGTTGACCTGTAAAAAAATGACTGGTGTGGATCCTTCACAAGCGTTATACCGGTCAGTAACCGATAGACAGACTATGCAATTGTATTAACTTTTCATTTATTTATTTTAATAAATAATGTTTACAAAGCTGGAAATTGTTGCTACTTAAAGTGGTGGTGTTAATTTTGATTTTGTTTTGTTTTATGTTGGCTTTTAAAAAATATATATAATTTTTTTTTCTTTTTTTTTTATATTTATTTATTTTATTCTAAAATAATGCTGCTATTTGATCGGTTAAAGTGCCCATATATTTGGAGATAAAAAGTTGCACATTTCTACTTAAATATGCTTTTTTTTTTTTTTCTCCCCACTTGGGAAAAATTCATCCATGTCCTCTGAATAAACCATGGGGTAAACCACTCCCTTGGGAATTGCGGTCAACTGTCAAGTTTTAGGCAAAATTAGCCAAATTGGGAAAAATCCAACTGTGACTTTTTTTTTTTTCCCTAACTTGGCTATTTTGGCTAAAAATGTACAATTTCCATATCTATTTCTCAGCGATTTCCCAGTTTAAATAACCCAGTTACAGTGGTCTAGCGGCAGTTCTGAGTTATAGAAATCCTTTTATATGCAATCACTACTGCCGGGCCCTGAGAACAGAGAGACAAAATGCTAAGGGGATTGTTATTTTTACATGCTGGAATATATATATAATATGTATGTGTGCATGGTCTCTTTGGGCAATAAAAAATAAACTAAAACGAGCTTTGTTCGTACACCTGCTGATGTTTATTATTTCCAGAGAGGAAGCCCTCTGCCCTTTGTGAATGAACTGTATACTTGCAGTCAAACCCTTTTTTATGATTGCGTTCCCTGTTCTATGACCTTGCAGTCATTGACTTCAACTCTGAACATAGTTATGAGTCATGTAAATAAATGTAATTAAGCTATTTCTTATCCTAGGTGTCTGCTGTTTTTCCCTCAGGGGGTTTAGGCCTGTAGTGACGGGATCAATGTCACCTACAATTCCGGGAAAGGGAAAGAAAAATAAAAAGTTAACTTAACTCCTACCTCTCATGCCCTATCTATTAATTCTTTGTTAATGTGGAATAATAACTCCAAACGTGTCTGCCAGCTATTTTATTTACATAAAACAATTTCGATATTTGGTGTTGGTAAAAAAAAAAATTAAATTGTATTTCATCTATCCAAGTAATTATCACTTATAGATTTGACCGGGTTTTTTATTTTAGTGTGAAAGCAGGCTTAGTGAGAAGTCACATGAAACAAAAATGTACAGAACGTATGTGATGTCACCCAACCAAAGCCAGCCACCCAGCCAACCAAAATCTGTGAATTGTACAACTGAGCAGATAAGATTTTAGCATTCTATTGGGAGATTAAGGGCTTGTCTAAACTTATTGGCGATGCAGAATGTCCAAGGGGTTCATGGGAATCTGATATACTGGCAACTCATTTCGCATATATACATATTTTTGGAAGAGGTGTAACAATGAACGTGGACTAATTTATTCTCTCGGGTGAATGCTATATATTAGTCATTTAGTCTCGTATATCCGTGCATTGATTACATTTCCACACCTGTTTTGCCGATAACATCTAGTAAGTATAAAGGATGTTCTGCATTTGATTGAGGAAAGATATATATATATATATATATATATTTTTTTTTTTTTTTTTTTACTAAAGCTCAAAACTTTATGAACTCAAGGTCTCATTACTATTTTACAGTGTTGGATAACAATAATGATCATTTATGTTGCAAATTGGCAACCTGGGTGTAACCATATTGTATCAAAGCTCAGTTATGCAAGGTTTATCAAGGCCATGCTTCTAAGTATAGTTTACTGTTTGTTTTTCATTGTTTGCTGTTCTTAATCCTGGTCTAAATTGGGTGGAAAATTCAATGTGTACCTATGAGCGAAGTAGATTTTTTTTTTACATTGTTTTCTTTCTTTGTACAGTTATTCATTTGAGGAAGTCTGCGTCATAAAGTTTATTTATGTTTTGTTTTGTTTTTGTTTTTTTAAATTTGCGATGGTGACCTTAGTGTAGATTTAGGTATTCAATTTTGCATGACACTAAAATTCAACGCAGGGCCTTCTACTTTAAAGACAAAATTGGAACACATTGTCAATGCACTAATGTACTAAGCTAAATCGTCCCCAAACTATCACACTTGAATCAGAATGAAGTTATCCGTTTTTCCTTTTTATTATGTATTTAATACTTTATTATGGAAACTAGACTTAAATTCCTAGATTTTACTAGTAACATGACGTAAAGTCATGATTTTATTAAAGACACGGAGGCGAGTATTATGCATAACTCTTTCTTTATTTCCTCAGCAGCAAAGATAGAGGAATATAAATATTGTCAAAATGAAAGAAAAAACTGTATAGGCATAACGGGTAGCCGATCACATGGTAGAGGAAGTAGCTATATAAGTCCTGTGTCTCCCACAATCCCCCTCTTTCTTGCGAAAACCGAAGACCAGGTAAGAAGAACGATGTCCTACTTGATCAACACAGGAGACAGGAACAATACGATAACTTCAAGCTAAAAAAAAAAAAAGACGGAGAAATATGGTAATTTCCAGACTCAAAACTGCAGACTTACCAAACATCACTGTGAGGAGTCACAAACAACAAACTTGATTCTGAAATACAAAATATAAATAGTTAGTAAAAACATAATGAGACGTACAATATCATCCAATCATATAAATAAATATATATAAATAAATAAATACATATAAATAAATACATACCTAATAGAACAGCAAAAACCCTTAGAGTCTCAAGCATCTCGTATCCCAAGACCACACCGGGAGGGTGGGAGGGAATAATACTCGCCTCCGTGTCTTTAATAAAATCATGACTTTACGTCATGTTACTAGTAAAATCTAGGAATTTTATTAAAGACACGGAGGCTCATATTATGCAAGTTCAAAGCTGTGCAACCACTCGAGATGCGATGTGTTCAATAGGTCTGAAATAGAAGTCCCTAAAGGTCGATTCTCTGGACCAATCTGCCGCTCGCATAATATCCTCCAGACGACATCCGACTGAGGAGGCTTTTGAGGCCATCGCGCCTCGTACAGAATGAGGCGTAAAAACAGAGGTGTCTATACCTGCAGAAGATAGCAACCAACGCACCCAACGTGCTAGAGTAGGCGTCGAAACTGGCCGGTGAGGTGACTTAAAAGATAAGAACAAATCATGTAGACCAGCGGAGCGGAGGGAACGTGTAGCATCCAGATAAACGTTGACGCAATCCACTGGGCAAAGTGCCGGACAACCAGAAAACCTAGGGTATGTAAAGGACTTGGATGCAGATTTCGTCCTCCTGGATATGTCAAAAGTCACGCCTTCCGGGGTGAATGCCACGGCGTCCCAATTCAGGGCCCTGACATCAGAGATCCTCTTGCAAGAGACTAAACAGAGTAACATCACCAGTTTGGATGACAATTGCTTCAAAGTCAATTCTTGGTTAGGGTACCATGATGAGAGGAACTGCAACATCACGTTGACGTCCCAAAAGGCAGAGAAACGAGGCCGAGGGGGACGGGCGAGTCGAATACCCTTGAGAAGTCGACATACAAAAGGATGCCTGCCGATAGGGGAACCATCCAAACCCTTGTGGCCGGCCGAAATAGCCGAGCGGGATAGGTTGATCGTGCGGTAAGCCTTACCCGAATCAAACAGGGACGTGAGGAACTCCAGGATCAAATGTAGAGGGGCAGATACGGGATCCACTGCCCGTTCCATGCACCAACCAGACCACGATCTCCATGAAGTTCGATAAGCTGTTCGTGTGCCTGGGGCCCAGGCGTTATCGAGGAGTAGGAGAGTTGACTGCGGAACGTCTGAGACAACCCAAGGTCCCCTGAAAGGAACCACGCTATCAGGGGCAGCTGGTGTTGCAACACCAGGTCGTGCGAGTTCCCATCCGGATCCAGAAGGAGGTCCTGGAAGGTTGGGATCAACCGAGGGAAATCTATGGACAACTCCATCAAGCGAGGGAACCATGGCCGAGATCTCCAGAGAGGAGTGACCAGCGCCACACGACAGTCGTGGCGAACCAGTTTCGAGATCGTGCGTGCGATCATGTTGAACGGGGGAAAAGCGTACAGGCGACCCTGTGGCCAGTCTTGGAGGAAGGCATCCGTCGCCACCGCTGCCGGGTCCGGTCTCCAACTGTAGAACTTCGGCAGTTGTGTGTTCAGCCGTGATGCGAACAGATCCATCTGGAATTTTCCCCACAACATTTCCAGGCCCTGGAACACCGAAGCGTGCAAACGCCAATCGCCAGAGTCTCTTAAGTGCCTGGAATTCCAATCCGCTCCCGAATTGTCCAGACCCGGAATGTGTTCCGCTGTCACCGAGACGTTGTTGTATAGGCAGAACTGCCAGAAATCTTTTGCAAGCATCGCTAACATTTTGGACTTCGTACCTCCCAGGTGATTTATGTAACGGACCGCCGACACGTTGTCCATCTTGAGGAGAACGCAGCAATTCGCCCGCCCTGGGGTAAGGCTGCGGATCGCGAACGCCCCTGCCAGGAGCTCTAAGCAGTTGATGTGCAACGACTTCTCCATGTCTGACCATCTGCCTCCTGTGGAAACGTCTCCACAACGAGCACCCCAGCCGTGTAAGCTGGCATCGGACTCGATTACAACGTCCGGGATGGAGCCGAAAATGGCCCTCCCGTTCCACGCCTCCATGTGTGCCAACCACCACACCAATTCGTCTCTGGACTCCGCATCCAGGCGTATCCGAGATTCGTAGGAGTGACCTGACCGAAGGTGTGCCCCTTTGAGCCGCTGGAGGGCTCGGTAATGTAGTGGACCTGGGAAGATCGCTTGAATAGAGGCCGCGAGAAGGCCAATTATCCTCGCCAGTTGCCTGACGGACAAGTCTGGGACGCGAAGAGCCCTGCGAATTTCCTTCTGGATGGCTTTCACCTTGGGGCCCGGTAGAAACAGAAACTGTCGGACGGAGTCCACTTTGAAGCCCAGGAATTCTATGGACTGGGCGGGATCCAGGACCGACTTGTCCCAGTTGATCAGAAAACCTAACCTCTGTAACAGGTTGGTAGTCCACTCTAGGTGAAGAAGGAGATCCTCCTTTGATTGGGACAAAATCAGAATGTCGTCCAGGTAGATAATGAGACGAACCCCGCGGGTTCGAAGGAACGCCACTACCGGCTTCAGGAGCTTGGTGAAGCACCAAGGAGCCGAAGAGAGACCGAAAGGCAGGCAGGTGAAGCGCCATCGTCGGCCATGCCAAGTGAAATGCAGGTAGTCCCTGCAGTCTGCGGCAATGGGAACCGTGAAGTAAGCGTCCTTCAGGTCCAGTTTGGCCAGCCAGTCCGACTGGCGTAGAAGGTCTCTGAGGCAGTGTATACCTTCCATCTGGAAGTGTTGGTAACGCAGGAAGGCGTTGAGGGGACGAAGATTTATCACAGGGCGGACTCCGCCCCCTTTCTTGGGCACCAGGAACAGATTGCTCGTAAAGCCCTTGGCGGTGAACGGCAGTTCCTCTATAGCGCCCTTGGACAACATTTCTGTGACCTCTGCGGAGATCATCTCGTCCTGATCTGGTGGAAGAGATAGTTCCCTGGGGGAATAAAACTGGACAGGCATGGAAACAAATTCTAGGCGATACCCCCTTATGCACTGCAGAACCCAAGCGTCCGAGGTGATATTTTTGACAAAAGAAGAAACCGGAAACAAAATGTTAAGTATTCAATAATCTCATTGTACAGCGCTGTGGATTTTGCTGGTGCTATATACATAATAAAACAATAATAATAATAATGGTATGCATTAATGTATAAAAATGAGTTCTCACTCACCCATAAGCTTTATTTAGCTCCGTTTCAGCCCTGCTGGTACGAGTGTGCTGTATTTGCTAGTTCAAACCAAAAAAAACTTTTTTCTAATAGGAAATTTATCATGAAAAATTGTTTTTATTTAATCTATTTCACTGTATATACATTGTTTTTCATTTTGGAATGTCAGCTAATAAATAATAAAATATTCGATTTTAACCCTTCGACAGTGACATAATCATTTACAGTACATCACCGCACTAAATATTTGACAAGTTTACATCGATCAGCGATGCATAGGAACACCTGTCTCGGAAGGAAAATGAAGATTTAGTCATATTTTATGGACCAGAACATGCTTAGATTGCCACAGTGTCAAGGTATCCCAGTTTTGGCAGGTCCTAACCAACTTTAATTACTTTCATAGGAGATTAATCTGCATAAATTGAGATTCTTCTGCCAGCCTGTTAATTCTAGTGTAGATTAATCAACATCCAGAGATTCTCTGTAATATATCAGGTTGTTTTATTTTTTTTTTCTGGACCACACTAATGAGGCATCTGCTGCAATAAGAAGTGCATGACTGGTCCGTATATGCTCGAGAAAATATATACAGAAGGGGAAGCACTCACCTGAACAAGCATATTTTTGCAACACATGGGGTTCACATGGTTGTGTGATTTAAGTATATTATGGTTGTAAAGAGACACAGTGATCGTAGTAATTGTAGTATATACTTTGCAAGAGTCTGAGTTGGCTTTACTACATATTGTACATGTAGCAACTCCCCACACTTCACATAAATGTTTTACAATGTAGAAAATGTAGCAGAAATGTAAAATGTGGGTTATTGGCATTGGCTTCATTTTTATTTTTATTTATTTATTTTTTTCTTCAGTGTGCAAGTGCTTTATCATATGTGTATTTTGTTATACCATACATTGTGAAAGACCATTGACTAGTCAATTTATTACAATTGGCTTCTTTCGATTGTAAGCTCGTTTGAGAAGGGCTCTTGTTCCGGGTTAATCAAGACTTGTGAGCTGGAGTTGGTATGTCGCATGAACCTGTTGTATGGCTATCAGGAAAATGTTGGTGCTTTGTATATATGTATATCTCATGCTTGCCATTTAGTAGTTTGATGCTATTATTTCTATGCTACATTTACCAGATAATGTAGTATTAGAATACCATGACGTGAAGTGTCTTTAAAGTGAACACCTATATTAAAGTAAACCTCAAAGGAAGAGAAACTGGCCTTATAACGGGAAATGTTGAAATAAAGTTTTTGCAGGACCCGAGACTGTAATATGGAGGAAAGGACAGAGTGTCTTACCGTTCATTAGAGGTGGCTAGGCTTATTGTAGATACTTAAATAGAAGTGAGACACATCTGCCAGTGGAGAGTATTTAAGAACAAGCAGGGATGTACTCATCTGTCTAGAGTAGTTTCATTCAGGGACGTGTCTTATATCTTTTGGTATTTTTCTCTTCGGTTGTGTTCCTTACCTTTTAGCTGATCTTTCTACTTTAATGAGATTACTATGAAAAAGTGAACTTTTTGTCCATCAGATTTGTCATTATCTGCCGGCTGTGGAACCTTTTTTGATTGAGCTCCTTGACTTTGCTCCAGACCTTCAACACTGGCGCCAAATGTTTGTAATGGTGCTTTTAGGAGATAACTATTCTGTTTTAACTAACTGGAAGAAAAAAAAGGAAAAGAAAAGAAAACAACAATCCAAACTTAGTTTTCGACACTTACACAGAAGATGTATCCATTTTATCTTTATAAAGGCTATCCCTGTGTGAAGAAGGAAGGGGTGGTGGCTGCAGCCTGCTTAGGGCACTGTGGGATCTTAATCCTTCTCTGCAATAGTGACCTCTGTTAGTTCATGTGGTCTAGCAAGGGGAGCAGGCTTGGTGCCACTAGTGGCATAAACGAGTGCCTCTCAACAGAAATAAAGGACTCCGAGATATAATACAATATCCTCGAGTGTGCAAGAATGACCAGTATAGAAAGATCTGATTAGATGATGAAACATTAGAGGAGAAGTGTAACTTCTTATGATTTTCCACCGCTGAATAGAACTTGCTTTCTGTTAAATTTATACTATAAATTTAGTAAATTACATGGAAGTGGACGGTGATGTCATTTTTCATTTTGTCTATATGCTTTCTCTGTGCTGACTGCCAAGTGCAATGCATAGAGTTTTATAAAAAATTACTGAAAGGGAGCGGAGGTGGAGGCACCCAACGGTGGGATGTAGAGGTGTTGATAGTCAACATTTAATTTAGTTTTTTTATAACTTGCATATATATAAATGAAATATAGGGGGAAAGTGTCAGTGCCCCTTTAAAAACTGCAGATAGGTACGATCAAAGCTTTTTCATTAAATATACTGTACCATATCATATGTATAAAATATATACTTTTGTGGTTAAAAAATAATTGACTGTGTGATATTTTTGACCCATTTGTTGTTTTCGGCAATTTGATCACACACACATATATACATATATATATATATATATATATATATATATATATATATATATATATATATATATATATATATATATATATATAATATATATATATATATATATATAAACTTTTAGGAAGTGACAGAACTGTCACAGGCACCTGGGGTTTACACATTACATTATGACTAATCGCTAAAGGCTATTTTTAACAGCATTAATTGACAGTTTACGTTTATGATTTACTGATTGCAATCTGTGCTTATTGACCTGAAACTTAACCTAATTTAAATTCTCTAAATATTTTTTGCATTATTCTATTTTTTTTCCCCACATAGAACAGAGGAGTATTAGTAACTTAAGGCACTTCACCTGCGGCACAGTGAAAGTGTGAGACATATAACCTGTCTGTTAGCTGTTTAAAATAGCTGTTTTGTATTGTGGGTTGTACTTCTGTTTGGGTCCAGATTACAGATTAGAACTACTGAATTCAAGTCTTAAATATTATTGGGGGGGGGGGGGGGGGGTGATTAAAAATGGGGGTTATTCAGTCAATCAGGATGATTTGCCAACTTTAGATTTTAAGTCAAGATAGGTACATTCAGAAAAACTTCCAACCCTGTATATATTATTATTGTTTTGTATTCTTCCAACTCTAGTGAGCTAAAGTTTAAAGAATTGTGTTTGTTGTTTTTTGTTTTTCACCACAATTTACTGTTTAATAAACGCTCCCTGCCCCAAAATATAGGGCATGATGAAACTCCTTTGTAACTAAATGGCTGCTTGTAATATCTAGGCTAGGGGGTTTCAGTGTGCCGAACATGGCATAGGGGAAAAGAGAACGGTAGTAAGTGTTCTTTAAAAAAAAAAAAAACATTTCCGTTCTCTCAGTAGAACAATAAAATTGGGACTGTTTGCAATGTGACCTTGAAATAGAGGATGCAGCTGTTCTAGAATTCAATGATATAGTAGTTTTATTGTGTCTTTTATTTCTCATTTATGACTGTGAAAGAAAATGTATATTTAATGGAACTCTACTGCAAAGTGCACCTGTCATGCTAAAATGACTTGGTAATACTTTATAAGGAATAGTTTTTCATCTATACATTGTTTTAGCCAAAAACACAGCAAGTTTACATATATAGTTTACAAATATAGTTGCCCTTGTGACTTCCAGGTCACGTTGTAGCATCTCTCAACTCCAAACACGCTCTCTTGCATGTTTGATGTGAGAAGTTCACATTAAAAGAACAATCTGTAGACCATTACCACTACAGTGAACTGTGATGGTTATGGTGCCAGTAGTGTCCTGGCACGCCTCCAATGTATATACATTGTCACACTATTTTAGAACATTTTGATTAATTAGCCTGGGTTAACTAATAGAGTTTCCATTAGCTTTCCTTAGCGAAGATGTGCACTGGTGGTCCTTCTGGCTCAGAAGGCTGTAGTGGAGGCAGGGACCACTGGACCTTTGCTAACATTAAAGTTGGAAAAACGATTCCCATCTAACCTAAAATCCAAGATATTTTTCTTTAAATTTGTGTATATGCGTCATAAAATCCTTTCATCCTCAGATATTTACAGTTCCATCACATCTATATTTAGGGTTTTATTAATTCAACTGTGAAAAAGCAAAATGAAAGTTAAAATAGCTGGGTACATTCTAAAACACTCAC
This sequence comes from Pelobates fuscus, assembly GCF_036172605.1. Classification (NCBI taxonomy): domain Eukaryota; kingdom Metazoa; phylum Chordata; class Amphibia; order Anura; family Pelobatidae; genus Pelobates; species Pelobates fuscus. The sequence goes on from NC_086317.1 coordinate 50,206,531, forward strand.
ATGGAGGTGAGGGTAGCTGTTGAGGATCTTGGGATACTATGATCTGATTGACAACATTGTCAGTGTTTGTCGTGGGTGTATATATACTCTAAACCTATAAAAACACTGGGGGAAATCGTTCGTTTATCACAAGTGCCCAATACAACAATTCGTCAGGAAGGAGGAGGAACTTTAGAACGTGTATCATTAAAGAAACAAGTACAACATAGATTTCTCCAATGCGCACTTATCTCAAGAGTATTTACTTTTTAACATAAGTTGTTAAGTTAACCTTACTCATGACAATTGTCTTTTTTTTTTATTTTTATTGTTGTTTATTTAATACATTTTAAATTATTATTTTTTATTGCAGGAAAAAAAATAAAATTTTTATTTATTGATATTATGTGTTCATATTTTTTATTGTATTTAGTTAAACCATTTTTATTTATTTAATTTTATAGAATTTATATTTTTTGGGTTCCTGTATACTAACTTCTACTCCGTGTTTGTGTTTTGTTAGTTGTTGGCATTCTGCAATGGGGAATGCCATTTATCCTCTAGAGGCGTCTATATATCCTCTAATTATTGAGTTCAGTTTTTACAAAGTACTGAACTTGAAAATACAGTACATGTACCTACTGATCATATCCTATATTTGGTTCTTGGGGCAAACATGTAATATGCCCACAGGGTGGTGCCTTGTTTTATCTGTGCAAAGCAGTTTAAAATAGATGATATGATTCATCACAAACCATGCTGATCACTCTCTAAAGGCATTATTGGTCTCTCTTTCACCTCCTCGCTTTCCCCAAGGACATTTCTGACCTATTCGCTACAGATGCTTCAAGGCATTGTCATACTGATCTTGACCAGTTAAAATAAACCCACACAAACCTAATTTAACTGCTGATCTGTATTTAATAGCATGCAATTTTTTTTATTTTTTTTTAAACTGAGGTCAAGGAGATATTGTACCCTCCTGCTTTTTATGTTCTGCCGGAGAGTGTTTGTTTGTTTGTGTGTGTGTGTGTGCGCATATATATATATATATATATATATATATATATATATATATATATATATATATATATATATATATATATATATATATATATATATATATATATATATATATATATATATACATACATGTACTTATTTCAATGTTGTTATGGATTTGGTGGATGATCTCTTCAAAGGAAAGTCAATTTTTTGATCGCCTTTCTAACCACCCAGGAGAAGGAAAAAACCCTGTAAATAAACATGCACAGAATGTCCGTATTCTTTTATAATGCATTTGTTTGTAAACATGTGTGTATATGCATTTATTCCAGATATCCATGTTTACATGTACATTAAATTTACTTTATACCTCCTAAGTGATTCTGATTGGGAAGAACCAAATCTCTTTGTAGATGCTCTTTATTTTTTATGTGAATGACTGTGGAACATTTCACGTCAATTAATGCTCACTTTAAATTAAGCATGATGTTTTGGTTTCTGAATTATTTAAGTGGTTATCTGTACATCATACAGTTATTTAAAGGGAAACTGCCCCCTCAGTATCGAATAAAGCATTGTAAGAATTTTGTCCATGTGATGCTTTTTTTTTTTTGTGTGTGTTTTTTGTTTTTTATATTAAAGATTATCTCAACCGGTCCATGTTTTCCCCTTTAAAAATATATGATCATACATTGCATAAGCCTGCCACAACGTCAGTGTACCCCATCTTTGGCAGGTCCTACTCTAACAGTAGTCCTGTAGGTTCCAACTCAAAAACATAGCCCGCATCCGCCCCTTTCTTACGCAAGATGCTACCAAGGAGCTTGTCCATGCTCTAGTAATTTCCCGCATGGATTACTGTAACCCTCTCCTGATTGGTCTCCCCAAAAGCCGTACTGCCCCGCTACAGTCTGTAATGAATGCTGCAGCTAGACTGATTTTCCTATCCAGTCGGTCCTCTCACACCTCGCCCCTCTGCCAGTCCTTACATTGGCTCCCTGTATCCTATAGGAGTCAATTCAAAGTGCTAACCCATACATTTAAAGCACTGAACAATTCCAGCCCCTCTTATATCTCTTCACTGATCCAGAGGTATGCCCCTCCTCGTACCCTCCTCTCTGCCCGCGACCACCTCCTGACTGCTGCTCGCATCCGTACGGCCAACTCGCGCTTGCAGGACCTCTCACGGGCGGCTCCTCTCCTTTGGAATAACTTGCCTACTGCCATCAGACTCTCCCCTAGTCTTCAATCATTTAAGAAGGGCCTTAAAACCCATCTCTTCAGGAAAGCGTATGGCCTCCCAGAGTAATCTCTCCCTTACATACCTGTCTCTTGCTCTCTCCTATGGGATTAGTGCTTTGCTCTCTCCTCCAGCTCTGCTTCACTCCTACTTGATATTTCCTATCCTAATGTTTCTAATACCCCACCTCCTATAGACTGTAAGCTCATTTGAGCAGGGTCCTCTTCAACCTATTTTTCCTGTAAGTTTTCTTGTAATTGTCTTATTTATTGTTACATCCCCCCTCTCAAAATATTGTAAAGCGCCACGGAATCTGTTGGCGCTATATAAATGGCAATAATAATAATAACAGCCTAATGTCTGCTCTTATGACATTATCCCACTTACTTGGGGAATACATTCCATCTAGGAGTTGTGTAGATTATTATTATTTATTTATTTTTAAGGACAACCTACAGATGGTTGCCCCACTGGACTTGGTGATGTTGCTCCATGCATTTACCTACCTGCAAATAACATTTTGCATCCAACAGTTAATAATATGCTGTTGCTTGCTGAGCTTTCTGGGGTGCCTTTGATGCCATTTATGGTCTATGGTCTTTAATGTTCAGGTGATGACGGGAGTGATAGAGGCTGAAGAAAAATATATTAATTGGGGGAAAACATTAGAGTTACGCATTTTCTGGCTGTGGGAAATGCACACTGTATAGACACAATTTTATCCCTTATAAAGAGGCACCCTGTCATTGTTTTTCCCCCCATGTGAGATATTCTATAATTCATTTTTTTCTGAATTCTAGAATAGATTACCTCAAAATTATTGCTGATGTCTCAAGGTATTCTTTTAGATTACAAAACTAAACTACTACCAGGTATTATGTTCTATGTCATTATATAGCAGTTCATAAAATATAGGATGATCGATATGTTCGTTCCTTCAACAAGCACATATGCATATGTCATTTAGAATAATTAGACTTAAAATTGTTGGGGTTTTTTTGTGCTTGTCTTCTTTTTTTTTTTTTTTGCATCCTCTTTTCGCAAAGGGTTAAGAAGAGACAACATCCCAGTCAAAGACCTTGTTTTTCATTTTGCCTTTTATACTGGCACAGATCCGGCTAAGAGCAGCCCAGATTAGTTCAGAAAACCTTTGAAGAGATTTAAGATGTCCTTCAGCCAGTTTGAAGGTTTTTTGTCTTGCAAATCCAGTACAAGGGCGCCTGCAGGCATCTCGACCCTTGCTGTGTTGCTGATGTTTCTCAAGGTCATTCCAACCCGCCCTGTGACATTCAATACACACAAAATTATGCAGTGAAACTGCTTCAGCATCCAGCCAACCAAAACTTCTCTGTTCATCACTAAACCAAGGGTTTTTTTTATTTTATTTATTTTTTAATTCCTCCCCCCCCCCCCTTTTGCTCTCCCCACTCGGTGGATTTTTGCTGTAAGAAATAATCCAGGATTTCTGCTGCTTGAATTGACAAGGTCGTTTTTTACTTAATTAGAACACATGTAAGGAACAAAGCTAAACTGCTTCAAAACAGCTTTGTAGATGATGGAGTGGATTTCAATTATTTAAAGAGAGAGTCACCCATCATAGTATGGGGATTGAATCATAAACACTTTTACCCTTGAAATTTCTTGGATTGCAGTTTTACCTAGAAAACACCATAACGGCATTTAATCAAACCAACAATTTTAATTAGGAACCTAATAGAGGGAAGCTAAATCTCTCTCCCACACTGTGCACATGGTAAATGTATTTCATATGTGCGCATATTAATACCTCCACCTATAGTATGTTATGGTGCACGGGAAAACCAATATCTGTAGTATCTATTGTGTCTTTTTTTATTATTATTTTATATAAATATGATTAAACAACATTTACTCTACAATAATTGTTTTTATGTTTGTGTGTGGCACCTCCTATATGATTTTATTTTTTGGGGGGAGGGGCTTTTTCATTGAGCAACAACTTTTTTTATAATTATGTTTAAAATATTAGTGTTTTGTGCTATTATTTTTATTTGTCTTTTGGGAAGAGAACAGCAAACTAAATCTGTCATCCATCAACTGTGTGGTTTGTTAAAGGACCACTATAGGCGCCCAGACCACTTCAGCTTAGTGAAGTGGTCTGGGTGCCAGGTTCATCTAGGGTTAACCCTGCCTGCTGTAAACATAGCAGTTTCAGAGAAACTATGTTTACTTTAGGGTTAATCCAGCCTCTAGTGGCTGTCTCATTGACAGCCGCTAGAGGCGCTTCCGCGCTTCTCACTGTGATTTTCACAGTGAGAAGACGCCAGCGTCCATAGAAAAGCATTGAGAAATGCTTTCCTATGGACTGACTGCGCGTGTGGCTCTTGCCTTGCATGCGCATTCGGTGGAAGAGGAAGGAGAGTCCCTAGCGCCGAGGGAGCCCGGCGCTGGAGAAAGGTAAGCCTTTAACCCCTTCCTCCCCGTAGAGCCTGGTGGGAGGGGGGCACCTATTAACACTATAGTGTCAGGAAAACAATATATATTTTTTTTTTCCTGGCACTATAGTGGTCCTTTAAGGAATATAGCAGATCATGTATGGGTTCTCTGATTTAAATTTTTATTTATTTTTAATCCTTTGTTCTACTCACCGTATGTACTTTAAGTGATGCTTACTGGTGTTATTGTTTAGATTATTTCATCTGTTCCTTTTCCACCTGTGCATATTCACATCAAATCGTATTCAATCCTTTGCCACATAGATTATCCAGATAATGCTTCTATAGGAAAGACTCGATGACAACGCATGCTTTTCCTTGACTCCAGCCTATTTTACTGAATTTCTTCTATTTATAATGTTAATACTTCCATATTCTTCATAAAACAGGATGACCATGGCATAATCCTTTCATTTTACATTTGTTCTCTAAGATGTTGTACTATTTTATTCAGTTAAATTGGCAAAATGTTCATGTCTTTAACAAAAATCCCACAAGTACCCAAGGAATCCCTCCGTGCAACCCTTCTCCCAATGCAGATAATCAAGCTGTTAATGGTTTGACTTCTTACTTTGGGTCTACTGGGTGCCAGTCCCTGCCACTCTGACAGCTACTCTATGCTGAGCTAAGCCCAGTGGTGCACACAATCGGCTGACACTCTCAGCCAATGAGCTGGCCCTGTATATCAGGCTTTAGATCTGGAGAGCTAACAAATTCCTAGCAGGATATTCCGACTCTCACCCATATCAAATGGTTTGACTACTTACAGTGGATAGGCAGGGCAATCATGGCACCATAACCACTACAGTGGGCTCTAGCTCGGTTGTGTTTGCATTGTTCCTTAACAGCTATTTGTCTTAGTGTACATGCATGTGATCTGATATATTACTATGTGAATTCCTTTTCTTCTTTTTAGTGTAAAAAAAATCAATACATTTTGTGAGCGTTAGAATATTCTATGGTTTACAAAGAATTGTGATTATAATTGTTGTGTTAGAAAAACTGTAATCTCTTGATTTTCTCAAATTGGAAAACATAGTATATATTGATCTCTAGAGATAGGCCAGCATACTTTGGATCAAATAACTGACCAACAGGCTTATTAATGAAAGTTAGAATTCTAAGTGCACTTCAAATTTAAGGACAAAGTAGAGGAACTGCAAGTATAGCTTAGAGAATCTTTCCTGCTATTTTCACTTCAAACTTAAAATTATCTTGACATTTTTGAAGTCTCACTCTAGTGAATAACACTACAAGTTGAAAAACAGCCCGATGTGTCAATGGGATATCACATTTTGCACTAACAACGTAACAATTTTCAACATAATTTGGATCCCCTGGCTCCAAACCACTCCCACAGAAATGAGATAAAAATAACCGCCCATAACTTCTCAAACTAGTATTACAGTCCAATTTTTAGATCAACTTTTCTCTGGCAAAAAGAACACAAATATGCTGTCACTGTAGGTTTAAAATAACTTCGAAATCATATATGTCCAGTTTAACATATCAGCTAGAAGCAGCGCAAGCGCCTAAAATAACCAGATTAGTATGGTATAACGGGACTTCTAGCACCATAACCAATAAAGTATCCTTTTAATATTTTCAATGACAGGTCAACTGTTTTCAACCTATAATTTATTGGAATGGTGTCATCCCTTTAAATTGGCAACCACATGGCTGTCCAGAATAGGTGGGGAAGGGTTGTGTCTTTGGCATCTTGGACTATGACTCCAGGACCCTTAAACTGATATTTTTTTTTTTTTTTTTTTGTTCCATTGTAATGTCGAGATCAGTGGTATTGTCTCTGTTCAAACTGTTTGTAGTTCATATGCAAAAAGTAAATATGAATATAAGTTTGTAGACACTGTACTGATTTTTTTTTTTTATATATTTTTTTTTCTGTCTGCTTTGCACAGAGATGTTGCGTGTTTGGAGACGGTGCTTTGAGTTTTTGTGAACAGATTGTATTATTTGTCACTGTGGTACCCAGCCTAATTAGCATGCGACAGAACTCTCTGTGTGATGTTGGGTAGATACGTCCTTGATGGTTTCCCCCGCTTCTTTCTCTTGGTTTGTACGTTAGTCCTGCTGTGCCATAGCTTGTAATACTGAAGATTTGTTTGCAAGTTGATGGAAATTTTAATTTCCTCACCTCTCCGTATGATGAACCCATTGTTATATGCCATTTTTTGGAAGCCCTTGTGATGAATAGGTGCAGTGACTTATTTGACCTTGTGTGATCCGTTTTGTCATTGAAATGTTAGACATTTTTGGTTATTATATTTTTTAGCAGCACATTGGTAATCATGTGATATCAGTATATTTATGACAACATCAACAGAAACGTTCTACAATGAAGTCCCAATCTGGAAGGAGAGATTTATTCATTATCAAACTTTTTTATTTAAAAAAAAAAAACAGAAGCAAAGAGTAAAGTAAAAAAAAAAAAGGGGTGGGGAGACAGGCTTTTTTTTTTTTCTCATAGCTGGACTCCCTTCATTCACCAATGTCCAACTAGAAATAGTTTGGATGTGGAAGAACTCGACCTTCACAGAATCCTGACTTCAAACACGTTGAGGATAAATTAGAAGCCAAGCCTAACAGACAACCATCAGTGTTCGACCTTGCAGAAATTCTTGTGGTTGAATGTCCCAACAATGTTTCAAAGTGTAATGTCAATTCTTACTAGAGAATTGCTTCTTATATATGAGCTAAGAGGGGACCAAATCCAGTTTGATGGCCTTGGGTTTTGGAAAGAAGAGCAGGAGATTGGATAATTTTGGTCAAAGGTATCTGCAGTCGTTAGATGAATGGAATGGTGTGCCTCCCCCCTCCCCCCCCCCCCCCCCCCCCAAAAAAAAAAAAACAGGAGCTTCTTTAGTTAGACCAATAGAAAAGCAAAGAAAAGGTAACAAGTCCATGATTTATGCAGACTTTTTTTAACTTCATGAATGTGTGCACATATGACTGCATTTTTCATCCTCTGTCAACACAGAATCTTAACAGAACAGGAAATACAGATAGATACTCTCTCTTGTTTTGGAGTTTCTCGTTTTCATTCAGGTATGGCTCAAATGGATTCATTGTTGTGTTTCTAGAGGACAAATATTAGAACACGTTATCATTAGAAGTTAACTTTAGTCCAGGGATACTTTTCGTTTTATTTTAAAAGAACATTTTTGCTCGGCTGCTAAGAAGGGGAAATGATACTCTGCATAAGGATATGTCTCCAAACTGCTCTCAACAGCTATGCAGCAGGGACATTTGCTTAACGAGCAGAGTTTGTCCTTAATGCCAATTCCATGCTTTGCTTTCTTCTTGATGCGGTGGTTGCCAACTAGGGTGTCAGATATGTTGCTCGTTTAACTGACGGCTAATGGGATGTAAATCCATTGACCTATTTACTGTGACTATGACGTGACTATGATTACCATGGATGCATCACATTTTTTTTTTGTTTGTTTTTTTCATTCTGCTTTTTTTTTAATTTAATTTTATTTTTTGTTACCTTTAAAACCAAATGAAGGTATTTGCTGTAAGGAAAAATAACAGCAGATTTATGTAATCCCTGTATAAGCCGTGACAAATTTGTCTGAATTTTCATATAAAATAAAAATGATATCCCTGTGTAATAACATCAGAAGGTTTAGGACCAGCCACCTGCCACCCAGCATAGCCTTTTGTGAAAATCACCCGGCCACACATAGCTTTGCAGAGTGAATATTCATAATGACAATTGTGAAACCACGGGGATTATTTATAAAGCAATACTAGGCAGTAAAGATCTACATGTAGTGCAGTTGCCATGGAAGCAGTGGGATGTTCCTTCTGATTGCTTCTGGAACTCATAATGGATTTATAAACAAAACCTCCTGTATGCAAAATAATGTCCTGCACTCAAACTCCCACTACTGGATGGCAGCCGTGACTATAGTACTCATCAGCCCCAATACATAAAATAATAACCGAAGGAAAGCATTACTTGTGCACTATCCCAAATCCCTATGCATATTTAAATAACATGGGGTTTTATATTATCACTCCAATGGCCATTTAATTGTAAGCTCATCTGCCACGCCAAAGGCGTCTAAGAGCTTTGCACTGACATAGCAGGTGAGCTCACACTTAAATGTTAATACCAGTGTTGAGAGGTATGATTTAGCCAAATCACTGCAGACACTTGCTCTGCAAACATCTTATTACAACGTGTTACGGGCACTAATCTGGAATTCTCCTTGTTTGTTGCTACACTAAATGCTAAACTGTTTGGCAACAATTTTCAGCAAGGATTAGTATAGAATGACATTGAATACCTTGCCCGAAAAATATCCCCAAATAATTATTCCATCATCAAACTTTACAGTTGTCACTATGCAGTTGATCTGGTAGTATCCTCTTTTAATCTCCCAATCACAGAGATGTCTCGCGCATGAAACCGTTCTGTTACTTTAGAATCCAATAGGGATGGGCTTTTCCCTTCTCCAGCTGATGCACAGCATTGTGAATGCCAATCTTAGGCTACTAGACATGGATACCTATTTCATGATAAAACTGTTGGTTCTTCAAGAGGAACTTGATGACATTCTTCTATCTGTTCAACACTTCAGTGACTTCTGACACTTAACGGATGGGATCATTGCATTTTTTTTTATTTATTTTTTTGCCAAACTGTTTTTGGTTTGATAAAATAATGTTTGTTTTTCACTTACAGCACATCACTGATTGCTCTAGTGTGATAATATAAATGTTTGTTTGTCTCCAACCTTGAATGACAAACACATGCTACTACGTGTACAATGAGTGAATTATCTGTATAATAATAGATCTGGGATTCTGTGATGTTTAGCACATTGTGTACTTTTAAGTTGAAAATAGAGGTTAGTGGGGGGCGTGGTTCCGGCTCCGTCCAAGATGGCCGCTTGAAGACAGAGCTCCGCTCCACCGTTCCCCGATTACAGCTATTAAGAGCGGCTAAGCATACTTAATGGGGCGCACTAAACGCCCGGAGCATCCCCAGACCCCGGGGAATCCCCAGCAGGGTCCCCTGGACAATTATCTGCAGCAACAGCCCAGCGCGAGCGGCGACCCGGCTACTCCCAAGATGGCGCCTGCGCCGGAGCAGGGCCCAGCGCTCACCGCACTGGAGCGAATTGAAAACTCCCTCAGGGACCTGACTGCTGCCATGGCCACTAAAACTGATCTACAGGTCATGGAGGCGAATATTCAGGAAGCTATGAGGAATGAAGTGGCAGGACTTCGCGCCGAGATCACAGCGCATACAGGCCGCATTACTACGCTTGAAGAAACAGGCGCGGCCCTGTCTACCCGCATGGCGTCCACGGACACCGCAGTTTCGAGACAGGGTGAACTGATCCTGGCTATGCGCCGTCATCTGGAGGATGTGGATAATAGGGGTAGACGATGCAACATACGTGTACGCGGGGTCCCAGAAACTGAGGGCCCCGAGGTGGCGACGGACACCCTCTTAGAGCTCTTCCATCTTATTATGCAATCATCCCCGCCTCCACAGATCCACTTTGAAAGGGCACATAGAGCTCTACGGCCCAGGAATACGGATGACGGCCCGAGAGATCTTGTTTGCTGCCTCAGCTCATTCCCGGTGAAGAATGCCATCATGACGAAAGCCCGGGAGAGGCCATCCTGGCCCTTCAGAGGAGCCCAAGTTACACTCTTTAATGATTTGTCCCCCATCACTCTGGAGGCCAGACGAGCTCTCCGCCCTGTCACGACTGCGCTACGGGATCATAATGTGGTCTACAAATGGGGTTTTCCCTTTGCCCTGATGGCGAGACATCAGAATCGCTGGATCACTATGCGATGGCCGGAGGAAGTCCCACGTTTCATGGGAGAGCTGGGTCTCCCATCGCAGCCTATCACTAATTGGATTCTAGGCCCGCTGGGCCCACCGCCGAGAGCTCAGAGGGAACCCAGGCAACGACAATCCAGAGCTCCCTCTGCCCCCCGTACGGGAAGGTACCGGGATCCGACCTCACCAGAGGAATAACCGCCCCTTCTCTCATAATTGATGCTGCACTCCCGCAGGATCTGGGCCTCGGAACTCAGCTTCAGATGGCGGACTCACCCCGACCACTGTGTGAGACGCACGTACTACGCTGCATACTCTAAGGTACTGTGGGGCATGTTTTTGGCACTTGGGAGGGGGATATTGGGCCCAGTTGGGTTTCCTTGGGGACTCCTACGCTTATGTTCACCATACCTGCTTTATGTACTACTATAATTTCCTCGATGACTCAACTAAGAACAGGCTACATATGCATGTTTTTGGGGTTTGGGTGGGGGGGTTGGGGGGGAGGCGGATGTCTACGCTTGAATTGGGTCGTCCTCTGGCAACGGAACTCTCCGTGTTCTGGGACATTTGCTTGAGCATTGGACCCTCTGTTGGGGCTTTGGGTGGGGGGTTCGGGGTTGGGGTGGGGGGGGGGGGGGTTTTGGGGAAGTACACCTACACATTGTTATTGCTGTTTACGGATGTTAGTGCCCGGTATACTGTATATTATTGTGTGTTTCATTGCCACCCTTTGAGGGCCTTGCTCGGTTACTTGCACGTGTGGCACGTTGCGCCGTGTACACCTCCCTACTGTACTATGCAATCACTTTTTGACAAGCGATTATATGCCGGGTTACGACCAATCTAACCCTTTTCGTTGCGACCCGCCGCCCAGTTTGCTGCGTTCACATACTTCAATCAAAGGTGGGGTCCTCGTGGGTGGCAATCATCTGTGCATTTCCAGGTAGAGAACATATGCTTCTATGTAGACAATCTAAACGAGCTCACTTTTAATATAGGTACTGCTCTACATGAGGTCCGCTCTTCTCCCCCCCCCCCCCCCCCTTCCCCCCCCCCCCCCCTTGCCCCCCCCCATCGTGCCGCCTCCTCTCCTCTCCCCTCCCCCTCCCTCATCCGCGCTTGCCCATCCCGGGAGGAGTGTGCCTCCTAACTATGATGCAAATCTAACTGCAGAATTCGATGGTAGAAAATGTTTGTGCCGTTTATTAGTGTTTATCTGTCTGTTTAAATATATGTGGAGATACAGGTATTGATACATGTAACCCTTTAGGGGAGATGGGTCTAAGGGGTCCCCACGGGCCTTCCGGTACTGGGGGGCTGGAGAAGTAAACGTCACCCGCTGTCACGCCACGAGATAGAATGCTGCCCGTATGGGATTCTGATAGAGTGCCCTGCTGTGGGGTAATGCATGGGGTGTGCCGGTTGTCTCTGGCAGTTACGTAATGGCCCGACTTATCTGTATTTACTTTCCCTCTTGTTTTGATATTACAATCCATAAGCCTTGACCCCGCTGTCATTCTCCGGGGAATATACATAGCCCTTTTACAATAGCCAGGGGGAACGGTTGGGAGTGGTTGCCAATTGTCTTTCGGAGAGGTAGTTTCCAGGCGGAGCTCGAGCTGTACCTCCACTTTCTTACACTCGTGCTGTAGTCGTGGCCACATAGAGAGTGCTTGGGTTTCCTGGGCTGGTACCGGAACGAAGCACCTCTAGCGTTGGTCGCTGCACGGGAATACCCCCCTCCACTCGGGCGGGGGGCGTAGATTTGGGCTACCCCCAAATTCTGTGAGGGTATCGACGACAAGGATACATACCTCCTTTTAACTTCTTAACAGACACCTGACCCTGGTCCCCGGTCGCCTGTGGCTGACCCACCTTACGCCCACTACTCTTATCTCTAACTTCACTCTCATCTCCCCCCCCCCCCCTCCCCCCCACTCGCTACCCCCCCCCTCCCCTTTTCTTCACTTAGCATTGGACTGACTGTCGCACTCCCTGAGAGTTCTACGCGGCACCAAGGCAGCCCTTGTTTGTAGTGATATTACGCATCATGGCTTACCGCGAAACACCCCTAAAGGTTATCTCGCAGAACTGCAGAGGACTCAACATTCCTGAACGTAGATCGCACTTATTAAGGGAATTGAAAAGGAAACAAGTTGCGATCGCACTGCTACAGGAAACTCATTTTAGGGGAGAATCTCACCCCAAACTACGCAATCGACACTTCCCCACTAACTACTTCTGCAACCACCCTTCCGCACACAAAACTGGTGTGGCTATCCTACTGTCAGCTCACTTGGGATTTGAAGAACTAGATAGAGCGCAGGACTCATTGGGGAGATACCTCTTCCTTAAAGGAGTCATTGCAGATAAGATCTACACGATAGCCTCTATTTATGTTCCTAATAAGAGACAGGCACCGTTTCTCCGCAATGCACTTCAACAATTGGAGGACTTCTCGGATGGGACCCTGATTGTCGGTGGCGACTTTAATACCCCGCTGGATCCTATGCTGGACTCTTCCACAGGTCATAGCTGTATCCCACAACGTCACATCAGGTCCATCCGACAATCGCTGGACTCTCTGAGATTGGTGGACAGCTGGCGGGTGCTGAATCCTACGGTGAAAGATTACACCTATTTTTCTGCACTTCACAACCGATATTCGCGGATAGATTACCTTTTTGTCACCCAAGAAGGACTCTCTCGCCTGTTGGGAGCCAACATTCTTCCGGCCACCTGGTCGGACCACGGATCAGTTGAGATGGAGTTGGCCTCCCCTCTCTACAAGCCGACTGGATGGACATGGAGACTTAATGAAGCCTTACTACTGGATCGGGAAGTCCAAGATCAGCTGCTCCGGGAGTTAGAGCAATACTTCCGGGAAAATGATACCCCGGACATATCCCCGATTTCTTTGTGGGAAGCGCATAAAAGCGTGATCCGCGGCATCTTTATCCGCATCGCCTCGCAAAAACGAAAAAAGTTCATGGCAGAAATGACCGAACTACATCGCACTATCTCCACGCTTGAGCGCAGTCATAAACGCTCTCAGCTAAACGCTGTCTATGGTGAACTGATGGAGCATCGGAGACGACTTAAAGCACTCCTCCTGAAAAGACACCTCAGGGCGGTGCAGCGAACCAAGGGCTTCTATTATGCCCACGCCAATAAAGGCGGTAAATACCTTGCCCGGCTACTAAAAGGCCCCATGCCTCACAGACAAATTCGCCAGCTAAAACTGACTTCAGGGGAAGTGTCTCCCTTCCCGGAACTGATAGCAGAAGAATTCCGACTCTACTATGAGAAACTTTATAATCTACAAGCACCGATCGGGGAGAGCGAAGCTATGAGACACCGCGAGAAAATCCGCACCTATTTGTCAGACATGGAAGTGGATAAGTTGGACCGAGACTCCACGGGGCTCCTAAATACCCCAATTAGCGTGGATGAAATAGCCATGGCCTTAAAATCATCCAAGACTGGGAAGGCCCCAGGCCCGGATGGCTTCTCTGTGGGATATTATAAAAAGTTTTCGGGGTTGCTTATGCCTCGGCTCACCAACGCCATTAACGCGATCGGAGAAAGAGGTCCTTTGGGCCGAGAGTCAGTTGCTGCTACCATCACTGTACTCCTGAAGCCCGGGAAAGACCCGCTACATTGCGGCAGTTACCGCCCGATATCTCTGATTAATGTGGATTCCAAGCTATTTACAAAGGTGCTGGCGAATCGCCTCAAACACCTACTACCCGGACTGGTTCATGCTGATCAGACGGGATTCATCCCGGGTAGGGAAGCCAGGGATAGCACCCTAAGACTATTTGCTGTCCAACACCATGCTCGGAGACAGGGGACCCGGCTGATGCTTCTTTCCACGGATGCGGAGAAGGCATTTGACCGGGTCAACTGGTCATACCTGCTGGAAATGCTACAATGGCAGGGGTGCGGAGAGAGGTTCCTCGCGTGGATCTCTGCCTTGTACACTGACCCTCGAGCAACGGTACGGGTCAATGGGGCCACGACCGCCGACTTCGCCATTCGAAACGGTACCAGACAGGGATGTCCGCTCTCTCCTTTGTTATTCGCACTCCACCTGGAGCCACTTCTACGAGCGATCAGACGGAATCCAGACATCCAGGGTTATGAATGGCATGGCACTCACCACAAAGTAGCGGCCTATGCCGACGACCTTCTCTTTTTTGTCCGCAATCCCAGGATTACACTACCTTGCCTCCTTTCGGAACTTGACAAATTCGGACAATTGTCCGGATTTAAACTTAACATCTCCAAATGTGAGGCACTAAACATCACGCTCCCCTCGGAGGAATACCGATCACTGGAACCACAGTTTGCGTTCAATTGGCTATCCAGTAAAATGAAATACTTAGGGGTATGGGTGACCACGAACCCGGAAGAAGTTTACGACTGCAATTTTTCACCTCTCCTTAAAAATATCCTAACGGACCTTTCCAAATGGTCCTATCCACATGTTACGTGGCACGGTAGAGTAGCAGTGCTTAAGATGAACATCCTTCCGAGGGTTCTCTACCTCCTACAGACTATACCCCTGGCTATTCCGGTGAGCTTCTTTGCGGCCCTAAAATCAGGAGTGCTCAAATATATTTGGCATGGGGGCCGCCCTCGGCTTCGCCATGACCTCTTGTGCCGGCCGAGGACACAAGGCGGCCTAGCGCTCCCTGATTTCAAAAGGTATTATCAAGCCGCTATCCTACAGCGCGTTCTGGACTGGCACTCAACGTCGACACCTAAACAATGGGTGGCCCTCGATAGAGGTCTCATAGGCCCAACGCTGGAGACGAGGGCCTGGGGATCCCCCAGGAGACGACCCACCCTGACGCCTAGCGAGGGGTTAGTCTCGCAGACCCTGCTTGGATGGCAATCCTTGAGGGAACAAGAACATGTGTCGCCGACGCCTAGCCCACTGCTACCGATTACTCACAATGCAGAAGTTGGAGGGGGGCTCCCGACTGAGGCATGGCCTATCGAGAGTGCACGTACATTCGTACCCATATACATGGTTCTTAGTGGTGGACGATTGCGGGATCTATCATCGCTCCTAGGGGATAGACCTCCTACCTTTCTCTCACACTTCCGCCACCTACAACTGAAACATTTTCTGGCCTCCATACCACACAATGCACGACTCCACAGGGAACTTACGTGGTATGAGCAGCTTTGTGATCAAGGTACCACCCTAGACCACGCAATCTCATCTCTATATATGCACTTGCTCACCGGAGGCACCTCCACACGGATGGCATTCAAACGGCAATGGGAAGGACAACTAGGGAAGGATCTCACCGCCCAACAATGGGAATCCGCGCTACTTTGGCAATATAAGAGCTCCATGAGCTCTTATTATCAGGAGCTAAATTATAAGCTGATCTCCCTATGGTACAGGACACCGGTGTTGCTCCACCGCATCTTCCCTTCTACTCCTCCGACGTGCTGGAGATGTCAGGAGGAGCTCGGTACAGTAATACATATCTGGTGGGAGTGCAGGCTTATCATTCCCTACTGGGATATGATTAGAGAGGCGGTTCGGCTCATTCTAAGAGATCTACCAACGTGGGGTGCAGAACTGGCTTTATTACACATCTCCGCTCTACCCATACCAGTGTACAAGAAATCGATACTACGACACCTGCTTAACGCCGCAAAAGCTAACATTCCGGCACACTGGAAAACGGACGTGGTACCGACCAGAAGTGAGTGGATTAAAAGAGTGGAAGATATTCAGGGGGCAGAAGAAGCCCATGCTACCATCATGGGCCGGGTAGCCAGACACACTGAAATATGGGCGCCATGGTTCTTCTATATTGCCAGCTGCCGACAGAACGGGGACAATCAGGGGCACGCAGCGCAGCTTCCAATGCCCCCCCCTCTCTAACCTCTTTTCCTACCCTCTTCTCTCTGAACTCTGGGCCACGGGGGATCTGGGCTCGGGACTGGCTAGACCATACACAGGACGGATAATTGACATCTCACGGTACATGACTGACCTGACTGCTGACTGACGACTTTTCTGTGGACAAACTTGGGGGTGGACGGTAAACCATGATCTCCGGGGACGCCCTCGGAGACCCTGGAGACCTAGGTCACACTGGACACTTATCAAATTTGGACAACCACCGCTCTAGTTCACCCCCTCAATGCCCCGGGGTGGCGCCCATACAAACTTATGCATTGAGAATTCGTGACCTTTGACAAGGGCGATCAATTGACCCCTCTTTAAGTGGCTTAGTGGTCTGTTGGGTGTACTAGCCGGTGGATGTGTCTCGAGCTCCGCTGTGGAACGCTGTCTGGAGGGATAATTCCCCACCACCGCAGAGTCTTAGATCCTGAATATTGGCTTTATCTGGGGATCCACTAGACAAAGGGGTTATGTATGGGAAGTGATGAGTAAGTACTCTATAGCGTCTTCACAGACCCAGAATTCTAACCTCTACGTTACTAACGGTTGACCCAATTTTCCTAACTCTGCTCTCATGGGATAGATCATGCCAACTGTTTCTGCCCAACCTAAAGCAACGTCACAACTAGAATAATCAGTGGTGCACTCATGCAAACACCTTGGGAATGTTCTGAGGTACTGCTCATTTACATATCTGAACCTGACAGTTGGGGAACTGCTACTGACCCACAAGATGAAGCTCGGATCTCCTGATCTGATATTGGTTAATAGTATTGCTCCTGTCTATATTACAACTCACTAGATACTGAAACTTTGTATACATGTCTTGCTCATGTCTTAAAAATATTGCTCGTATATCTGGCCTGCGAGCCACCTTTGTACTATTTATTATGCCTTAATAAACAGATTTACAAAAAAAAAGAAAATAGAGGTTAGTCACTTTATGAAATTCCAAGAAGGGTTTTTTTCCTTCTGTCTTTTTAGACTGGAATTTTAGGTGCTGTACGTGAGTAGCATGAGTGGAAGATTATAGGTCATGGGTTGTCCTGTGTGAATCACCACTTCCTACAAGCCTACCTTTTAGATGCCAACATTCTAGAGGATGGCAATCATAACCACGGTGTATCATATCTGATTAGGGTTTCATTTTATTATAGAAGTATCAATATTTATCATAAGAAATCTGATCAAACCTGCACCAGTAAGAAAACTCGAGCTGTTTGTTGTAAACTTTATAGCATGTGAAAAATAATGACCTGGCCGAATGTGTTTTTTGCATTAAAAAAAAACCTATGGAATCACAATAAACCTGCAATCTTATTGACGATTTAAAAAACAAAACAAAAAAAAAAAAACATTTTTAGCAGATGTGATGGCTCCTGAGCAGCTTTAAATACATTTTGCATCCAAAAACGAAGGCGCTAAGGTCAATCGCAAGGCTTTTAGTGTCTGTAAAGTATATTTTAACCCCTTAATTGTGGTGTTCAGTCCGTGGAAAAAAATCAGGTTATTGAAAGATTGTTTACTTATCCCTATAATATGTATTTGTGACTTAAGAAGAAAAATAATTAAATATAGAAATCTACACGTCTTTTACCTGCACCTGGGTGCATCAACCTTAGCTACTTGTTAGTCATTGCTGTCAACACAGTGAAAGCATACAAAGAATGCGAAGCGTTGGGCTGTTGTGGTGATAGTACTAGGAGTGCCCCTCTAAATTTTGGAAATCCTTTTTTTTTTTAACATGGCTGTTTGGTGAATAAACCCCATATGTGTTTTAGCTATGCTGAAGTTGGTGTTTCAGGGATAACTTCTTTTGAAGTTTTGAAAGTAGTCCGTGTTTACAGCATCAATTATCAGCGTTATAGGAGTCATAAAAATTGAACAGGAAGCTTTTTTGAATGCACAACAGTTTTACACCTCTTCTCAAGGTTTTATCGCTTGTAATAAAATAGAGCCCTAGATCTGTTACATTTATGCATAGCAAACACCTTCTCTCGTACTTACTGTACATCAAATATTTTCTTCCCCTTAGTACAGGCAGAGCCGGCCTTAGGGGTGTGCGAGCTGTGCGGCCACACAGGGCGCCATGGAGGGGGGGCGCCCTGCGGCCGACACAGCTCACACATGGCCAGCCGGAATGTAAAAAAAAAATTGGAGGCGGGGCGGAGCTTAGGGTGTGGCGGGTGCGGAGCTTAGCGTGATGCGTGGCTTACCGTGCGGTGGGGGCGGAGCTACACGCACCGGATAACTGCTGCAGAGGAAGCAGGAAGGAGTCCCTGCTTCCCCCAACAAACAGTCTCCAGGAGCTGCACTGCCTGTCTGCCTCCACAATGAACTCCACAGGTAACTGTGTGATTGTCAGTGTGACTGTAACTGTCTGCCTGTGTATGTGTGTGTATGACTGTCTGTGTGTGTCTCTGTGTGACTGCCTGTGTATGTGTGTGTGTGTGTCTGTATGACTGCCTGTGTATGTGTGTGTGTGTGTGTCTGTATGACTGCCTGTGTGTGTGTGTGTGTGTGTGTGTGTGACTGCCTGTGTGTGTGACTGCCTGTGTGTGTCTGTATGCCTGTGTGTGTGTGTGTGTATGTATGACTGCCTGTGTGTGTGTATGACTGCCTGTGTGTGTGTGTGTGTGTGACTGTGTCCGTGTGTATGACTGCTTGTGTGTGTGTGTGTGTGTGTGTGTATGACTGCTTGTGTGTGCCTGTGTGTGTGTATGACTGCTTGTGTGTGTGTGTGTGTGTGTGTGTGTGTCTGTATCACATACAACCAATACACGCATATCACACACTGTTAATACACCCATTACAAATATCACACACAGCCAACACATAGCATACATATCACACACAGTCATCATACCTACTATCACATACACAGACAACACAAACATTACATCATACATGTATGATGAGGGGGGGGGAGTGGCGGGGGGCGCTGTGAAGATTTTTCGCACAGGGCGCCTAAAGGCCTAAGGCCGGCACTGAGTACAGGGGTAAGCAACCTTCAGCACTCCAGACTACATCTCATACAATGGTATTCTAGCCATAATCCTGGCAAAGCCAAAGGTACATATATTTACAAGTCCAACAATTTAAGCAGTAACGCTTTTTAAATACAGAGCACATGAATGCATGGGAACTATTTTATTCAAGCAGTTTCCACCAAGGCCTCCTCTAAACCCATGTTGTCCATCTTCTTTAACAAATAGCACTGATTAATTTCTTACCTTATAGTCCCAATATTAACTTGTCAACAAGTACTCAATATTTCTAATTACATGCTATTAGTAAACTTCAGAAATTAAGAGATCCATATAGCTCAGACCGAGATGGTGTGATTAAATATTATTTTTTATCCTTGCAGTTTTTTAAATGTATATTCCAGCTGGAAGATAACAACATGGTTTTGTCAGGATATGTTTCTGCCAACGTATAGTCTGTGCACTTCTCACCTTCAAACAAAGCCCCCTGCTCTTGGAGAGAAACTACTGCATTGAATCATTAGCCTTATTTTAACTGTTATTGTTGCAACGCCTGCAATTAACTCGACTTGTCATATGGGTATGTTGGATTGTTACTACGATGCAAGGAAATCATTTAGCAGGTGAAATCTTTCCCATGAAAGCGTGATGATAAGGCTCCACTTTGATATGTGAGTCACACACCTCCATGGAGGCAGCACGTTCTACAATGGGAATTTTTCAGAACTATAATTAACCCCCACTATTCCTTGGTGGAAACAAAAAAAGAAATAAATCACAATTTTAGATGATTAACCCTTTCTGGTCGTTGCTGATATATTCTATTTGTGTTATGGAAACCAAGGGATTGTATCGGGATCATTATAAATCTAAAAGTAACCTAGACATTGTGACTAGCTGACCCAGGGAATCTGAGGGTTAGTGAACATGAACATCCTGCGTTGAGTGGTTTGTCGCTGCTAATTTTTCCTCGTTTGTTGTTGTGTAGTTTTCCAGTACCTAAAGGGTTGAAAGGTTGCTGTAATTGGCACCCGCAGCTGCTCTTTCTTTTGACAGGGGATAATTTTGCATCCAATGCTTTGTGTGACAGCTGCCTAATTGGGCATTCTCTCCTTGTAGCAAGCCTGCCTCCTTCAGCCTCCCCGCTGACAAATCGTGGTGGATTATAGATGAGGACACGCTGACCCGTTCGACCTTGCTGAGACAGCAAGGAGGAGCCACTCGCATCATGCGGGAGGCTTTGGGTCATCTAAAGGACAAGGTCATGAGCCAGGTGGGGAAACGACTTGATATCACATGACAACAATCCAATGTCACCATGCCAAGGGCAATTGCTACATTATTGATCATACTCCTTTCTCATGGTGTCTCGTTGGAACTGCGTACATATTGGATATCCATTATTAAAGGGGCAGTGAACCAACAGGAAACAAAAATGTGAAGATTTCAACATCTTCAAACTTAATTCGCCCTCTTGTACTTGTGTGAAACCAATAAAATTACGAAGCAGAAGGCATGGCACAAGTGCCTTGAAAACTTTTATTTTTCCCTTTCCAAAACATTTTCATTTGTCTTTGCGTTTGTTCAATAAAATAGATGTGAATGCTCACTGATCTGTTCATGCCTTGTGACCTCTGATGCTGGCTTTAAGACCAACTGGCAGTAGTGGTTAAAATGTAATGTATTCTAGAATTGCATATGATATGTTTAAATACATTTTTAGATTTTTGCAGAGTGTTGGTCTTTTTTACAATTGTATCCTGCCCTTGTCAGAGGACAATATATGCAATATATATATTAACTGATCTGGGGAGAATATTTCTAAAAAAAAATATATATATATATTTATTTATTTTTTAATCATTATCCTCACATTTCTCTTCCTGTTAGGTAATAATAAAAAATTTAAAAATATATATATATTTTTTTTAAAAAAATTATAGAATGTTTGTCCTAGTGCATCTATTATATTTTGCCAGCTCTTTTGGTACATTAACCTTTAACATTTATTAACATTTATTGTGCTTTCTGTGTTTTAGTCATTGCGTGCATGTGTATATTCTTTTTATTATTATTTTAGCAGAATAAATTCATTTTATAATAGGAAGTATTTGTTATTGGGATTTTTATAGCTAATGGTTATTATCTGTGCTCTGTTTTCTAATAGCTGGGAGTTTAGTTGGAAGCTATTTCTCGGTAGCAGCTTTGTATTTGCGCCCTGTACGTACATCCCTGGCCAGTAAGGTTACCTGCTGTTTGATGCTAGGGCAGGGAAGCAAACCATGTGCAGACAATTGAATTTTTACTGAGGAGCAGTCACACCGATCGAATGAAAATGAACACTTTTTTTTCTTACAAAGTGACCTTTAGCAAGGTACACGGAATTGAAGTCAAATAAAGGATTTCTTTTCAACTGTCATAAAAGAGAGGAAATATTATTTCATCTGAAGTGCACTAGACTCTGTTTCTGGGAAAACACAAATGTCGACGGATGATCTTTTGTCATTTTTTTTATTTTATTTTTGTTTTGTTTTTATCTGTGTAATTTTAGCCTCTTGAGGTCCAAGTCAGTCAGTGCTATGAGTGAGGAATTAGTTTTCTCAAGTCGTCGTGCCTGTGAATTGGGGTGTATGTTAAGCCGTGACCTTGTTTTGCATATGCTTAACTGATTCAAGCTTGGTAGAGGTTTGTAATCCTATGTCTTACACGCGTATTCTTGATTAGTGTACCGGTAGTTGCCTTACAGTGTACTGTGTTCTGCTTCATATTGGTCAGGACCTGGGCATTGGGGAGTCAAGTCGAAGGAGAAAGAAGGATGTCTTGCATTAGTATTCTATGAATGCTGTATTGTCTGCAGAACAAATTGATTGCTTCACTGTACCTGTGCTTGGCACCACTGCTGGGAGAGAAAGAGGTATGCTTGTGATCTTTTTAACTGTATCTCAAATTCTGGCACTCCAGGAATTTTTCTTTACCCTCCTTTTATAACGCCTAGATAGTAAGGCTTACAAATTATTCAAATTATTTTGGTAAGCGTGAAAAAATTAATTTTATGTTTATGTTTAATAAGAAATGTGTTTTTGTTTGTTTGTTTGTTTATTGGGTTTTTTTTTATTCACACTTATCATGAGCATCCAAGAGGTTTGGGTTTTTTTTTTCTCCCAAAGAGTCAAAGAAACTTGTTTTGGGGTAGAAATAAATTTTATTTAGTGCTAGAGCATTTTTGTTTTCAACTTATATAGTTTGCTTTTGAGCATATAAATATTGGTGTCTATTTCTCTGTAACTATGTATACAATGGATAAGGTTGTATACAGTTTTTTTTATAGTAAATCTTGTATATAAACATTGAATAATCCAAAGACTTAAGTCCACTTTTGCAGAACAGACAGCGCCATTAACATTACTGGGCGGGTGCTAGACGCACACGAGATTTAAATCTGGATGTAAGCTTATCTCCTAACATGATGAAAAGGTAACTTCAGGAGAGGTTTTCTAAGGTCCCCTTGTGCCTGTAATCACACCAGATTTTAACCCACTCATTAATAGACTTAGAAAAATACCCTTTTTATATGGTGATAGAGCCAGAATGTGCTTTAATTTATTTTTTATTGATCTATCTATCTTTCCATCTTGTTTACTTGCTAAGGTTGGCCACTACTTGCCCATCCCCTCATTTTCATTTAGACCCCCACAGATGGTTATCTCTGGATTGTCCAAACCTGGAAAACATGTCGCTCTGCCTATCAATCATTCTAGAAAAAGCAAAATTTCAAATGCAAAATCCGAGATTATTTATTGCACCTCTAGGTTCCAATTAAAAGTACTGTGCATTTTTTCTCAGAGTTTTTTAAAGTTCTCAAAATAAATATTGATGATAAAATGGACTTTCTTGAAAGATCACACCGACTATATAAACCAAGAACACTCCCTGATGACCTTCCAAGAGATATAACCATTGCCTGTCACTCTTATTCCTTTAGAGAAAAAATTCTAAAAGCAGCAAGACAAACGGAAAGAGATCAAGGCAAATTTAAGGATATAAAGGTTTTCCCGGATTTGTCATTTCAGACAAGGAAAGCGAGGAAACTATTTTTTCCAGCTACTTTACGTTTAAGAGGAAAAAAATTAAAATATAGATGGGGATTTCCGACTAAACTTATAGTCTCCAAAGATGGGATTGCGCACACATTTGACTCACTTGAAAATGTTACAAATTGGTTGGTAAATATGGTTTAATTAGGGAGATAATTGGAATCAGTAAGACAATATCTCCTGATTTGGACTGAGCTTGAATCATTATTTTATTCAAACGGAAAAGGTTTAATATGTTAATAATTGAAATTGAATCACTATTCATGATTTATGAGCGAATCACGATATGTAATAGCACGTAGGTTTGTTGAGAAAAGTATACTGTAAGGAACAGTATTAAGCGGAATATAAGTTAAAAGAATTAATGATAGTGATACTCACTTTTCACTGGGTAAATTTTAAATTTATTAGGATTGGGTACGCATGACTGAGTAGCATTTTAAAAAATAGATAAAAATAACACTTACACAAGTCGATTAAAACTTTGACGTTCGAGAAAGCATTAAGAGCGATATAAAATAATTAGAATTAAATGGAAGAGACACTCATGAATCACTGGGTTTAACTGAAATAAGAATAGGCTATCCTTTTTAATTTTGTAGTATTTGAATAATATTCAGAATATAGATAATTAGAACATGCGCACTAGAAGATAAATTTGAATCACATGTGAAAGAAGATTTAGTATTAGATAGAAGTATTCCCATCACTGGTTCTAAGGTGAAAACTGGGGAAAAGAAGGGAGGGAACTTCAAATAATGGGGAGACTAAAGAGATGTATAGGTTGTCTTATAGTAGGAGATTTCTAATTTATCCCACATAGGTTTTCAATAGTAGCATCTGCCTCATTAGAGAAGCAGAGGAAAAGAGGGGTAGCCATTATGATAACTGAGGATATTGATGCTAAAATCATCTATCAAGAAACAGATGAGGAAGCTAGATTCATTATAATGATGATTAAAATTCAAACAGAAATTTATATGCTTAATGTCTACGCGCCTAATAATCCCTCTAACAAGTATTTCTATGATCTTTTAGACAAAGTAGAAAAAATAAAACCGGGTAAATTACTTTTAACGGGGGATTTCAATCGTATATTGTATGTTAATCCGGACAGGAAAACATTAAACCCGTTGGGCAAAATAAAGCAGTAATTTCACAAGCAGTACAATTTCAAAAGATACTTAAGAAATATGGTTTAATGGACATATGGCGTGTGTTCCATCCACTTGAGAGGGATTTTACATGCTTCTCCAGATCATACTTCTCATATTCAAGAATCGATTTATTCTTGGGTAATGATGCTCTGGCCAATAGTACTAAAAACGTTCTTATAGATGAAGTAACATGGTCCGACCATAACGCCATAATTCTGGAGTTGGACATAGTGAATAAAAGTGTAAGAAGAACAAACTGGAGATTAAATGACAATATCCTTTCTAGTAAAGAAAACAGAGAATATATTGAGATGACGACAGATATGTTCCTTCAGGAAAATGAGGGTGGAGAAGTGCCGCTCCCAGTGGTATGGAACGCATATAAATGTGTTACAAGAGGATGTTTAATTAAACTAGGTACAATTGATAAAAAATAAGGGAAAATCCCTGAAGGATCTTTATGTAGATTATTATAAATTATCTAATGAAAATAAAACCTCACCAACCCAGGAGATAAGTATAAAAATGTTATTAACGCAAAACCGTATAAATGAATTATTATATGAGGAGAAAATGAAAAATTTACGATCCTTAAAGATTAACTGGTACTATAAGAGTAACAGGGCAGACAGGCTGCTTACAAATAAATTGAAAAATAGAAAACAAATGAGGAGGATCCATAAAATTGAGACTGAAAAAGAAACGTTATTATGCCCCAAAAAGATAGGGTCCGCTTTTAATGACTATTACAGTCGATTATATAATTTAGAATCTGTAGGACAACAACTCCCCTCATCAGAATACTTTAAAAATAAAAAAAATGCCAAAAATAACTAGAGAACAATTGAACGAGATAAATAAACCAATAACTCCAGATGATATTATAGTAGCAATAAATAAGTTACAGATAAATAAAGCCCCTGGCCCAGACGGCTATTCAAATACATTTTATAAGATATTGAGAGATATTCTCTCGGTACGTCTTGCTAGGATATTTAATGTGATAGTGGAAAATCGTGCATTTCCCAGCGAGATGCTTCAAGCGAACATTGTTCCAATTTTGAAGCCGGATAAAGATCCAGCTAAATTGGCGAATTATCGCCCAATATCTCTTCTTAATGGTCATGTAAAGATCTATGCCTCAGTTATAGCAGACCGCTTAAAAATCTGCATTTCAGCCCCGATACACCAGGATCAGGCTGGATGTATTTATGGCAGAGTAGCCGCAGGTGGACTTAGAAGAATATTGGATGTTCACGATGCAGCGATCAAGAAGAACGTTTCCCTTCTGACCCTGTCATTGGATGCTGAAAAAGCGTTTGACAGGGTCAGATGGGATTTTTTGGGAAATGCACTGAAGTCGTATGGTATAGTGGGAGCAGTCGTTGATGCCATTATGGCGTTATACACTGCTCCCTCTGCTAGGACAATAGGCCCAGGAATAGAGGCAGATTGGTTTAATATCAAGAATGGCACCAGGCAGGGTTGCCCCATGTCCCCGTTACTTTGTTTTAACCATCGAGCCTCTGGCAGAAGACAAAAGGCAGAATGGGAAGATTAAGGGTTTTTGGTTTAATAATTTAGAACACAAGATTAATCTATACGCGGATGACCTTATGCTCCTGTTGCAGAACCCCAGATCATCATTGCCGGAATTGATAAGATTACTAGGCCAATATAGTGAATATTCAAACTATAAAATTAACACTAATAAGACTATAATAATGACAACAAATGTATCTAGTGAAGACAAGGATTTTATTAAAATATCTTACAACTTTGTTTGGGCAAAGGGATATATTTTGTTTCTTGGTATCAAAATACCAAGAAACATAAATAAAGTTATAGAGGTTAATTTTCTACCTCTTATAAAAAAAAATACAAATAAGATCTTAAAAGAATGGGTCAGTAGAGAGATTTCTTGGATAGGGCGTATAAATACAATTCGCTCATATTTTGCCTAAATGGAATTATCTTTTTAGAATGTTACCAATACAAGTTCCAAATCCCTGGTTAAAAATGATACAGGCCGCTTTTTCTAAATTTATTTGGAAGGGGAAAAAAACGAGAATAAGTTTACAGCTATTATCCAAGAAAAGAAAAGACGGGGTCTTGCTGCCCCAAATATAATAGAATATCATAATGCCTGTATGCTGGCACACACTGTTAACACTTTAAGTACAGATCAAAAAGATCAAGCCTGGTATCAAATAGATCAATCATTAGTAGAGACTAACAGCCTGTCTGCCCTGTTCTGGACAACAAGGAGGAAGGGAAATAAAAGTAATCCAGATCGTGCAGGAAATTCGATAATTACTGATAGTATTTGGAGATACTGGAATAAAATTAAGAAATTTTTTAAAATAGAACACAGACTATTCCCATTTCTACCCATAGAGGGGATTAAAAGCAATATCGAAGATATTAATATTAGTGGATGGACACAAAAGGGAATTATGTAAATACAAGAGATTATTGATATAAAGGAAATTAAGCCATTTAACCAGTTACAATCAGAGTTCGGGATTGATAGTAAGGAGATATTTACATATTTAAGAATTAAGTTTTATCTGGTGAAATTCCTGGATTTCCAGCATAATAAAAATATTAGTAATCTTAAAAAGATTATGGGAATTTATAGAATTAAAGGTCATATTTCCAGATGTTATGAATTTTTAAAGGATTCTCAGAAGCTCTCTGTCTGGAAATCTAAGACTAAGTGGGGAAAAAGATTTACATACCGCGATCTCTGAGCAAGATATGATAAATGTGATAGTTAAAGTCAATAAAATGGTACATTGCTTGAATATAGTAGAGAATTTCTATAAACTCCTAAACAGATGGTATATGGTCCCAGAAAAATTGGCCAAAATGTATAAAGATCAGAATCCTGCTTGCTGGCGCTGTGAGGAAGGGAAAGGAGATTATCTCCATATTTGGTGGCACTGTAAATTTCTAAGTAATATATGGAAGTTTGTATACCATCAGATTCATAATACGTGTCAGATATATATACCCTTTACACCACAACGTTTTTTGTTACATCTGGTGTGGCCTTCTATGCCTACTGAGAAATATATGTTGATAACACATATTTTATTGGCAGTTAAGATAGTTTTAGCCAGATATTGGAAAAGTAATAAGGTACTAGAGTGGAGTGAAATTAAAAACAAGCAACATACCAATGGAAATGGGAAAAATCCAAGGTAACTCTGTTGGTCTGAAGGAATCCAGTAAATGTGAAATAATAGTTGATAACTTTATTGCTAATAATGACAATTTATAATATAGAGTCTCTGAGCTGCCCCGCAGTGTGTTTGATCCTGGAGGAACACCAGCAATACTGTACCTATTAACGAAGGACAGGAATAATCGGATAGTACAGGCTTGGTTCCTCCGGAATGTGTGTGTGTGTGTGTGTGTGTATGTATGGTATGAATCCGGTTTTTATTATACCTCTATCCCGTTACTTATGTTATTTATGGATATGGTCATCCAAATCTGGTTAATATTGGTCATGTTGCTTTGTTTTTTTTTTTGTTTTTTAGCAAACTGTTTGAATGGAAACATATCTATTAATATATAGATCGGTTATAGAGGCACTGTATGTATTTTGATCATTGTAATATGAAATTTATTTTGAAGAAATAAAAATATATAAAAAAAAATTAAAAGTACTGTGCATTTAAACCAGTGGGCTGAACACAATTACAAATTAATGTATGTGGTGGCAACCAAGAAAATGATGGATGGTTCTGCTGGTTTGCAATCTAAAATTCACCCGTCATGCAAATATGACAGAGGGGCAATTTGAAGAGTAAGCCATTTTTGTGTAGTCTGTGCTTGCCAAATAGCTTGCAAATACTTAGTTTGGAAAGTTGTGTGTTTTATGTAAAGAGCTTATCTTACACTGCCAGACCAAGGGACATGACTGGGGAGGGCATTCAGTGGCTCACTCGCACACACGGATTTAATTCACGCTACGTATTAATTGGCAAAAGAGCCATATGTCTTCTAGAGCACTGTGTAGCTGTAGCTGAGTAAGGAGAAAGTGGAGTTTTGTGGACAGGTTACAGGCTCACATTGAGTCAACATTCCAGCTGTGTTAATGTTTACAGCAGTGTTTCCTACAAAGATGATTGTTGGCTTCCAAAATAACTTGTGGCATAACATGCAGTCTAAACTAGTGATTCATATAGCAGTGTTCAAAGACCACAGTGATCTCGGATTACCCAATTATTTTCCATTGGTCAGATCATTAAAATGTGAATTGTAGGTGATCTTTGAGGTCTGTGTATGAAACTTTACGTATCTATCTCTAACTATTGGGTTATTGGCTGCTGATCTACACCATATCACTAGAGTATTTGGGAACCTTAAATATTGCCAGACAAATCTTGCGTCAAACTCTAATATTTTCGTGAATAGGTTTTATTATTGTGTTGGCCAATGTGCTGCCATTTTATTTTTCTACAAAGAGTCTTTTGATAGTTAAACAGCGCAATTCGCATTCCTGGAAACTTCATTGGCATGGCCCCAAAACTTTGAGATTCATGTTACCAAGCCTCAGATATAATGTATTAAAAGTGAGGCTATTTAGGGAAATAAGAGTTGGAGATGAAGCATGTTGGGGAGTGAGCCTTGAGCTAGTGAAATCCCAGTTCAGGTGATACTGTCTATTTTTGAAGACACCCCTAACACTTTTAAGGCCTTCTTCCTACCTTCATAAACAGATGGCGATATGTACATTCCCAGGCTTCCGCGTTTTTCGTTTTCTAGGTATCACATTTTTGTGCTCTTCTTCTTTGTGAACGTAAATATGAAATGACTAATCTAATTAATGCGGGAACAGTTTAGTTCTATAAATGCAGATGTTTAGCAAAATTATACCCTCATCTAATTGTCAATATATATATATATATATATATATATATATATATATATATATATTTAGATATTACCATATATAATATGGTCTGTTGTCATAGGCTGCTGTCTCTGGATTTTCAACCTCTTTGCTGAGGTCTTTTTCACTGGGTATTGTGATCAAAGAAAATACTATATAGATATATCAGAATGCACAGCAGATGCATATTATACATTAGAATATAACATAGGATTATAACTTTCCAGCTCATATCACATGGTAACATTGCTACCAAATATTGTTGCAATGTGATCTGCATGGATTTAATTTTTTTTATTATAGATCTTTTGGTATGAAACAATGTGTGATTTGGACAAACGTACATAGAGCTAGGTCTTGAATTTTAAAACTGTAATTATTTAAAAGCTACCAATAAAACTTTTATATCATTATACTAACCTGCTTTTAATGTAATATTATGGAATGCTTTTATGGGAAGTGAGACATCTTATTCCAGAAACGTTTGAAAGCAAGGTATTGCTGCCTTAAAGGACCACTATAGTGCCAGGAAAACAAACCCGTTTACCTGGCACTATAGGGTGTTTAGGTCCCCCCCACTCTCATGGCCCCTCGCCTGCCGGGCTGTAGGGGTCTGAAGGGGTTAATTACTTACCTTTCTCCAGCACCTGCTCCCTTAGCGCATGGGTACTCTCCTCCCTCTTTTGACGTCAGCGCTGAATGCGCATGCGCGGCAAGAGCCGCGCGTGCATTTAATCAGTCCATAGGAAAGCATTACTCAATGCTTTCCTATGGACATCAGCATCTTTTCACTGTGATT
Source organism: Pelobates fuscus (assembly GCF_036172605.1). Classification (NCBI taxonomy): domain Eukaryota; kingdom Metazoa; phylum Chordata; class Amphibia; order Anura; family Pelobatidae; genus Pelobates; species Pelobates fuscus. Next base: position 50,236,940 of record NC_086317.1, read on the forward strand.
TTCACAGTGAGAAGTGCGGAAGTGCCTCTAGCGGCTGTCAATGAGACAGCCACTAGAGGCTGGATTAACCCTAATGTAAACATAGCAGTTTCTCTGAAACTGCTATGTTTACGGCTGCAGGGTTAACCCTAGATGGACCATGCACCCAGACCACTTCAATGAGCTGAAATGGTCTGGGTGCCTATAGTGGTCCTTTTAACCCCTTAAGGACACATGACGTGTGTGACATGTCATGATTCCCTTTTATTCCAGAAGTTTGGTCCTTAAGGGGTTAATCAAGAAGAAATGTAGTCCTATGTTTATGAACCATGAATCAAACTGCCTATAAAATGTTATTTATATATTTAGAAAGTAATGTTTTGTCTAGTTGGTAATTGCTGTTGTTTCTACCTTGGTCGGGTAATAGAACATATACCGTGTTTACTTTAGACCTTTAATACAATATATACAATGTGAGCTGGGTCATATAGATTTTGACTCTAATGCTTGCCACACTACATACACATTTTCAGCACCACTTCATGGCTGGAATGGTTATCACTAATATGGTAGTGGAGCTTCTGCTTTAGTGATATCACAGAGAAATGTGGGCACCTACGGGAGCCCGGCACAAGTGTCAAACCATTTGAAAGTTGTTTGACTACTTACCGTGGATTGGAGCTAGGGGCACTTTGGTAGTTATGGTGCTTAGATTGCCCCTGTTACTATCTTCTACAAATCTAGGATTCTGAAACCATAGAAACAAATGACATACCTCCCAAGTGTCCCTGTTTACCTCCCTATTTTGTTTACCTCCCATCTTTCCCTCTTTTTTTTTGTCCTAATATTCATATTCCTCTTTTCTAGAAGCCATGGTGGTGTTGTTGTGGTGGTGGTTTTTAGAGTGTATAACACAGCAGTTATACTCACAGTAATGTGTCTTTAAACTGCAAATAAATGTTTCAAATCATTCTGCATACATAGGATACACTGTCCTAAATTAAATTTTAGTTGCATAAAATGTTATTAGTAAGTCACCTAAAATGTCTCAGAACAGCGCCACCTCTGGACATATCTGCACTCGCAGCCCGAAAATTAAAGTGTCCCTCTTTGTCCATTTGAAATGTTGGAAAGTTCTGTAATACATGGGCTGTAGTTACAATACAGCATGCTCATCAGGTATCTCCTGTCCCCTTGTTTGTTAGGAAGCAGACACATCATGACCCTTTTATTAACCTTGACCCAACTCATCAAGCCAGCGTGTTTAGATATGAGTTTTATCTCCGTTATTTACATTTTAATATAACACCTTCTGCAGCATATACTAATAATAGTAATATATATACATGGCTGTGCACAGCTGTATATATTTACACTAACAGAATTATTGTTATTATTGGCATTTATATTGCACCAACACATTTTATTATAATTGCCATTTACATGGCACCAACCTTTAGAGGTAAAGAAGGTTCTGCTCAAATGAGCTTCCAATCTATGAGAATCTGGGGTAGGCTATGTCATTAGGTGTCTTGCCCAAGAACACTTACAGGTTAGGTTGTGTGACTGGGATATGGACCTGTGTTTCCCGGTTCAACGTCAGTATAAATAAACATCTTATGGTTAGTTCCCCTTTAATGCATTAATTGCTATTATTATGATTGACCAAGGAAGTCATGTAAGGCTAAATAGTTGGTTGTTTCTTTGCGTGCTAAATATTTGAAACACAATGTACAGTATGCGTAAATAGAGTGTGTGTATGTTAAGTGTATTCTAAACCCTAGGAGCTTGGATCAAATGCCAGCTGTTACATCAGTCCTGTTTGTAATCTTACATGCTACTGTATGACCTTGACATTGTACTTGCAGCTTTATACTCTATTAAATCTATTTATAGGGTCAGACAAATTATGTGCTCCATATTTCTAGAGCTATAAAATCAAATTGCCAAATTAATTGGGTTCAAGCTAGAAATACAGGAAATGCCAACAAACTTTTTGTGTATGAAGAAGCAATCAACCCTCTTTTTTAAGGTTAAGTGGATCTAGGACTCTTTAATGTCCAGACATTTCAGAGTTCTTAAATTAAAGTTTCTGAAAGTAACGCTATGTAGTAATTTTGGTTTTCCCAGATAGACGTGCTTGATATGTAACTTGTCTAACCCGAATCCATGACTTCTTCATGGTGTACTTCCTATATGTGTTGAATGCTGAACCCATATTCCATTGGTGTAAGCAGGACCTCAGTGGGTTTGTCCCAGTGAGTTAAGCAGGTATTTAACATACCTCCACTCTTCTCAAGGCACTTTAAGTGGTATAGTCCCACCCAAGCTCTGTTTGTTTCACATCTAATAAGCCTTCGTCTACTTTTATTCCTTTCCATAAGGGATAAAACAAGGGCACTTTACCAATCCTGGCTGCAGGACAAGGTTCCCCTACTGGAAATGGTCATCCTCAAAATCAAAGACCATTATCTAATGGACAAGCTGACTGGAAATTTTTAGAAATGCAATTCCCTCTTTTTAGAGAATTGGGTTGAAGTGCTTTTTAGGGTGCTGGGGTAACTGCTTCGCCCTCTTTTCCCACAGCAGCTTGTCAATTCATCTTGATGTGTATTCCACTTTACTTTACATTTCTCCCCTTTCTACCTTTCTCTCTCATTTTCTTCTGACGGTAACCCATCTTGCTTATCAAAAACTGCAGAGCAATGGTGATGGTTAACTTTGTACTTTTGCACATTGTACTTGGACCATTGACTGTAGTTGATTAAAAAAAAATAGAATTCAGTGTTAAGAATGATCTAACACAGCATAATAATCCTACATTAGCTGCTAACAGGTACTTGAATCTGGCTTAGACATGTCACCCTCTCTATACAGGAGGTAATAACCAAGCTTTTTGACAAACTATGTAATAAATAAACCGATCACAATACTGTCTCCCTTTTCAGAAGATCTAGGACCCTTAGCTTGACTGTATTTCTTGTTAATTCGTTGTGCTGTATTGGGCTGACCTACCTTATACTTCGCAGCAGGCTCCCCCCACCCCATTCCACTTCTCTCTTCTGTTACTAGGTTTTACTTTATTTCTTTTTAAACTACTGAAAACTGAGACTTGTGCTGATTGTGCATTGTCACATGCTGCCCAGTCTCTTTAAAAAAAGATTTTAAAAAGAAAAACTATACAGATTGTATTTTAAAGCCTGCAACCCCCCCATTGTTCTATTATGTAGTGTTCATTTCTATTCCATTGTAGATTTAGAGAACCACTACATTGTGTCTTTCTATTGTGGCCAATTAATTTAATCATAGACCGAATGCAGCAATATCTAACAATATTATATACCTTGTGATCCCAGTGCCATCTTAACAACATTATGGGCCCTGGGCAAAGCAGTGCAGTGGGGCCCTACCTACACACAACTCACAGGAATAAAAATTATAGATAAAATTAAGCTTATATGTATTAGTATCTCCAACAAATCAAATACATACACACCGACTGCTGAACACATTCACACACCGACCTATACACACACAGACTGCGGAGTGCAGACAGTCTTCTTAATACAAGCACACAAATACACAAACAGTCCATTAAATACACCTACACACACACAGACTGCATTGAGGGGTGCAGTGTATGTGTGTGTGTACGTATGTACGTACGTACGTACGTACGTACGTACGGATGCTGTGTCTGAGGGGGGGTGCTGTGTGTGTGTGTGTGTGCTGCAGGTAGCAAATGTGTTTTTTAATAATCCTGTACATTAATGAAATCTTCATTCCCCCCCCCCCCCCCTTTCTTCTTACCTTTGGTGAAGTAGGGGGGGGGGAGGGGACACAGCCAGCCCTGGTGGTAAGTTCTATGTAGAAAACATGGCTGGCTGTCCATTGGCCGGCAGGGGAGATCAAAGGATCTCCCCTTTCGGCTGGCACGCTAAGCAGGCAACTGCCCAGAATGCCCATGGGGAAAGACCGTGATCCCTGTTATATTTTTCTTTTTTCAAGGTTTCTCTGAGTTAATATAGAATTTAGAAATCAAACGTAAGAAAATTGTGTTTTTTCCCTGTAACAGTACAATGGAATTTAGTACTCTTTTTTTAACATTCATGCTTATTTGTAAATGTGCAGAGGTTTATTCAATAAACTATGATTTTTTTAACAGTTAGCATGAAAATTGCAATTTCTGGGCAAATTAGTCAACTGGAAAAGGTCTTCAAATTCACTATATTCCCACTAGGATACCATGTCCTAAAACTTGCTATTTCCATTAGTTCTCCAGTATCTACTTTACTGGGCAAACCCAAAAGTCTGCAGCAAAGTGTTCCAGTATAGATATGTTGTTTAATTTTAATTATAGAAATAGATTTGGAATCATAATAAAATGTGTATATTATAACCATGATGTTGTTTTTTTTGTTTTTGTTTTTTTCTAATTTCCTGTTTTGTTTGTTTTTCTTTTGTAGGTGCTGATCTATTCTAAAGCACGCATTTGGTTGGAATGATGAGAAATTAGATCACAAATTCTAAATTCATCGTGGTTCATCATCCTAATTTTATTTAATATTCCATATCCTGACAATGACTCTTGAAAGAACATCTGCTTGGAACTGTACTAAAACAGTCTGCATCCAGTTCAAACGAACATAAATGTATACATTCTAATGTTTGCAAAGCCTTTCTTCCAAGCAACGTAAAGACCGCTCTTAAGCATACGTTTGTTGAACATGACTCATGGAGAAGAGCTTAGCTCTGAGATGCAACAGGATTCCATTGTTTTAACTTATCTCGAAGGATTACTAATGCATCAAGCAGCAGGTGGATCTGGGACTGCAGTTGACAAACATTCGGTTGGCCATGCAAAAGATGATGATAACTTAAAGATTTCAGGAAATGTATTTTCTAACTCTAAGAATAATGCACCAGTTAACAGTCTGGGTCAGGGATCTGGTATGTTACATCTCAAAAAAGCAAGGCTACTGCAATCCTCTGAAGACTGGAATGCAGCAAAACGGAGAAGATTGTCTGCATCTGTGGTTGGTATAAATGGAAACAATGATGCTTTATTGGCTGGCATGGTGGAAAATGTGCCCAAGGGGAAGCAAGATAGTACCTTGCTGGCTTCTTTGCTGCAGTCATTCAGCTCTAGGTTGCAAAGTGTTGCCCTTTCACAACAGATTAAACAAAGTCTTAAAGACCAAGGGTTTTCCATCAGCCAAGAACCTGTGCACGAGGAAAAAGATAGCAGATGTTATGGTGCTGCATCCAATCATTTAAAGACCCTATTAAATAAAAGTAAAGTAAAAGATAAAATAATCGACAATAATTTAACTGGTTTACTTAAAAAGTCACATCAGGAGAATTATGTTAAACCTACTCTTTCAGGGCAAAATGGTTCAAAAGGAACAGTGGAACCAATTTCATGTGCAGCAAGACTTCAAGCTGTTGCAAATATGGTTGTGAAAAGATCTAGCCCCACTGCATCACCTAAACCAAGTGTAGCTTGTAGTCAGTTGGCGTTGCTTCTTTCTAGTGAAGCTCACCTGCAGCAATACTCAAGAGAACATGCTCTCAAGGCACAGAGCGCAAGTCAACTGGCAAGTGAACGACTTGCTGCCATGGCAAGATTGAAAGAGAGTTCGGAGAGTGACCTTCATCGTTTCCAGTTGTCAACTAATTTGCCAGCCAAAGTCAGCAGTCCAGTTAGACCTATGTCAAATGGAATTGGTAACGTTGGAAATGTTTCTCCTTTCCCAAATCAACTGGGTGTGCCAAGTTCTCCTCTCAAGACAGCAGGTTTTAAAACCCATACAGAGAGAAACCATGTGAAACAATCACCAAATAACAGTTTGCTTCTACACCTTCTTAAAAGCCAGAATGCCCCAAGTGTAAGCACAAGTCATTTACACAGTGATAAGTATTCTTTTGAAGAAAGTGCCACCCCAACAACTACAGATGATTTTTCAGACAACAATCCTAGTTTTACAGAGGATGAAACTAGTGATGATGAAAGCACTCATTCAAACTGTGTGCCTATAGATTTGTCCTTTAAAAACAGAGTAGATAAGCCGGTGGCATTAACTCCTGCATCTATAGACAATTTAACAGAATCTCTGCTTCATAACTGGGATCCAAAAGTTGAAGGAATTGATCTCGGCAGAGAAAAAGACACGTCCATGGATACCACATTAAAGCCATATCAGAAAGTAACATTATTACAATTGCTGTTAGGCCATAAGATTGATGAAAGTCAAGAATCAATTGTAGATGCACGGGGAACAGCAAAAGCTGCTGACCTGACAAAATTCAATTTGCAAGGGCACAGCCATGTTTCAGAGAACACAAGTATCCACAAGTATCCACAAGTATCTTCTCCACTTAATACATTACCTTTGCACAATGCTGCCAAAGCAGATTCTCCTGTAAATCTGACTCACCAGCCCTTTCCAATTAAACCCAATTTTACGTCTTACATTAGCAACCTTCAAACAGAGAGACTTGTGAATCCAGCATCAAAACATTTGATAGAGCTTACTAGAAACAAAGTATTCCAACCACCTGTCCCAGTAGTAAGTAACAATACACAAAGTAATGATTCTTTCAGCGCAAGTAAGCTTCTTCAAAATTTAGCTCAATGTGGAATGCAGACAGCTGCACCCGAAGAACGACTGCAAAAACCATTACATTCTAGTAATGGTACAACAGTTGGGTTAGTTGAACGATTGGATAGCCCGCATGATACAAAGCCATCAAGCTCTTTTGAAGAAGTCAGAACTTTCAACAGCCCATCTACTCCTGTTGATTCAGGATTTCCAAGCTCTGAAATAGAAAATCTCCTAGAAAGACGGACAGTTCTTCAGCTTCTTCTTGGCACAACTAACAAAGGAAAAAATGAAAAAGTCCAAAAAACTGTCATTAAAAATGAATGCCAACAGGGGCATGTAGAAAAGATAGTAAGTGAGCAAATTGTATCTTTTAAAATTAAAACTGAACCAGATGATGTCTCCAATGCACAACATTTGAGAGAAACAGGAGTGCCAAGTCCGACTTGGCCCTCATCTCTTCACAAAACTGCCCGATCATCTCCAGAGGAGTCAAAGCCCCAACACCTTTCTCCACATGACTTTAATGGTTCAAGGAATGGTCTTCTCAGTCGTTTGTTGCAGCAGAACCATGATGGATATGACACAAACGATTTGGATATAAGCAGACATGAAATTAAGCAAACAGAATCAAAAATTCCCAGTGTTGTTCCAAAAAAGAGAAAAATGCACCAAAATGAGCCTTTAGAAAGCCAAGTAAAATTAGCTAGAATTGTTTCTCCAGACAGTAGTAATAGGCAATTCTGCAGTACAAAATCTTTCTGTACCCCATTTTTTCTGCAAGAAGATATGAACGGCAACAAATCTGAATACGAACATAGGGGCACCATGGGTCAAAGTTCATATAATGAAAGTAAAAATGTAAGTTGGTCAAGAGAGAATAAAGGATTCAATGTGCTGAAACAACTCTTACTTTCAGAAAATTGTGTCAGAGACTTGTCTCAGCACAGGACCCATACCTCTGCTGAAGAGTTGATGAGGCCCACCAGAAGTAACTTGGCAGGGAATTCTGACTTTTTAGCTCCTTCTTTAAATGTGTTAATGGGAAAACATTCTCAAACAAATAGTTTAGATCAAATTACCTTTCCATACCCATCTTCCTTAAATAATTCTCATCATACCCCTCAAGAGACTTCAGGAAATAACATTTCTATGGCCAGTTCTGGACCTGTTAATACAAGCCCTGTGCCTAATGATAAAGGGCCTATCAAATGGGTTATCACAGGTATGGAAAAGAATGAGTTTGGAAAAGATTACCCAAGACTGACAAAAACAAATCCAATATTGTACTACATGCTTCAAAAGGGGGCACATTCTGCTGCTAACCAAGACTTACGAGATAGGAACATTTGGACAGAGTCTTTGTTGGCGAAATCAAATGAGTTGACATTAAAAAGAGAATCAGTCAATGGTGGGATTACCAGCTCCAGTAGTATTGGTTTGACAAAACCTTCCAATCATGCAGCAAATAAGTCTTTTCATAATTCCAATGGCAGCAAGTATGGGCTTTTCGATATGTTAGCCATTAAAAACGAGCCTGAATAAAAAAGGCAATATAATTTGCATTGAATTCTTTAAATATGAAAAGTTAAAAATATGTATGATTTTATTGTATAGGGCATGACAAACAGAAAAAAAGGATAAAAAATAGCATGACCATATTGACATGTTTTTATGTATTTCAATTGATTATTTTGCTGATAATTAAAGTTAATTAAAAGAAAATGTATAAATATTAAAAATGTGAATGATACAAGTATGTGTAAATACAGTTCATTTCTGGCACTGAAGCGGGGTTTGTACTTGTGGGGTTTTTTTTTTTTTGTTTTTGCTTTTTTTTTTTTATCTTCGTAAATTTATATTTAAGTCATAAAAAGATTTTGACATCTAAATTTATAAATGTGTTTTTGCATCATTTGTCTTGGCATCCTGAGGAACTTTGAGAAACGTTAGAATCTGGGTATGCAATATATGCGTAAAAAAGTAAATATTATTTTTGATGAAATAAAAACCTTTTTTTTTTTTTTTTTGTTCAATGAACGAGGCATAGCTGTATAATGCAAATTTATATTCATATTGAACTGAGTTTCCATTATTATGGGGTTACTAAACTATCCACATAAACACTGACACAAACTAAACATCTTAGCTTGAGCACAGGTAAGTGATATCGCTCGGCCATGTTTATTGACCCAGCTGTGCCCAAGACTGCCATTGAATAGAACATGTCATCATTCAAAATGCTTACGGCCTAGATATCATCTAGATTGGTTTGATTTACATAAATTGTCCTCTTCGTTAATATATTGCATCTATCTGACATGCAGCACATTTCTGTAGACTTAAAACTGATCCTAGTTCATAAATGTAATATCTACTTAAGAAGGAATATATAAAAAATATTTTTTTATAAATAAATGTAGTTGTTTTCATAAAGGTAAAATGTGAAAGGTAAGCACCTTAAAGTTAAATGTTTCTGGTCTAAATGCTGCAATGAAATGCAGAGTTCTATTAGAAGTAGTTGCCATCTGTAATTTTAATTTAAATTGCCAGCCCAGTAGCTATATATACACTTCTTTCCAGTGGAGTATCCGATTCTTAGACCCTGCCTTAAGACAAAACATTTTCCGCTAATCAGAAATTCATAGCATAACACTGTTAATATTTTTTTTAATTTTTAAACTTAGTTGGAAATTCACGTTTGACACTGTGTAGATAAGTAACGTAAGCTCTCCGCAAGAAATTTCCATGAAAATGTATTGGATCACGTGAATCGTTTTGCCTTTCTATTGTTTTTAATTGCAGTCTCTACAGAACAGAATTATATTTCATGTTTGTTACACAAATATAATCTTAAAAATCATTGATAGAATATGTAGAAACATTACCCTTTGAGTTTATGGACAGGTTATGTTACTCTGTTTTTTTCTCGTTTGCAAAGTAATACTCCGCGCCCCATAGCCACTCGTTCAAGCCCTGGCAGCCCCATACCCCCAATGTAAATGGCCAATAGTGCCGAGCACCAGTCTCAACCTCTATGAACCAGACATTCTTTGCACTGAGCTGAGCCTATTAGAAGCTGAAACTAGTGTCCGGCAGACCCTAGATAAGTTGCCAAACCAGTTTGATTACTTACATTCTTAGACCTATTAAATAGTGATTGCTGAAAATGTGGTTATTTGCAAAATTAGACCTAAATGAGTTTGGTAATTTTTATCACACATTTTGTCATATATTTAGGCATTGGATCACACCACATTGGATTGAATAAATCACCTTTTTAATAAAAAAAAACCAAATGGTTTCACACCTGTTTAGATAAAAACGAAATACAATTTTTTTTACTGTTTTTCAAACTTGGCTTAAAACACAAACAATCCATTATTGTGTAATCCCTTTTTATAGATTTTGAAGACTGAGATAAAATATCTTCCCTGCTGCGATACAAGCATTGTTTTGTGATTTACAAAGAGTTTAGATTAAAGGATGTTTAATTTTATTTGTGCTCACGAGCCTAGAAATTCATTATACAAAATTGTCACTAAAAGCCAGCCTGAGATGGATCTGATCTTAGAACCTTAACTTCCCAGGATTAATATTATGTTTGTCCTAAAAAAAATAAAACTCCACTAAAAGAGCTAAATGGCATGCTAAGGGACCTATAAATGGGGATAACCCAAAATTGTAAATTTATTCAAAACACTGATCAAATAACACTCAAGGCATATAACACTCAAATATGTCTCTAAACAAAAAAAGATTTTTATTTGTTTAACCAATTTATTTTTCTGTACAATAGTTATTTATTCTTTTTTTTCCTCATTGTTTAAAGACCTATTTGTGTCATATATGTCTTGTTAGCATGTTTACCTATGTTTTGATTTAATATTCTGTTTACTTATCCCGTACATATAAATGAACACTACAAGCACCATAACCACTACAACAAACTCTAGTAATAATAATATCAGGAGTACTGTGTAAGATTAAGTGGTCAAACTGTTTGTAAATGGTTTCACAGCTAACTTGTGATCTACCAGGCGCCCAGCACCTCCTTTAGGAGAGCCAGGAACTTTCTGCTCTGAGCTAGCCTTCTTATGCAGGATTTAGTTTACTGACTGAGAGATGAGTTCACACTCTCCGCCATTGAATCGGTACTTTACTGCAGGGCCTAGCGTTGGGGAGCTAATCAAAGATCTGTGCATAATATTCTGGCTCTCCTGGACTCTGAGACTGGCACCTGGCGGACCTTTAGATTGGTTTTCAAACCATTTGAAAATGTTTGACTTAAGAGGGAACAGGACACGCCTGACACCACTATAGTGTGCTGTAGTGGTTATAGTGTTTGGAGTGTTCCTTTAATAAATAGTGTTTTATGAGTTCTGAAAAATGTAGATGTGGAATCCACACTTCTCTGACCTGGACCTTAGCTCCTCCATCCTAGATCCCAGTCAATCATTATTATAATGCTGCTCCTGATCTTACACTCATCATAGAGAGTTTCTGGTTTCTCGCTCATTTGCAAATTGTGCCCTTGCCGGTGCCTTGGTTCAATTGGATTGTGATGTAATTTGCAAAATCTTTTAATAAACATTTAAAAGAAAATTAGAGCATCACATGGAAACACATCACCAGTGATTTTCATTTGTAATGCTTTCTTTAAGTATTAAATATTACAATTACAATAAGCCCTATAGAGTTAACGTAAGGGCGTAACCTGGTAAACAATAAATAAATAAATTAATTTCATCTTTGAGCCCAAATTTGTAAAAGTTTACCTGTATTTTAAACACACATGTAGATTTCTAAATTAATGTTCTTATGAAGGCATTTAAAAATAATTGGTTTATATTAAACATGTATCTTAGTTTCCAACTCGCTCCTCATATTTTATCCAGCTGCAACGTGTCCTAATGTGAACCTGCCTATAAAGAGATACAACAGTGAGATCATTAATATAAACCAGAATAAAGATATTGGTGTCTATGTAAAAGGTTTACATACCTTCATCTTGCATTTGTGTGTTTACATTCAGACTCCTGAATGATCAAATTTAATGAATAATTATTTAAACGATGCCTTGAATTTTCATTCTCCTGGAGTTTTTACTGTAGTACACCAAAAATTAAAAATAAATTAATTTCCTAAATAAAAAAGTTGCACTGTAGGCTTGCTTGATCGGGGCCCTTAGAGTCTCTTGTTCCTCCAAGTCAAACTCCAATTTCTGTGTTCCCTGAAATGCTACGTTCCTTTATTTGAGCATTTTACTGGCTATATCATCCCTGAAAAAAAAAAAAAAAATTGTAATTCAGTGGTAAGTATTTTCAGGGGTCTGTATATTGCACTGAGATGTCCAACTTTTTTGGACACCCCTGTTTTCTCCAGTGTTAAAACAAGTCTAGAAATCAAATGGAAAAAAATCCACTTTATGTTTTTTTTAAGTTCATATTTTATTGCAATTATTAAAAGAACAAACATGTTGTCCACTTAAGAGCTCTGGTGCTGCATCACAGTTTGATAAGAAAGAGTTGAGACTGTTCATGGTAGGTTTTTCTGTGTCCCATCTTAACAATTTGTATTACTTGAAAGGAAAGCTCCAAGCCCACCATAATTTTGCTTATACTACAGTGTGCTGTAGTGGTTATGGTGTCAGGAAAACCCTGTCACTATTCCATGGTAAGATGTCAAAGCATGGTTTAAAAACTTAACTGGGTCCTGCCTTGCGCCCCTGCTTCATCTTGTCTTCTGCAGCAGGAAAAGCTAGATTGCTCTATAGAGCAAAGCTCGGCTGATGGTCTTGACCAGTGATTGAGGGCCTGCTTTGTTCTAAGCAGCAACATACGACTTTCCAACTGGAGAATACAGGGGTGCCCAAAAGCAGCAGGGCAGTTGTCAATCCATAAAAAAAATTGGACATCTTACAGTGGGTCAACGCCAGGGTAGTCCTGGCATGATAACTGCTAAAGCAGTCTGTAGTGATTCTCGTGTTCCGTGTGAACCTTATAGAGCCCAAGTCTACAATTACATCAGTAATAATCTGTTGAGTTATTTGGAGAAAATCTTGGCTACTAACAGATCAAGGTTGATGAAACCAGGAAATATTACATTCTATTTCCAAATTAACCTTCCTTGCCATCCCAAGAACAAGTCACAGAGACCTTTAATAAACAGTAGATGAGTTTTATTTTCCAGATCTGTTGGCCGTTCAGAATACTCATTAATTTTCTTCTTGCTTTAAATGCTCATTCACGCATAACTTGCATGCTGTGTATTTTAGACCATTATCTATTTATTTATTTTTGCCAGTAAGCAAAAAAAAATAAAAATTGAGCACTGTTTATCTATAGGGGTTTTACCTTTAAGCAAATATCTTATAACATATAAGATATATATATATATAACATTTTATATATGTATATATAAAGCATTCAAAATCGATTAGAAACTTTCAAATAAGAGGCAGCTAACTTTTGTAAAAAAAAAAATTATTTAAAAAATTCTTATTCACGCTTGAAATGTTGTCACTTGTTTTGTGCCTAAAAGATGTATCCTATGTAAATAGGAGCATAACCAATAACACGTAAGCTGTTGATTTTAATTTACAGAATTGTTTAATTTCCTTCATTCTCTGTGATTTACAATTTAAGTAAAATATTTGGGGGAGGGAAGGATGGCTAGCTAGTTGACTGTTTTACCTAGGCTTGACATTTTAGTTCAACTAAGTTTTGAAAAATAAAAACACAATATTTAGGGGGGAGGGGGAGACACAAATCACAATGCTTCACTCTAGAGGTTAATGTGAAATTTATTTTTTAACATTTACTTTCAAAAAAAATGTTGGAGACTATTTACTGTTGAAAATATGTACATAATGTTAAAATGTAAATATACATCAGTTATGAATTGATGTTGATTTTTTTTTTAATTTAAATAATGTAAATAATGTTTCCATAGTAAAGTAAAATAGAGGGTTTTGTATTGTTCTAAATAAAATCTCTTGGGTTAAATAGCCTGTCTTTACATGTATATAGGGACAAGTGTCCAACATCTTTTGCATGTGTGCATATAGTTGCAATGTAAATGGGAGAATGTGCAGATTGCCTTTTATTTAAGAATCTGTGATTATCTTTTGCATGTGCAACGCGTGGGAAGAGGCCCTGTGCATTTTACCTTTGATCACATGCCAATTTTAAACTACTGATAGGATTTTGTTTTCACACGTTATCTTATATAGTATGTTAATTTTGTGGGGGAAGGGGAGGGATGTGCTGCATTAAAACAGATTAAAGAAAAACAAGCAGACTTAAATGGAAAATCCCAAACTGTAATGTTATGTGATTAATATTTTATACATTTTCTAAAAATCTAAATTCCAATGAGAATATGGAAATTGAGATGAATATAGTATTGCTAGATAATATCTTTTTCTTCCAGTCATGGATGAATACTGAGGTTTACAGAAAACTGTTTAATTGTGATGTATTTTAGTGCAGCAATAGTTAACCTTGGCATCTCGTCATATGTTGTACTAACTGCATTTCAGTGCCAGCCTATATGCTGATAAGCATCATGGGACATGTAGTTTACAAATATGTTTAGGTGCCAAAGCTATCTGTTGCTGTCCTAATGAATTTTGTTTTCTCTTGTGGCGTTGCAAACTTTGTAAATAATGCAGTGTGATTATTTTATTATTATTATTTTTTTTAAATCGTGTTGTTCACTTCCTGGTGAGGATTTGAATAAACAACTAAAATAAATTGTATCATGTTTTTATTGTTTATTGGAATTCCATTTTATCACTACTACTGTTAGTCGACTTGTACTCATACTTCCGATATAGTATTATACACCTACATCACTACTGTACACCACATATAGTGCCCGGCAGTTAATCATCAACTTTAATATTATTAACGGGGTGTTTGTTATCTTACACATGCACTAAACATACATTTTGATGACTTATGAAAGCAGATTTGTCTAAAAAATTAAATGTTATTCCTTATTTGCTACACAGTGATGTAATGTGCGTACCGCAAGGTTTTCAATTATTTTTAATACTACATTTAAATAGTTGCTTTGCAAAAAAAAAAAAAGTCATTAAACATTAAAGCAAAGCAATACAATACGAATATATACGCTATCAAATGAAATTGAACCAATTTAGATTATGCTGGCAGTTAAGAAAAGATAAGGCAGGCTATGAGGTGAAAGCAAAGTTTTAGAAGAAAAGATAAAACCAGTTTTAAAAAAATTAAACTGTAAGGCACGGGAACAATGGGGTACCTAAAATAGTCCATGAAAGTGGATTTTAGATGTTTACAAATCATAATGAGGGAAGTGGCTGGTTGTATGTGTCAAAAGCAGTTTACTAAATTAATAGAGAGAATAAGTGAATTGAATGGAGGAGAGATAAGGAAGGATGGGAATGAGAGAGTGGAGATGCAATAGGTACCATTTCTCTGCTACAACATTCTCATATGTGCAGCACTCTTGTAAAGCCTATTGAATACACTATACATAATGGCTGTTATTGCAGGCTGAAAAGCAATATAGATAAATGCAATAATAGAAGAATAAAGATACTGAGCAGTTGTCGTCAACACACAGGAGTCTGCTTCTTATTAATGCTGCAAAAGACTGCTATATTCCTAAAAACACATATTTGCGTTGCATTCTAAACCCCATCACTTTAAGGGCACCCATACTGGCTATAGTATGCTGCTACCATGTAATAACAAAACAAACTAAATAAAACTTGCACGAGCACGATCCCAAACATGTACATTTTAAGTAAAAGAGGTTTGGATCACTCATTTAACGGGCATCAAACTGTAAACTCATCTGCCAAGTGCAAGGCAGACCGTCTGAGGTAAGTCCTATGCTAAGTCACTTTGGCTACTTTCCATTAAAAGGTGAGATGCAATAAAAGTGTTTTCTTGCAAAATCCTGCAAACAAATCCCTTAATAAGGGATATATCACACATCATGTCTCAATAATAAAGCTGGTCTATTTTTTGATAAAAAAAATATTATTTTTTAATATATAGGAGTTTACACTAACAGTTAAATATTATGCTTGTGATCATATCTAAATATAAGTTTGGCTTTACAAAGCTGGTCAGGTTTTTCTTTCATTCCGATATTGCCAATCCTATACCTAACACAGCCCTCAACTAAATCAGTGCCGATGGCCTTTATCGGGAGGTTACCAGCTCCCGATAAGCCGTTTATCACTTTGGATTGATTTAAATGGGTGTCTTTAAAGGCTGTCGGAAGATAATTACCTGTTGCAATATTGAAACTTATACATATATTTTTTGTTGAAAATATCAATCAAGGTGATTAAATTCCATATATAGGTTACATAGCAAGAGATACATGGCCTTATCAGGTTTGGCAGCTAAAAGCTGTTGATTTTTTTTGTTTTTGTTTTAATATTGGCCCATAGGAAGCACTAGCAACCATAGGGAAATTATGAGGGACTCCGAGTATTACTGACATATTTATAATAGGGAATTTTCATACCTCCCTTATACCCCCACCCACCATGCAGTGGCCAGTTGTCACGATTCTGGGAACCAAACACGCTAACGCACACACAGAAAAGGTGCAGTACCGGACCTTAGAGTGGCCGGGCTAAGCACACAAAGAATAATCAGGAGACAAGCGTAGTAAGGGGAACCAGAAGACAGAATAACGAGAGACAAGCCGAGGTCAAAGGGTAGGAGAAAGTCGCAAGGTCGGATAAACAAGCCAGAGAGTACGTAACCAGAGAGTAACACAAGTAGAACAGCAATACTAGAAAGCAAGGACCACAACAGGGCAGAGAGAGACAGGAAAGGTAAGTATTTAAACCCATTGATTAATTCTGATTGGATAATTTCCAATCAGATGTAACAATCACACGTGGGAGATATCTATACCTCCCACTGTGATTGAGGCACTGTGCCTTTAACGCCGGGTCAGGTGGCTGACCCTGGCGTTTACAAAAATGTGCGGTCTCCCAGCGTGCAGCATCTCGCATGCTGCCGCTGGGGGACAAAGAGGAAGACGCGGGATGCCGCTCGCCGAGCGTACGACGAGAAGGGGACATCGGATGGCTGGAGGGTGAGTGCCGCGAGCGGACTGCAGCCTCCCCTCACAGCCGCCCGCGGGATCCTAACACCAGTAGCTGTTCACAGTAATAAAAACTACCTACTAGGCAGCTATTGCTGCCCGGTCGCTAATAAAATACCATGGGGACCTGGCACAGGTCCTCACCATGCCCCCACATGTGGAATTCAGTTTGGGCTTAAAGGGACACTATAGTCACCTGAACAACTTCAGCTTATTGAGGTTGTTCAGGTAAGAACTATAGCTCCCTGCAGCCTTTCTCATGTAAACACTGTATTTCCTGAGAAAATACAGTGTTTACATTGAAAGCTAGGAACACCTCCAGTTGCAGTCACTCAGAGTAAACCAGAGGGACTTTGGAGTTGATGGAGGCATAATATGCCTCCATCTCCTCAGATCTGTTGTCAGCAGAGCACAGGGCAGCACTGTGCACATAATCCTGTGATTCAGTATCTCCTCCCTCTGCATGCAGACACAGAACTTTCCTCATAGAGATTCATTGATTCAATTCTTCTCTAGGAGGAGATGCTGATTAGCTAGGGCTGTGTTTGAATCATGCTGGCTCTGCCCCTGATATGCCTCTTTTGTCAGTCTCAGCCAATCCTATGGGGAAGCACTGTGATTGGATCAGACTACCACATGTCAGCAGACTGCTTGTTTTTCTGAGTCTAACAGCATGCAGATTTACAGCTTCAGGCTTGAATACAGTAGTCATACCATTGTCCAGCCCCCAAATTGTAGGTAAGGTTTCCCCAAATAAACAAAAAATCTACCTAACCCCTCACCCTTATAATAGTGAGTGAGACCAATAAATCGCATACTTATCTTTAAATGTCTTGACTTTTTCTTAATTCATAATTTCTTCAGCCCTGCAAAAGACCAACTACAAATCCATAGAAACTGATGCTATAATTAAAATGAAATAAAAAAAATAAAAAAAAATCATAAAAAGCATTCCCATGCAAATCAGAGATCTCTGGTTGGGTGGCTATCATAGACTGAAAGTGATCAGCTGATACTCTTAGCCTATCTCAGATGTCCGTCGCTAGTCTGGCCTGTGGGGAAGTATAATCCTGAGGCTGGGGTTGTGTCAGGCTCTGGGCTTCTGTGGAACCTCACTTAGTGTTTAATCATTTGAAAACCATTTAATGCTGAATTAGACTAAAACAAACTAAAACAAAATTAACTCCCCTTTCATCCATTATTGTCCAGGTCTTACTGCAGCCTCTGCTTCACCATCTTGTGAGATCATCTGGACGAAACAATCGCTGTGCTGGCCAACTGGATTCTCTTCCTGGGAAAGCATTAACCTCAATCACTAATGGGTTAAATCGCGTATTTTAGTCCTCTCAATGACACATGTGCAACAAGGAATTGAACAGTACAATGATGGATATCGAAAGCTCGTTCATCCTTCTCTAAGGCGCATTATGCTACTTGCTTCTGTTCATAGATGATAGTTCTGTCTGCATTCACTATCTGTCTTTGTGAATTGTAATTATCATTTATGAATGCTTGATTATGTTTTTCCATTTACAGTATACTGTATCATAGGCTTCAGTAGAATCGGGCGAGAAGTTCCAGTGCATTCTTACATTAAGTTTTTACCCTGCTCTGTAAAACTACCCGCAGCTCATACTGCTATTCATTTAACCCCTCAAAGACCAATGACCATATGTATTTATTGTTAAAATCCTATTCAGCTCTTTGGTTTTATTGAACTGCAAAGGTTAGCCCAAAACTATTGGACATTGAATTCTATGCCTAAAATGGCAATGTCACTGAAATCAATGTTCCAACAATTAAACAATGCTCTCAAATTATTTTAATTGCTTGGGCATGAGCAGAACAACCACCACAATATCTCCTGTGGCATTATGATATGTGCCATAATATTAGCTAATGAATCCCAATTAATCAGTGAAACAAGTTAAAGGTCAAGCAGGCATTGTAATTACAATACCCGAAAATGTCCTTTTAGATGTAACTCAGGCTCAATGCAATGTCCGTAGGGAACGTAATGACTCACCTATCCACATCACCACTGCAATCTGTAATCTTCAACCTGTGATATATTTAAAATCCTACAAAAATTATAGGCTTTTTTTTTTTTTTTTTTAGCAATATTGGCCTATCAAAAATGACAGTAGTTTGATTTTTTTTCAGTCGCTGCATTAGCTTAACATTGAGAGATTATCAAGTAAATCTCCAGTACACCCCTGATTTAACTCAATAATGTTATTTGCCTTCAGCAGTAAAACCAGCAGTAATATTAAATGAACTATATTATTTTTTGGCTTATGATCATTTTGTAAGCTGACTTGAGAGTCCGGTCAAATGTCAAAAAACTTTATTAATTGATAAAAAATGTTACAACAATGCCCAGGATTTTTTTTTTATAATTTTCAGCAACGTTGCCTAATAACAGGCCTTTTGTGCCTAATTTGAAATTTGCTTCATTTAAGTACGTTTCTAAAAATAAAAAAAAGACATAGAATGTGACGGCAGATAAGAACCATTCGGCCCATCGAGTCTGTCTGATTTTCTAAATACTTTCATTAGTCCCTGGCCTTCATCAAATTTTAGGTAAAGTATGGATAGAGGTATTAAGGAACTTGTTCGGCCAGTTGGGTAATGTAACTCATTTTCATTTTCGTGAAACTTGCTATATATATCTCAAACAGTTCAGGACCCAACATACTATTGTATTATTCTATAGGAATACATTGTATCTAGATTTTGTTTACAAAAACTGTATTCCATATATCATAAAAACAAAGTGAGATCTATGCCCAGCCAGTACAGACCTTCTTTATTGTACCTGCATAGTTTCATGTAAAATAGCTTTTTTTTTTTTTGTTCTTTTTCTATAGTATCCTTACAAAACTGTAATAATTGCTGTGCTAAGGATTATGTTAGCATGGAGAGGTGTTATTTCCATTTAGTTTGACTGTCATCACTTGCACTATTGTCCTAATATGGGCAAACATTTAATATTTTTGGATAAACATTTTCAATGATTCAAATTTGTTAGAGACCTTTTCCAAATGGTTTCTACTCAGAAGTTACCAGTAAGTCTATTGGGATGTTTGTACTTTGTAGATAAATCACTTGGTATCTTTTTCTTACAGATCTGAATCATTTGAAAAACCATATCAAAAAATATTAAAGCCTGGCCACAATGCTTGTAACATCAATTAATACATCTTAAGAAATACCAAATTAAGAATAATCGTGCCAATCAGGCCGAACTGGAATCCCGGGAGGATGATGATAACTTACATAAAGGTAAGAGTCTTGCACTCTTTTCTTATTCTTGTAGAACTAAGGATATAAATCATGTTGTTTACCCAATAGGCTTTTTTTCTGTCTCTGCCGAATGGATTTTATACACATAAACGGAAAAAAAATCTTACTTATGACTTTTTGTACACTAAGAGGATACCATGGATACGATACATTTGTAGATTTATAGCAATATTAAGTCCACTGAAAAGGTTGCACACTTTTCTTTTTAAAAGCGTGATCATTATGCTTTAATTAGTCACAGTTCTCACATGTCTGCACAAGTCATGCTGGTTCTGTTTGAAATTTCTTTGTATTAAAATGTATTAAAATATCTTGCCATTATTCTGATAGTGAAGTAGTAAATAGTTTTTTTGTTTTTTTTTTTAAATCTCCTATAGATTCTGTCAACCAATGGAGATTTGTATTATTTATTAAAGTAATGTCCTTCAATCATAGCTCTTAATCAAAGTGCATGTTAATTATGTGCATACAATATTATAATGTAACTCATTCCACATGTGATCTTAATAAAGTACATCGGATTATATTTCACAAATCTTAACATCTGCACTTGAAATAACAGAGAACTTCTGTACTATAATATACGTTGATAAACTGTGCTCACAGAATAACCATTGAATAACCAAGAACTACCATTTAGTCCTTGGGAGTGTAAATGAAAACGTTTACTTGAAAATATATTTGTATTCTGGTTGGCATAGGTACATAATCCAAGGACCATCTAATATAATAAAGTAAGATCCCAACTATAGGTTCTTCACATCCATTGTACATTGCATGTCAGCTGAAATCCCAGGACCGTAATTGCAATTTGACTCTCTTTACTCTATCTTTAAGCCAATGTTCTATCCAAGATCAAGAATTTTCATCTAGACCAATTTTTGTCAGTTTCGACACTAACCTATTGTGTGGAACCATATCAAAGGCCTTGGCAAAATCCAAGTAGATTACTGCAACACCCTGATCTATACTCTTCTTTGTAGAATGCAATTAAGTTAGTTTGACATGACCTATGTTTCATAAAACCATGCTTATTTTTGCTGATAATGTTCTTCCTTCCTTAAATCCTCCGGTACAATTCCTGAAAGAAAAGAATCTTGAAAGATTAAAGAGAGGTAAAAAAAATTTCCTCGTGGGTTAATACCATAAGGCCCTGGAGCTTTGTTTATATTATCTTCCGATAGTTGTGCAGCACCTTGTCTTCATTCATCCATTCACTATTTTTTCTGTAAGTGTTATTTTTATTTTTGCATCAATCATTTGCATATCTCTAGCCATAGGTTCTTCCTTAATATATAGTAAGGAGAAATAGTTAGGTAATGAAGACCAGGAAAAGGTAGACATTTTAAATAACACCCCTAGTTTTCAGCGTACCTACACTTTAATTACTTTATTTAAATGTATGTACTTAAAAATGTTTTGAGGTTTGTTTTGCTCTCTTTGGCTATCACTTCCTCATTCTGTAGTTTAGCTAATCTAATCACCTTTTTGCACTCATTATTGGTTTCCTTAGAACTTATACATGATGCCTCTGATTTGTCCGATTTAAAGGCTTCAAATGCACTTTTCTCATACTTTGCCACTAACGACATTGATTTCAATTTGTTTCTTTTACATTTATTATGAAATGGTACATACTGAGAAATGTACCTTTCTAATATTTTTTTGAAGATATTTAATTTATCCTTTGGGTTTTTTTCATGAAAGAGCTTATGCCAGTCAATATATTGTAAAGCTACCTTTATCTTATTGAAATTGGCCTTTTTAAAATGATATGTTTTAGTATACCCCATGTGTTTTTTTTTTTTACTTTATATCAAAGGACACTATGTTGTGGTCACTATTGCCAAGTGCTCCCCTACTTGAATGTTGGTCAAAAAATCAACATTATTTGTTACCCAATTCCCTGAACTCATTCTTTGAGGTCCCCTATCTCTCTCTAACTGTGTCATTAGTACCAATACGGACCATGACAGCTGGGTCATCCCCAGTCCCTCCCAATAATCCATCCACTCTTTCAGCAACATGCTATACCCGAGCACCCAGGAGACAGCAAACTGTCCAGTTGAGATGATCAGAGTGGCAGTTATCCACCTATTTAGAGGCTTTCTATCCCTAGAAGCATGTGAAGTATCAAATATAAACACATTTCTAGATGAAAAAAGTTTTAAGTGTTTATTCATATCCTTCAGAGTTTCAACAAAGTTACACAATGGGTTACAAGACCAAGAAACAGAAACCCGAGAAACTATAGTGAGAAACAAGATGGCCTACTACCCTGAGGATGGCTGTGACCTATTGGATGATTTGTCCCTTGGAGTAGAGGAAGAAGACTTATCTGCTACAATGGCTCCCAACATCAAGACCAGACTCTTTTCTGGACGCGACAACAGTACTGAAGGATCTCTTGGTAAACCTTTAGAAAAAAAATGTAACCGATGTGGCTATGCTTCATGATTTACAAAGCCTGACAGGCCAACTTGGGGTCTTGGAACACATATCATAATTGCAACCACCAACTCACCTTCCTGCAGCAGGTGATATAGTGGATTCAGCAGAAACATGGCACTTTTGAGAGGCGCTTTGCAGCCCTAGAGGTCATGCAGTGAAGAAACAAATTAAAGATATGGGGCATTTCGGAGTATATTCTGAATGTGGAATTACCACATTTCCTATGGCATCTGCAATTGCATTATTATATCTGAGGCAAAATAAAGCTGTGAGGTTGGATGGCTTCTCTCATCTCTCCAAGCTGGCCAGGCCTCCAGTCACTATGGCACGAGACTTGGTAACCCACTTTTAAAACAGTAGGTATAAAGTTACAATCTTGGTGGTCATCAAGGGGAATGTTCCTTACAACTTCGAGATAGTATCTCTTACCATTTACGCACACCTCTATGATGGTATAATGGCATGGCAGAGGTCACTACAACCATTTACAATGCTCCTCCAAATGCACAATATCTGTTATCATTGGTAAGTGTTTCACACCCTTCTTATTGAACATGGTGGTTCCTCATATCCAGTCCAGGATCTTCAAGGGTTGTCAGACCTTCTTGTGACACTGGGACTACTGTAGTACTCACTGGGTCAGAATGTTTTTTGTATTTTTAAACAATGTTGGGATACATACCCCGCTCTTAGACTGCTTTTAAGACCAACTTTTTCCCTGTCCCTTCTCAAAATTTTACTAATATGCAAACATGCTGCTGATTTCTGTAGTTAGGCGTAACACTATCCTGTAATACTTTATATATTTTGTAATCTTTTAGCAGAATGTACAGCACATCATTAGTTTAGCTATGTCATATTACCTTCTCTATACTGTTTTCTTATGAGTTTAGACTAAGAGGTGTATAGTACTGCTAAAATGGTATCCATAGTAAAACAAGCATTTTTAGATCATAGGCTTTCATGCACAATACAAACTGATCATCTGTGAGCCAACATATCAATGTACGCTTATTGTATCACTGATCATATCATCTGGTATTACTTATATGTAGATCATTAAAATATATATATATATATACACACACACATACAAACTCTTCCAAAACAGTGACAAAACTGACACAATGATCCTTGGAACAGTACCTAAATTACACAAATTATAAAATTTCCATCTATGCTTTAAAACAGAATCAAATAACACACTGACCGCAGTCCACATAATTAGGTATGTATGTTGTTAGAACCCAAGCTATCTTTGGGCCCCACAAAACTTTATCCAAAACTAGGTGCCCTGTACAGAAACAAATCCTGCCAGCCCCACAGTAAAGTAACATATTATATAGCAAATGTTGATGCCAATCATTGATTATGGGGATGAAGTGTATGCACCTGCACCGCACACCCACCTTCATAAACTTACTACATTGTATAATTCTCACTGTTTCAAAGCTGTTATATACAGCAAACACAGACTCAAAAGAATCCATGTTTAAAATGGAATGAGGCAAAAATGTGATTATTTGTTAAACTAATTTGCATATGCCCACCCAGAATACTTTGCGGTAGTAACATCACTGCAGATTTGTGATTTCTATGAAAAGCAAGTCTTATGGCTTGACTGGTGTGCAGATTTTTTTGTTTAACATTGTATTAACTTTACACAGACTTCAGGTGGAAGGGGTTTTCAATCTCAATGTTTTCCCCACCATAACCTTTTTGGTTTTAGAATGTATGTGATATACATAGGATACCAAATTATGGAGCTAATTTAGCTCTTTTAGTTTCTTAGGAGATACAACCTTTCTCTGGTAACCCTTAATTATGGCAATCACAGGTAAGGATATCAAATTATGGACTTATCTACTAAACAGCTGAACTAGCAAAATAAAAACGATAGATAAGTCCCTAATTTGCTATCCTTATGAAAATGAATGGATCCAAAATAATTTATTTTGATCGTGGGGCTCTCATATTGATGTCGGTGTACAAATCTTTTTTACATGTATGAAT
Organism: Pelobates fuscus; assembly: GCF_036172605.1. Taxonomy (NCBI): domain Eukaryota; kingdom Metazoa; phylum Chordata; class Amphibia; order Anura; family Pelobatidae; genus Pelobates; species Pelobates fuscus. The sequence continues at coordinate 50,261,410 of NC_086317.1, forward strand.
AGTAATTCTTTCATCTGCTCTATAATTAATGATAAAAAGTTAACATTGTTTTGTGATTTTTCCCACAGTAATTTTTCTATGGCTGATGGCATTAAAAAAAAAAAATCAAAGGTGGCATCATGTTGTTACTGTCCTAGAAGCCGAACCTTGTTTTGACAAGCACAAAAATTTACACAAGTACCCAAACCGAATTCTAGACAAAAAAAATGCCTTTAATGTGTCATCTTTTTTCAGTGTTCTAAACACAGACAGATCCTGGTTTTGTTTTTATTAATGCTACGAGTACTTATAAACTAAAAATGTACATACTGATCTTATAATTATGTTTTGGCATTGCAATAGAAAATTCCTGTAAGGCATAACTATCATAGTACCGATGATGAATTTTGAACATAAATAATTACCATAATAATTAAACTTTCAAAGCTAGAATCAAGAATACTAATCTTCATCCAAAAATGACACACATCAACAGCAATTTAAAGCTTTATTACACTGAAATGTGTATTGTGAAGTTAAGAAACAATTTCATCACCGAATACCAGATTAGCACCCTTTTCAGAATCGATACTATAGTGGAGTTCACTTCCTTTTACCAGCTAAACTCAAATTTATCACACAATACCATTGCATTATATCTCACAGGCATACATCACCATTTATTGAGCGTGTTTCCCAGCCACAAACATAATGCCCACTTACCCTATGAGAAATATCCTCAAGTAGATACAATGTTTATGATATAATGTAGATTGACGTAATGCCATCAAATGCCAGCCTATCGATGGGCCCAATTCAGATCAACTGGACAAAAGTCACTACAAAACCCAGATAAACTCAATTACTAAGACAGATATATAGCTTACTATGGTTCTCAGGGCCAAATAAATTCACCATAGAAATTTGCCATAGCATTTCAATCTTTCAAAATCCCATATAACCGATATATACCTCAACCCAGAAGAGAACTGAGACAATGTTTAAAGATTTGGTTATGCAATGTGATTAGTATTAAAGTTTTGCTCTGTTAATCCTTTTTGCCTCTTTACTTACAGGCCTAACCGATGAGCCGTCACCGCTCCCTTTATCATGCATTACATCTCGGTGGACCCTCTTTATTTACAGGCTTACACAAACGTTTGTTTATGCACACAACAAAGTGAGCAGAAACCAATGTGGAGCCTGGAGTTGTGGGAGGGATTACCCGGCATATTTAACCTCAAGGCACCTACTACTATGGGCCATCATTGTGTTTCATCCCACCCACCGCTCCCTTTATAAAACATTACATCTTGGTGGGCCCTCTCCTTATTTACAGGCCTACCCGAACATTGGTTTCGGCACACAACATTAAAATGTTACCACATCCAACTTACTCTCTCCCTCAGCTTGTCCCTGACCACAAATATATATATATATACACACACACACACACACCATACAAGATCCAGTGCACTCACTCATTCGCTAAACAGAAATTTCAAAGTTCAAAGAATGTAGTAGTTTTATTTAAAAACACCTCACCTAGGCAAAATAGTGGGGATTTAGTTACAGTATATGATCATACATTGCATAATCCCTTCACAACACCAATGTACCCAATTGTTTGCAGGTCCTGCTTTAGCAGCCTAATGCTTGCTCTTATGAGATAGATCCACTTACTTGGGAAATGCTTCCCTCTGGGACTCTCTGCAGGGCAAGGTTAAATAGGGCCTTGGGATGATGAGGCAACTGTTACAGGGAGGGGTGCAAAACCAGGGAGTTGGCTTGGACTCCCAAATTCATATACAATTGGTGCAATACCAATCAAATATTCACGAGTATTGCTGTAGATCCATGATAAAATGGACTCCTTATTAAAGATCTGGTACCCCTGGTTTAAGAAGTGCTACCCTACAATGTCACTAACCAGTCTTCTGTTTTCATGATGGCTCTTCTCTATTTTCTTCTCTTCCCCTCTACCACATATCCTAACATCTCTCCTCTGGGCCATGCTCTGGAAATACAGACCTCTCTCTTTATTTATTTCCAACCCTTCTATGCGCCTCTAATCTTCTCTGTTGTCATATTTTTTCTCTTACTTTTCTTTCTTCTCAGAATTTTGTTTTACCATCTTGGTCTTTATTTAGTTATTCTTAACATCTCACCATTTTTTTCCCTTGTCGATAAGACCTTTAATTAGACTCTTTTTATTTGAAAATAGGTCAGTCAAATCTTCGGCATATACTCCATGCCAAAGAATTGACTCACAAAGAAGAGAAAAAAGGACCTCCCATGTGGTCTTCCTGCTCTTCAGAATAGCGCACAGCGAATGTGCTTTGGTTGCTATGGAAACCCCCTAGCTGACGCTGCTAGTGCTGACTAGGGAGTATAGGAACAGAGTGACGCAATGCAGCATCATATGTCTGGATTTAGCATTAAAAAAATCAAGTTATAAATTTAAGTACCACTGCCAATTTACAATTTTAGAGCACACTAACAAGATGGTCTGTCCCCTCTATTTGTGGTGCCAGCAGTCATCTACTTATCTACTGCAGTCATGACTGAAGCGCTTGTTCTAGACTTCAAAAGCCACCATTATAACGTCTGTCTTTTATATATTTAATTAGGAAACATTGCATTCTCCACTTAATTTCTGAATAGACCCATTTGCCCTTAGGTTTTGTAGTTCAAATGTCACACAATTTTCAAATGGCTTTTGCGTAATCTCTAATGTCCCACAAGTCTGTATACTGTGGCTTTAGAAGAGGGGACACGTACTTTTTTTCTTTGCTTAAACAGTTTACCCTGCTTTGAACTGTGATATAAGTGTCTTAATTAGATTCAGATATAGCCCATCAACATTTTACCCCATCCCTTTAGCAAGTCTATTTCTCATATGTAATGATTTAGATAGGGATTTGAATAGTATGGCCATTAAGTAGTTAAGAATAATTTAATTTGTTTTTTAAATAACTAGAAATAGGTAATTAATAAATATTTTCTTGAGCCATTCTTTTAAATGTAAGTGCCAGGCAAAAATGATTTGAGCTTTTTAAAGAGGAAAAACAAGTTGTTGTTACAAAATTCATAGATTAACAGGTACCTAGAGTTTTCGGTGCACACCTACAATATATGTTCTATGTCCTGAGATCTTCTAAGTAATCCTAGCTTTATCCTATAGCTGTCTTCTGTGTGTATAAAATATAATCCTATACAGCATTTATTTTAGAATACATACAGCGGCAGTGCATGTAAACGTAGATATTCTACCTGCTTCTAATTCAAGAAATTAATGAAATATAAGAACTTGCACAAGTGGGTGGAAGCAGGCCTGAATGATAAGCTGCAATTTGGTATTCAGTTAGTTTTCACATTTGGTGGTATAAGTGTCTGACTGTCCCAACTCTAACTGTGAGGATCTCCATGCTTGGCCTTGTACACCCTCACTAATTTGAGGTAGCGTTATGGACTGCATCTGTATCAGGTGCAGACCCCTTTTAAAGAGCTCCTCCACGGCCCTCAGAGTGCGCTTCTCAGAGTGCTGCAGTCAGCATTTTCAGCACCCTGAGAGAGACCACACTTAGTTCCCTCCCCACACACACACACACACACACACACACACACACCTTTTTTCACATAAAAAAACATTTAACCATTACACACACACACACAACACTCAGCCTTGTTCTCATAAAAAACATTTAACCATTACACACACACACACAACACTCAGCCTTGTTCACATAAAAAATAAATAATGTAATCATCACACACAACACCCAGCCTCCAAAACACACATACACACAAAACAATAATATACAGAACAGGATTCTAGGACAAGGTTTCAATGTAGCATCTTTCCGAGGGTCCTGGGCAATCCTTTGGTTGTTATGTGTACACATGTTCACTATTTATTAGAAAACATGTGGAAGTAAATGTTGCTTCATGTCAGATATTTCACGTATTTCCTATTGGATGAGGGGAAAAGTATCATAAAGCTAAGATGCAAGTGGTATTTGCAGTTTTGAAAAATAAAAATAAAAAAAATACTCTTAGTGTCATGCAAAATAAATGTAAAAAAAATCACGAGAATCAGTTGCATGTCAGTACCTTGCCCCGTTACTCTTCAATATAAACATTTGATAGACATTTTGAGTGTCACAATGTATAATGAAATGCCTACAATGTGGCATCATACCATTTTTTTATGGCAGTTGCACTATTCATAGAACTGCTAGGATGTCAATCTAAGAACACATACCTCTGTCGGTTCAGTTGACAAAATAGAAAGTCTGCAGTATTGGCATTCTTGTTATCCAGCTATGATAATCTGAGCTGAAGAATGCGATTACCTAAAGGATGCAAGGAATGATATTGGCATCAGACATTGTTAAATAATGTGAAATATTACATTTTACAACTGAACTTGAGAAAGTGCTCATTATAGCTCTAATTGTTTTTTGGTGTTTGGCACGGGTTTTACGGTGTAAATGGGATGACGTGGCACACAATCTTCTTGATCGGTAAACTATATAAATACATTTGTTCAAAACTATACCTGATGAAACTTGCCGCTTGAAACGAGTTAAAGTTGCCGATGTCTGGATGCAGGTTGCCATCTTTTTGGTGGGAGTCAATTCCGATAGTGGGTACCAGAAATAACACTCTGATATTATTGCCACAGTACTCCTGGCACCATAACCACTGCAAAAAACTGTACTGCTTATGGTGCTTGGAGTGTTCCCTAAAATTTCCTTTTAGGTATTTATCTTGCATTTAACAGTATTATCCTATAATTATCCATCTTTCTATCGTTTGTTTTATACACAATAAAGGCCAGCACTAATAGGCATACCAGTGATAGTAGGCTGATCTCTATTCCCTCTTCTCCATCATCCAGAGTATCTCTTTATTCTTCCATCTTGAGGAAGAAGTGGCTTCTGCAGTGCCAGCCCAGGGCCACACTTATCTCTGCCACATTCCCACAAGACTGACCAGGGTCCGGGGGTTGCCACAGCAGATTTTTGCTCCGCCTCCAATATTGACAGAAACGTGACATTCTGAGATCATGTGATCCCAAATGGTGAATCACAGACCTCTTCAGGCTATTTAATCTATAACACCTTTGCAGGAATCTGCCTGCAAGCTAGGGTTCTTGAAGTTTCATGTATTTTAGCCTCACCCAGAATCTTTTGTAATCTATCCCGGGAGATAGCCATTTTGGGCATTTTCCAAAGGATGCTGGGAAGTCCTTGTGCGTACAGTGCCTTGCGAAAGTATTCACCCCCCCCCCCTTGGCATTTTTTGTGTTTTGTTGCCTCACAACCTGGAATTAACATGGATTGTTTGAGGATTTGCATCATTTAATTTACAGAACATGCCCACAACTTTGAAGATGTTTTTTTTTTTTTTATTGTGAAGCAAACAACAAATAGGACAAAATAACAGAAAAAGTAAATGTGCATAACTATTCGCCCCCTAAAGTCAATACTTTGTAGAGCCCTCTTTTGCGGCAATCACAGCTCCAAGTCGCTTTGGACAAGTCTCTATGAGCTTGCCACATCTTACCACTGGGATTTTTGCCCATTCCTCCTTGCAAAACTGCTCCAGCTCCTTCAAGTTGGATGGTTTGCGCTTCTGACCACAGATTTTCTATTGGATTGAGGTCTGGGCTTTGACTAGACCATTCCAACACATTTACATGTTTCCCCTTAAACCACTCAAGCGTTGCTTTAGCAGTGTGTTTGGGGTCATTGTCCTGCTGGAAGGTGAACTTCCATCCTAGCCTCAAATCACGCACAGAGTGGTACAAGTTTTGCTGAAAAATATCCCTGTATTTAGCACCATCCATCTTTCCCTCAACTCTGACCACTTTCCCAGTCCCGGCTTCTGAAAAACATCCCCACAGCATGATGCTGCCACCACCATGTTTCACTCTGGGGATGGTGTTTTTTGGGTGATGTGATGTCTGGGGTTTGCGCCAGACATAGCGTTTTCTTTGATGGCCGAAAAGTTAAATTTTAGTCTCATCAGACCAGAGCACATTCCTCCATACATTTTGGGAGTCTCCCACATGACTTTTTGCAAACTCAAAATGTGCCATTTTTTTGCTGAAAGTAATGGCTTTCGTCTGGCCACTCTGCCATAAAGCCCAACTCTATGGAGCGTACGACTTATTGTCGTCCTATGTAAAGATACTCCAGTCTCTGCCTCGGAACTCTGCAGCTCATCCAAGGTTACCTTAGGTCTTTGTGCTGCTTCTCTGATTAATGCCCTTCTTGCCCGGTCCGTGAGTTTTGGTGGGCGGCTGTCTCTTGGCAGGTTTGCTGTTGTGCCATATTCTTTCCATTTGGTTATGATAGATTTGATGGTGCTCCTGGGCATCATCAAAGATTTGGATATTTTTTTATAACCTAACCCTGACTTGTACTTCTCAACAACATTGTCCCTTACTTGTTTGGATAGTTCCTTGGTCTTCATGGCAGTTTTTGGTTTGTGATGCCTCTTGCTTAGGTGTTGCAGCCTCTGGTTCCTTTCAAAAAAAGGTGTCTGTATGTAATGACAGATCATGTGACACTTAGATTGCACACAAGTGGATATCATTTCACTTCATAACAAAGGGGGTGAATACATACGCACATGCCAACTTTCTGTTTTCTGTTCCTAAAAAATAGTTTTATGTATATATTTTTCTCATTTCACTTCACCAACTTAGACTTATCCATCACATAAAATTCAGATTAATAAAACATTGAACTTAATGTAATGTAAAAAAATAGGTAAAAAGTCAAGGGGGGTGAATACTTTTGCAAGGCACTGTATAACGTTTGTTATAACATTGTATTATTTTATTTTTCTCAGACAACAGCTAATCCATACATATGCTTGTTAGTTGACAATTATTATGTATAGATAAAATGATTTGCAGGTTAAAACAGAATTCTGCCATGCTGTGCGTCACTGAGTTCATCTGAGTTGAAGAATTATGGTCCGTTTCAGCTGTAAGTAGCCGAGTGATGAATCATTTCATTCCTATACAGGACTGCAAGGTTGGCAAAAGCAGATCATTTGAAGCATTTTTTCCCACCCCTGTAAAGACACAAGGAAGATTAGCAAAGTTTCAGAACACATCACGTAAACGAATGCTTAATGTATCTAATAGGATTTAAACTAAAAATACACTTTAAGACTGGTTCATTTTCTAGGTTAACCCAGCCTTATTTAGACAGCTTCATTAAATGTTCAATGACATAAAACCAGGTGGCGTTTGACACACTAAACCAGAGTAAGCAGGTCACAGCCTGTCTCGTTGTTAGTCACTTGCCCTCGGGTCAGGATGCAGAATTAGTTCACCACCTTATTTCTTAAATAAAAAAGACTAGCTTTTTGGCATTTAACTACTTTCAAACATATGCAGTTTCAAAGTATGGCAAGTAAATGACCTCCTTTTATGGCAAAAAAAAAACAAACTAAACTGTTTAACAAAAATAAAATCATAAAAATTTAATTCACTACATTTCCCTTTTTAGCAGCTAAATCCTTCCATCTTGAAGACTTGTTGCATATGTTGCTAGAACAATGAAATAAACAATGAAAATAAGTGGAGGTAATTTAAAAAAAAAAAAAAGTTTAAAAAAATAATCCAAATGAATTATTGTATATGGATTATTGTAATGTATATGGTTAATAAATTCATAGACATTTTTTAGGTTAACTTTGCATTACTAATTTCAGATCTATACAGTTCCAAAGTAAGGCACAACATCATAACTTTTGACATAAACATATTATTATTTCCAGTGAATTATAATTTTTTTTGTAATAGTTTTTAAGTTAAAAAAGGTAACTTTTGTGCTTTTTGAAATTAATACATATATAAAATATATAACGTTATTCAAGTAAAGGATAAACTGACGAAATCCTGGTCATGAATACTGCTCTGATACAGGAATGGCTCATTAGGGTTTCTGAGCTACAATTTTCGTAATAATGCCATTAACATGCTGGTTTTCAAGGCTGATTGGTGTTGCAGTCCTACATTAGCTGGAGTTTTAATTAAACAATAATAATTTGGCAGACCATTGCCCGTATCACAATTAAAGCTGAACTGTCACTAATCTGAAAGAGTTCCTCATTGTCTCGCCCTAGTAAAATACTGAAACTGTATTCTTAAAGCTATAGTATGCACCTGTCCAGTGGCGTACATACCGGGGTCACAGGGGTCGCGTACCCACAGGGCCAGCCTCTTCTTCTGGGGGGCCCAGGAGCCGGCCACCTCAGGGCCCCCCGAGGCTGGCCCTGCTGTCACCTGGCTGGCGGGCGCGCGAGGAAGCACTGTCCCCTGAGTGCTCCCTCTTCAGCTCCCTCGCGCACCGCATTGAAACCGGAGCCGGAAGATGACGTCATCTTCTGGCTCCGGCATCAGTACGCGGCGCGCGAGGGAGCTGAAGAGGGAGCACTCAGGGGACAGTGCTCCCTTGCGCGCCTGCCAGCTGGTTGACAGCAGGGCCAGCAACACCACTGGACCCCAGGGAATCCCCCAGCTCTCCCACAGGTAAGGAGGCTGGGGGGATTAAATTTAAAAAAAAAAAAAGTGTGAGTGTGTTAGTGTTAGTGTGTTTGTTAGAGTGTGTGTGTGTTAGTGTGTGTGTTAGTGCTAGCGTGTGTGTGTGTTAGTGTGAGTGTGTGTTAGTGTGAGTGTGTGTTAGTGAGTGTGTGTTAGTGAGTGAGTGTGTTAGTGAGTGTGTGTGTTAGTGAGTGTGTGTGTTAGTGAGTGTGTGTGTGTTAGTGAGTGTGTGTGTTAGAGTGAGTGTGTGTTAGTGTTAGAGTGTGTGTTAGTGAGTGTGTTAGTGTTAGAGTGTGTGTGTGTTTGTGTGTGTTAGAGTGTGTGTTAGTGTTAGAGTGTGTGTGTTTTAGTGTGTGTGTCTGTTACTGAGTATGTTTGTGTGCGTCTGTCACTGAGTGTGTGTCTGTCAGTAAATGTGTGCGTCTGTTCATGAGAGTGTGTGTGTGTCTTAAGCACTTACCTTTCTCCAGCGCTGGACTCCCTTGGCGCTGGGGATCTCTCCGTCCCGATCCGCCTCTCAGCTCCGAATGCACATGCGTGGCAAGAGCCACGCGCGCATTCAAACCGCCCACAGGAAAGCATTACTCAATGCTTTCCTATGGACGTTCAGCGTCTTCTCACTGTGATTTTCACAGTGAGAATCGCAGAACATCCTCTAGTGGCTGTCAATGAGACAGCCACTAGAGGCTGGATTAACCCTCAGTGAAACATAGCAGTTTCTCTGAAACTGCTATGTTTTCAGCTGCAGGGTTAACACTAGAGAGACCTGGCACCCAGACCACTTCATTGAGCTGATTTGATCTGGGTGTCTGTAGTGGTCCTTTAAGTGTATGTGTTTATGCATGCACTGGCGTACATACCGCGGTCGCACGGGTCGCAGCCCTGCGACCAGGTGCCTGCCGCCATGTGTTGCTGCCCCAGCCCGCGCAGAGTAAGCGCGGGGGGGGCCACGGATCAGTTTTCGCACCGGGGCCCCATGGGTTGTGTGTACGCCACTGCACCTGTCCCTATTACTTTAGGTCCCCCCGTGAGCATGAAAGGGTTAAAAATGCTGAGGTCCTTCAGTGCTGGATCACTCTCCTCCTCCAGCGACATTATGCCAATGCAGGACCTTAATGAGCTTGCGCGGCAAGTGCCGCATGCATATTAGAGCTCCCCCATCGTTGAACACTGAATTAATAAAGATGCTGGATGTCCTCATGCAAACCGTGAGGATGTTCAACATTGTTTCACAGAGTTAAACTCCGTGAGAAGCCAGGAAGTGCCTCTAGTGGCACTTCCTGACTTTCTCCGCCTGACTTTCTGACTCAAGGCGGAGTCTAAGAGTCAATCTTGCGGGGTCCTCCATAGATCTCATTGCTGTACGCTTGCGTTACTTACCACTGCTGTGCTTCTCAACCCAGCAAGAACTTTTTACTGGTGTTTTTAAATCTTGCGGGATCAATCTTGCGGGATCCTCCATAGACCTTATTACTGTACTAAGTGTGTTACTTACCACTGCTGTGCTACTCAACCCAGCAAGATGGTGGTGTTTAAAGAATTTAATGCACACAAGTACAGCAGTGACATCGGCGCTGAAAAGGACCTTGATGGATCAAGATGGTGGTGCTCACAAGGGACAGGTTCAGGTAGGTAACTTCAGCTTTACCTATCGATGTCACCATCGGTCGACTTTGCAAATTCGTTCCCCAAACTGACAGTGCCGCATTAAGGAGATGTTTACTGAACACATATCTCCCCTCCCACACAGACAACTAAAGATTTTGCTAACAAAGGCTCGTCCATGATCAGACTACAGACTACTTGGCAATGATCAACATTTTACTTAGGGGAAACTGTCATATTTCCAATAAATGTTAGATTGTTGCTTTGCTAATACCCGTGCATTTTTTTTCCATGCTAGCAATTGCTGATGTTGAAAAATATTTTTATTAAAGTGAATCTATTATGCCATGTTCAGTATGAGCAATAACAATCCCAACAAAGTCAATATATTTATTGTTAAGATAAAATAATTCCGTGCTTGGCAAGCCCTAATGCTTGGAGGAGCCATGTACTTTCTTTTCTGTTAACACAAAGTATATCTGAAATGTGACATGTATTAATGTATGTCTAAATTGTGCTGGGAATGACACATACACCATAATGATTTATTTGGAACATGGAACTATCAGATTTGTGCAACATTCCAGTTAACTAGCAGTTAAAAGGCGCACTTCCACATTTTTCATCTTATATCACTATGCAAGTTAAACATCTAGACACTATGGCAGCAATGCCTGGATGTGCATGCACTTGTCCAGCTTGTCTCGAGATACCTCAGTACACAGCAGTACACTGCAGACCTAAGTGCGTTACTTAGCAGTGCAGTGCTACTCAACCCAGCAAGAACCTTTTTACTGGTGTTTAAAGAATTTAATGGGTACTTCAGTGTTTTAAAGTTGTCATGGTGCCTGGAGTCTGTGTATGTCGCATTTCGCTCTGAAATGGTGCTCTGAAATACTGAGTTTAACCAATTTGCTGCCAGATGTCCAGTGTCTGCAGCTCTGCAGAAGTAGGACGTTGTAAACCTGCCTACAGAGGAGACACGACACTTATCGGGGACACAGGTAAGAGGGCAAACTGTTACAAAACACTCGGCCCCATTACCGAAGAATGGCACCGGGGTACTTATACCATCATAAGCACTATAGTGGGCTGTCACAGTAATTATTCCATTGATATCTGTCGACAACTGCTTATATCATATAAAGAGAATGTAACATTAAAGGGACACTATAGTCACCAGAACAACTTTAGCTTAATGAAGCAGTTTTGGTGTATAGACCATGCCCCGGCAGTCTCACTGCTCAATTCTCTGCCATTTAGTTTATTTATTGTTTCTTTTGTTTCTGTTATAGCAGTGCTAGCCACACCTCCCCTGGATGTGACTGACACAACGTGCATGAAAACAAAATGGTTTCACTTTCAGTCAGATGTAATCATAGGCGTGCACAGCCTATTGCATTAGGGTGTGCACCCTAAAGCACAAACACACGCTGCATGTATATGTATGTATATATATATATATATATATATATATATATACACACACACACACACACACACACACATATATACATACACTGCTGTGTGTGTGTGTGTGTGCGCTGTTAGTGTGCTGTGTGTAAGGGTGCTGCTGTATGTGTGTATGTGTGAGGGTGCTGGTAGTGTGCTATGTGGGTGAGGGTGTTTGTGTGTGTGTGTGAGGGTGCTGTTTGTGTGTGAGGGTGTTTGTGTGTGTGTGTTAGGGTCCTGTTAGTGTGCTGTGTGAGGGTGCTGTGTGTGTGAGGGTGCTGTTTGTGTGATGTGTGTGTGAGGGTGCTGTTTGTGTGATGTGTGTGGGTGTCATGTATTTCTGAGGGTGCTGTTTGTGTGTGTGTGTGTTTGCGAGGGTGTTGTTAGTGTGCTGTGTGTGAGGGTGTTGTGTGTTTGTAAAGGTGCTGTGTGTGTTTGTGAGGGTGCGGTTAGTGTACTGTGTGTGTGAGGGTGCTGTATGTGTACTGTATGTGTGTGGGTGCTGTTTGGGTGCTGTGTGTGTGAGGGTGCTGTGTGTGTGCTGTTTGTGTGAGAGTGCTGTATGTCTGTAGGTGCTTTTTGTGTGTGGGTGCTGTATGTGTGTGTGTGTGCTGTATGTTTGGACAGATTGTGGAGGTGGGGGCAGATTAGTAAATATCCCCCCTCCCTTCTTACCTTATGTAGGGAGGGGGATCCTTGCTGTCATGTGCCATCCCTGGTGGTCCAGTGGAGAGTAAACTCTAGCCTGCGGGGCTAGAGTTAACTCTCGTGAGATCTGAGCGTTGCCACAACAACGCTCAGATCTCGCCAGAGGAACCTGGCGGAGCTGCTGTCTAGAGCTCCCCGGGTCCTCTCCTGCCTCCCTTCATGCTGCTGTGGGCCGGTGAGGTAGATCTTTGATCTCCCCGCCGGCCCATGGAGGCTTAGAGCAGAGCCGACACTCAGCGCCGGTTCTGCGTGAGCCGACAGGGGAGAATAAAGTCCTGGGGAATAAAATGTGGGAACCAAGATTCCCACCCCCCCAAAAAAATAATATACACTCCAGTGTGTGTATGTATATGTGTGTGTGTGTATATATATATATATATATATATATATATATATATATATATATATACACACACTGACACGCATACTCAAACACACACACATACACATACATTCATAGACACACACAGACACACATATTCACATACACTGACACACATTCACAGACACACATACACACATACACTCACACACACATATTCACATACACACACAAACACAGTCACAGACACACACACACAGTCACAGACACACACACACAGTCACAGACACACACACACACAAATTATTATTTTTTTAATTAAAAAAATGTCCACCCAGCCTCCCTAACTGGAGTGCTGGCGTGGACTTGTCCCTGGGGTCCAGTGGGTCGGGCGGCTCTCTCCATATCAGCTGCGTCGAGGGAGCTGTGTGCTGTCTGCTCCCTCTCGCCGCGCGGGCTGTCTGCTGTAGCTGGGAGCCGGAATATGACGTCATATTCCGGCTCCCAGCATCAGCAAGCAGCGCGCGGCGAGAGGAAGCAGACAGCACACAGCTCCCTCGCCGCGGCTGATATTGAGAGTGCCGACTGGGGGGGGGGTCCATAACCTCTTGCCCCCCCCCCTCCCATCCATGACAGGGGGAACATGGGGGGAGGAAGGGGGGCGCTGAGTGCCTGCAGGAATGGCTTTCCTGCACAAAAAAAGTGCAGGAACTCCGTTCCTGCAGGACTCAATCCATAGGCGTGCCGCGGGGATTAGGGTGTGCCCAGGCACACCCGGCACACCCCGTGCGCACGCCTATGGATGTAATTTAATTTAAACGTGTTTATCTCCTACTCTGTAAATTGAACTTTAGTTACATACAGGAACATCCTGCAGGTCTAGCAAGCTTTCAACAGGGCAGGGCAGGAGCTAAGACATTCTAAATTAAACAGAATTTGCAATAAAGGAAGTGTAAACATTAGATAACTCTTTACAGGAAGTGTTTAGGAAGGCTTGAATCTGTCTGCAAGCTACATTTCTTGAAGTTCCATGTTTTGGAGACTATAGTGTCCTTTTAGTGAGTATAAAGTATATTTATACAGTAACAGTGATTATCAGTTATTTATTTCTTAAATAAATTAGGATTAAGAAAATGTGTCCTTAAAAATGTTCACAAACATACCTTTAAAAGTGATATTTTTTTTGGAAGTAAATATAATTCCATTTTTTTTTTCTAAAGAATGAAACACATTTTTGGCAAAGTGGCATAAATGCCGATACACTGCTTCAAATGTTGATTAATGGAGTCATTTGAGTCAAGAACATTGAGTCAAGAACAAGGGAGTTTCATCCCTTCCTTATAGCAGAAACTATGAAACATAGTGTCATTCTCTGGATCAGCCGGAAACAGTAGCGAGTTGGAGGTATCTGGTGGAAATAAATCTATGTTTGGAGTTGGAACAGCTTTTGGCATTTTATCCAGTTACGTTCTGCATAGAAAGATTCCCGCATCACAACTTTTACGTTCCCAAAAGTACAATAACATATCTAAAATGTAATCATGCAGAAATAAATAAATACAAATAAAAGATAAAATCCAGATTTTTTTTCCCATGGTGCCTTATGCATTTTTTTTTTTTTTTTAAACATTTTGCATCACTGGCACCTCAGATCTAATAACTCTAAATCTAATTAATGTAAAGTCGTTTTCTAAAATATAAATTTGGCTCACACTTTAATCAAGATCATATATCTGCTGGATAACCATATGCCAGGCTATGGAAATCTTATTTGATATTTGAAAGGTTTCTGTCTGCCACAGGCAGCCTTATCAACTTGTTTGCAAACATTGCCAGCACAGATATTATTTATGGCATCAAAGCATTTTACATCCTTATTATGTATTTTTGTAATAGGCTGTCAATTCAGTCTATGAACTGACAGAAATAGATTTATAACTAAGTGAAAAATGGTATCTCGCCCACTCCTTATTTCTGATAGCATTACTCATAGTAACCAGCAGATGGCAGTAGAGGGCTGTTTTCTGATTTGCTCTTTTAATCAACTCTGTACATAAATGCAGTGGTGTAATACAAGTCAATGTGTGTTTGTAATAGGAAGTAACTTTGTTGATTTTTTTTTTCATCTGTTTATAACAGGGGTCCTCAAACTCCGGCCCCAAAGAAGTGCCTGAACTACAACTCCCATGATTCTCTGGCTATCTATGTAATTCAAAGAATCGTGAGAGTTATCCTTCAGCAACATCTAGAGGGCCACAGTTTGAGGGCCCCCTGATTTATAATTTGAATCCCTCCAGTAAATATTTTTTTTTTTTGTTTATTAAAAAAAAAAAAAAAAATACAGACCAACAGTTATTTAGTTAATTGAAACGTGAAACTGATAGTTAAGACATTAACTTGAGCAGGGCCGGACTGGCCCACCGGGATACCGGGAAATTTCCCGGTGGGCCGGCACACTAGGGGGCCGGCGCGCGGCCGCCTAGTGTGCACCAACCCGGGCTGCAATTACAGGGTGACCAGCAGGAGGGGATGCGCTCCCCTCCTGCCGGTCACAGAATGTAGCGTGACCGAGCAGGCAGACCGGGTAGGGGAGCTTCTGTTCCCCTACCCGGTCTGACAGGAACCCTGAAGCGAGAACGCTCCTCCCGCGAGTAGGCAGGTTGGAGCGTTGCCGTGCGTTACCATGGCAACGCTCCGAAGTGCCTGATGTTCTCGCGGGAGGAGAGCAAAGTCAGCTTGCAGCCAGAGGAGCTGCAGGCTGAACAGCACGCGCCACCACTGGACCACCAGGGATTGAACATTAAAGAAAAGTCGTTCCCACTCTCCCCTGACCAAAGGTAAGGGGGTAGGGGGGGTAATATAAAGCTTTTTTGAAAAAAAAAATAGTTTTTTTTAAATAAATATATTAATGTTATAACCCCCCACCCCCCATACACACACTACACCCCTCCCCCCACCAACAGCACCCCTCCACACATAAACTGCACCCCTTCACACACACACAGAACCCCACACACAGAACCCCTTCACACACACACACACAGAACCCCTCCACACACACACAGAACCCCCCATACACACACAGAACCCCCCCTACACAGAACCCCCCCAGACACAGAACCCCCCATACACACACTACACCCCTCCCCCCCACCAACAGCACCCCTCCACACATAAACTGCACCCCTTCACACACACAGAACCCCTTCACACACACAGAACCCCCACACAGAACCCCTTCACACACACAGAACCCCACACACAGAACCCCTTCACACACACAGAACCCCCCCCACACACAGAATGCCTGCACGCACACATAACCCCTCCATGCACACATAACCCCTCCATGCACACAGAACCCCTCCACGCACACAGAACTCCTCCATGCACACAGAACTCCTCCACGCACACAGAACTCCTTCACGCACACAGAACCCCTCCACGCACACTGAACCCCTCCAAGCACACAGCAGCCCTTCACGCACACAGAACCCCTCTGCGCACACAGCACCCCTTCACGCACACAGCACCCCTTCACGCACACAGCACCCCTTCATGCACACAGCACCCCTCCACACACAAACGGCACTCTCTCCACACACACAAAGCACACACACACTGTACCCCCCACACACACTAAACCACTACACACACTGCACTCCCCACACAATGAACCCCTACACACACTGAACACACACACTGCACTCCTCACTGCAGTCTGTGTGTGTGCGTGTATTCACCAGTCTGTGCGCGTTCACCAGTCTGTGCATCAGTCTGCGCTCATTCACCAGTCTGTGTGCGTGTATATTCCGCAGTCTCTATATGTGTGTATTCAGCAGCCTGTGTATATATTCAGCAGTCTCTATATGTGTGTATTAAGCAGTCTGTGTGTGTTTTTCGCGGTTTGTGTGTATTTAGCAGTGTGTGTGTGTTTTCAGCAGTCTGTCTGTGTGTGTAAGTATTGTATTTGTTGGAGGTACCAATAAATATAAGCCTCATTTTATTGATAATTTATATTTTTATTCCTTTGAGTGGTTGCGTAGTCAGGGCCCCAGTGCATTGGTTTGCCCAGTGGGCTGTTATGATGGCACTGGTCTAGGGTATGTGTGTGCTCTGATGATCATGCTCCTACAAAATGTAAATGAAAAGACACTAATTTGAGTACCAGGAAGGGGATGAGCTGTCTTCTGGCCAAGAAGAGGTTAAAGACTTTTAACCTGTATTTCTCTGTTTTTTTTTTAGTGATTTTTGTATCGCTAATGGGTGTCCCATTTTTATATTTTATAAAATCTGGTCACCCTAGACACATGGAAGTTTGGGAGGGGGCCATAGGACACATGGAGGGCTGGGAGAGCTATAGGGACACATGGAGGACTGGGAGAGAGGGCTAATTGGACACATGAAGGGCTGGGGGGCTAGTGGGACACATGTGGGGGCTACTGAGAAACATGGAGGGCTGTGAGGTAATGAGACACATGGAGGGGCTGGGGAGTAAAAAAGACACAGAGGTATGTGGGGAAAGAGACAGATGGATTGGGAAAGGGAAACAGGAGACACACAGAGGAGCTGAGGAAGACGAACAAGAGACACAAAGAGGAAGTGGGGAAGGAGAGAATGAGACACACAGAGGAGCTGTGGGTAAAGATACAAATAGAGGTGCTGGGGCTGAGAGACACGTGAAAGGGGATTGGGGGAGAAAGACAAACAAACTTCACTTGTGTCTCCTGCTCTCCCTGTAACTCAAAGTCGACGGGTGAGAGAAAGACGTGATATTGAAGGGACACTATAGTCACCAGAACTACTACAGTTTAATGTATTGGTTATGGCTGTCCCTGTAGGCTGAGCACTGTAAATGCTACCTTGTCATAGAAAAGGCAGTGTTTACATTGCTGCCTAGGCAGGGCCGGTGCAAGGATTTTTGCCGCCCTAGGCAAAAGTAAAGTTTGACGCCCCCCCCCCATGTGACATCACAATGCCCCGCCCATATGATCTGCCATGTTAACTAACGCTAGTGCTGCAGTGCCGCCGTGTTTACATTAAAGGACCACTCTAGTGCAAGGAAAACATACTCGTTTTCATGGCACTAGAGTGCCCTGAGGGTGCCCCCACTCCCGCCGGGCTCTGGAAAGGGGAAAGTGTTTAAAACTTACCTTTTTCCAGCGGTGGGCGGAGAGCTCTCCTCCTCCGATCCTCCTCTTCTCCTCCCCGTCGGCTGAATGCGCACGCGCGGCACGAGCTGCGCGTGCATTCAGCCGGTCACATAGGAAAGCATTCATAATGCTTTCCTATGGACGCTGGCGTCTTCTACATGTTTTAGAGCAGGGGTGTCCAAAAGGTAGATCCCCAGATGCTGTAGAACTACAACTCCCATGATGCTTTGCATGCTTTAGAATGACAAAGCATCATGGGAGCTGTATTTTTTATTTTTTTTTAAATCTGGGGTTCTGCCTTTTGGGCACCCCTGTCTTAGAGATTATACAGCATAGCACGTCTTGAAATATTTCAGGCACAGTCTTAAATATTAATGTAAAACCAGAAATACATTGATGTTGCGTATAGCGCCTTTTGTGAATTTCTTAATGCGTTAATGTCTATAGACAGTAAGCTTGTTTAAGCAAAGCCTTCAAAATATCCCATTCCTATAACTGTAACGTGTTGCAAAGTATGTTATATAAATGCTAATAATAATAATAAGATATTAAAACAGTCAAAAGAAACTGGCAATAGATATACATTTGGCTACCATTAAGAGAATAGTCTTTCTGATGTTCCAGTCCATGTTGTGTTTTCCTGTTTCCCCTTGCCTGCCTGTTCTGTTGAGTATTCCCCCCCGCATCACCCCGCATCACCCTGTTTCACTGAGTCCAGTCTGACCTCAACCTGCCTACAGTATGCTGCCTTCTTATGTCCAATTTGTTTTTGTGTTTATGTTCTCGTGTGTGTTTGTTGTGTGCGCGCGGTACCTGTGGTGCTTAGGACTGCCTTTCTGTAGGTTTAGTGCAATTCAAATAATTTCCTAGAATGTATTTAAAATGAAGGTTACTTATTCCATGATTATTCTGGAATATTGAAGTTTTCAGCGACTCGTGTAGTTTATTATAAAAGATATACCTGAATTCCTGTGGATAATTCCTACAATCCTTTAGAGATTAGAAGACGGAGAAGGCAAGATAAAAAATACCCATATGGGTAACCATATCTGATTTGTATCCTCTAACCTGCCTTTTGTCACTTAAAGGTCCACAGGGATTCCTTGCAGATCCCGTGCGTCATGCAATATTCAATTCTAAATCATATGCAACGATATACCGTATATACTCGAGTATAAGCCGAGTTTTTTAGCACATTTTTTGTGCTAAAAAAACCCAACTCGGCTTATACTCGAGTCAATAGTCTGTATTATGGCAATTTGCATTGCCATAATACAGACTGGGGGGAGAGGGGGGCTGTCAGAGCTGTAACTTACCTCTCCTGCAGCTCCTGTCAGCTCTCTCCTCCTCCGCGCCGTCCGTTCAGCACCTCGGTCAGCTCCCAGTGTAAGTCTCGCGAGAGCCGCGGCTCTCGCGAGACTTACAGTGTGAGCTGACAGAGGGAGCTGCACGGACCGGCGCGGAGGAGGAGAGAGCTGACAGGAGCTGCAGGAGAGGTAAGTTACAGCTCTGACAGCCCCCCTCTCCCCCCACTGAACTGCCAATCCCACTGGACCACCAGGGAAGGAGCCCCCCTCCCTGCCATGTATCAAGCAGGGAGGGGGGACGAAAAAAAATAATAATTAGTAATAATAAAAAATAAAAAAAAAATTAAATAATAAATAATAATACAAAAATAATAATAATTAAATTAAATAAATAAAAATAATAATAAAAAAAAATTAAAATAATAATAATAAAAAAAAATCCCATCCCCCACCAAGGCTCTGCAACACACACACACACACACACCACTCATACACACACACACACACACACACTGCATTCATACACACACTGCACTCATACACACACACTGCATTCATACACTCACACTGCATTCATACACTCACACTGCACTCATACACACACTGCATTCATACACACGCTGCACTCATACACACACACTGCATTCATACACTCACACTGCATTCATACACACACACTGCATTCATACACACACACTGCATTCATACACACACACTGCACTCATACACACACACTGCACTCATACACACACACTGCATTCATACACACGCTGCACTCATACCCACACGCTGCACTCATACCCACGCTGCATTCATACACTCACTGCATTCATACACTCACACTGCATTCATACACACACACTGCATTCATACACACACACTGCATTCATACACACACACTGCACTCATACACACACACTGCACTCATACACACACACACTGCATTCATACACACACACTGCACTCATACATACACACTGCATTCATACACACGCTGCACTCATACACACGCTGCACTCATACACACGCTGCATTCATACACTCACGCTGCATTCATACACTCACTGCATTCATACACTCACACTGCATTCATACACTCACACTGCATTCATACACACACACTGCATTCATACACACACACTGCATTCATTATACACACACTGTAAATAAATATTCAATTAATTTTTTTTTTTTAGGATCTAATTTTATTTAGAAATTTACCAGTAGCTGCTGCATTTCTCACCCTAGTCTTATACTCGAGTCAATAAGTTTTCCCAGTTTTTTGGGGTAAAATTAGGGGCCTCGGCTTATATTCGGGTCGGCTTATACTCGAGTATATACGGTACCTTGCTGTGCAGACTTTTTAGTGCCTTTTTAAACATTTACATACATTGTGCGTGGTAAATAAACAGCCTGTCCTCTTAATGATAAAAACCAAACTACCCAGAATACTTTGTAGCCCATTAAAGATAACGGGCCATAAAGTTTTAGCGCTGCTTTGCAAATAAGTCCATTATCTTAATGACACTACACGAAGGTGCCAATTTGAACACAAAGAAATAACACAAAGGTGGCAAAATCAATACAGTCTATCATTACAGCCCATTTATCATCACCTTGCTGATACATGACTTTCCTGTATAGAGTGCGTCTCAGTGACAGGCTTCAATCAGAAAGATTATGTTACAGCATAATAACACATATACAACCTTTAACGTATGCTCTTTTTTTTTTGTTTCTCCGGGGGAGTGCACCATAACTTCATGTTCTATGCCACAGTGATACCATCTTCTTGTATAAAGAATACTGAGCTCAGTGACTTGTTAAGAATGTTGAGAGTTGAATTTTAAGGACAGGAACGACTAACAGTACCATTTGTGACGAAGAGTAGAGAAGTAGAGGTATGTCTCTGTATATGTCAATCTAAACGATTACTCTAAGAATATAATAAAGGTCGAGTGAATTGAATACTTGTTAGCTACAAAGAAACAATAAAATAGAGAGGCATAGAAGTTGGTTAATCACACAGTTATTACATGTTAACAAATCTGGGGTAAAATTTAGTGATCAGTCTCTTTCCCTCCGCCTCAGTGGTGTCTCGTTTACTAGTTGAAGACGTAGGCTCTTACATCCCTCTGTAATGTGGGATGACTAAAATGGGTGACGGGTTGGGTAATCGGTTGATAACATGGACTCCTTCCAAAGATTTCTTATATTATGATGCTTTCCACTGTTCTTCCGGTTATGAACGTTACTATTGAGGTGCATGCCCAAACACCTATCTTTGTATATATAGATGTAACTTATAACTATCTACATGTGTTCCTTATTGATAACTCATTGCGGCATTGAGGCATTACTGCACGTGTATAATGCACAATTTTACATGCTCTGTTCGATCGGAAAAATAAAAATAAAGATTCTCAATAAATTAGAAAAATTAACCACAGGTGCGCTGGACAATGGAGTTTTTAAAATAATACTTCTTTATTTATTGTACAAAACATAATGGAATGTAAAAGAAGGTTCAGACTATAGAATGAGATGACCAATGAAAAACAACCCTCAAATAAGCTATTTACGTGTGTTTGTGTTAATGTGACAACTAAACACCTAGAAAATCTAATGAACATGATATTGGAAGTTCCGAAGTCCGGTGATCATATTTCCCCAGTGATTTGATGGTATGTTCGCTAATGTCTCGGCTGTGTTAGAGCTAAATAAATAGAAAGCTTGTATCAGCAGTTTACAGTATGTCACGTCACAATGCATATGTAGTGCCAATAGCTCACTTTAATATTTTAGACCCAGCAGATTTACCTCTTTAAAGGCCAAACTGTGTAATTATTCTGTAAAGTAAAGGCTGTACATGAAGCCATTGTACAGATATATCACTCCAGATGTATAGATATGAATCTGAAAATGTTCAGGACCATTTAGTTAATGTAACCTTGAGGAAAAACAGATGCTACATAGAGACAAGAATATATAGATATTTTTTTAAAATAATTTGGAGATTAGACATATAAGTGTTTCACAAAACGACCTTTGATGCCAGCGTACAGTGAGGGGGAAAAAGTATTTGCTCCCCTGCTGATTTTGACCGTTTGTCCACTGACAAAGAAATGATCAGTCTAATATTTTAATGGCAGGTGTATTTTAACAGTGAGAGACAGAATAACAAAAAAAATCTTAAAGGGAGTGCTCCTAATCTCAGCTTGTTACCTGTATAAAAGACACCTGTCCACAGAAGCAATCAATCAATCAGATTCCAAACTCTCCACCATGGCCAAGACCAAAGAGCTGTCGAAGGATGTCAGGGACAAGATTGTAGACCTACACAAGACTGGAATGAGCTACAGGACCATCGCCAAGTAGCTTGATGAGAAGGTGACTGTGATGAAAGCACCTTCAACACTGGGATTTGGAGTGGCCTGCTTGCCATCCTCTTGCCCTGTGACTATGGCCCTTGGGATATATTGCCCTTTAAAAACACTATTTGGGCATATTAGATTTTAAAGGCACTGTTTCTGCCCCTTGGACTTTTAACTGGAACAGATTCAAACATGTGGCGGTGGCCATCTTGTCCAGCAGTGTTTTGCTGACGAGTGTATGGAACTGTTTTGGGCATGGGACCATGTGCACGGTGCGGCAAAAATAAGACTTCCAGGAAATTCCTGAACCCCTGAACCGATCTGGGTGATTTTTGGATATGTTGTTCACCCAGATCAGGGATGTGACTTTTGTGGGGATATGTTGTATTTTGGGGTACTTTTCGGGGTTTGTAAAATGTATGTTTTTTCTGCTTAGAGTTAATTGAGTTAGTCCTTTGTCTTCGTTAATTGTATCACAGGCAGAGGGGAGGGCTTGTGTGCTTTATGTGGGAGTGTTGGACATTGTTGTATTGTTCTGATTGGTTTGTGTCCTTTGTGTGCCTGTGTGTGCCTCTGGCCTGAGGAATTGTGTAAATTGTGAGTGCTGGCTTGCATTAAACAGACCTGTTCTACCCATCATGAAGTCTTGGCTCATGTTTGGGGGATTGGAGAACTACACTCTGGGGATTGCTATAATCACTATACTCCCCAGAGTATAATCGCTAGCTCTTGTAAGAGCTGTTCCTGTTCCTGTTCCTGTTTCGCTCTCTGGACTAAGGAGAGGTTCACCCACTGGAAGCCTGGTTTTGGGTCCAGTGTGGGTGGAGGACGGCAAAACCCCAACCAAGCTGCAGCGGTTTGTGGGGTCTACGGTGGTTATGGTGTCTGGTGGAGTGCTTGGAGCCCTCGGGAAGCACTAGGAGCATCCGTCAGTGGAAGGTACCCAGTCGGGGTACCAGGCGTTCCGTTACAGTGACAACAGTTGGTGTGATTATGGAAGCAGAAGAAACACAAAATAGCTGTCCATCTTTCTCGGTCTGGTGCTCCATGCAACATCTCACCTCTTGGAGTTTCAATGATCATGAGAATGGTGAGGAATCAGCCCAGAACTACAGGGGAGGATCTTGTTAATGATCTAAAGGCAGCTGGGACCATAGTCACCAAGAAAACAATTAGTAACACGCTACGCTGTGAAGGACTGAAATCCTGCAGTGCCCACAAGGTCCCCCTGCTCAGGAAAGCACATTTACAGGCCTGTCTGAAGTTTGCCAATAAACATCTGAATGATTCTGAGGAGAACTGGGTGAAAGTGTTGTGGTCAGATGAGACCAAAATCGAGCTCTTTGGCATCAACTCAACTCGCCGTGTTTGGAGGAGAAGGAATGCTGCCTATGACCCCAAGAACACCATCCCCACCATCAAACATGGAGGTGGAAACATTATGCTTTGGGGGTGTTTTTCTGCTAAGGGGACAGGACAACTGCACCGCATCAAAGGGACGATGGACAGGGAATTGTACCGTCAAATCGTGGGTGAGAACCTCTGTCACGTCTAAACATTTGTTATGAAGGAACACAACTGCAGATTTCTTATAGTTTGAATATTTATTATAAAAAGTAAAAGGTATTGACTTTAAGTCCAATTACAGGTACTGTAGCTTTAATTAATAAACGATAACTGAAGTTCACAATTACAGGCACTGTAGCTTTAAGTAGTAAACGATAACTGAAGTCCACAATTACAGGCACTGTAGCTTTAAGTAGTAAACGATAACTGAAGTCCACAATTACAGGCACTGTAGCTTTAAGTAGTAAATGATAACTGAAGTCCACAATTACAGGCACTGTAGCTTTAAGTAGTAAACGATAACTGAAGTCCACAATTACAGGCACTGTAGCTTTAAGTAGTAAACGATAACTGAAGTCCACAATTACAGGCACTGTAGCTTTAAGTAGTAAATGATAACTGAAGTCCACAATTACAGGCACTGTAGCTTTAAGTAGTAAACGATAACTGAAGTCCACAATTACAGGCACTGTAGCTTTAAGTAGTAAACGATAACTGAAGTCCACAATTACAGGCACTGTAGCTTTAAGTAGTAAACGGTAGTAATTAGCAGACACTGAATCAGAAAGAGTCTCTTAGTAGTATTAATGAATTAGGTGATAAGAAGTTACAATAGCTGTTCCATAGACTTTAACTGAAGCGATACAGATGCAGCTAACTGAGATAACGTATGAGTTGAAGTTAGCTGTAACGGTTTTGTTTTATCGAAGGACTTTGAAGACAGGAAATAACAGCTTTGAAATGCAACGCTTATCACAGAGGTTTTACTTAGCTTCCGGCACATAGAACACTGGTTCCCGAGATCTCCTCAGAGGCGGTTATCCTGGAAGGAGAGAATTCAGCTTTAGTCGTGGAAGAGGAGAGGTGAAGGGAACTTGAAGTCTTCCAGTCCGGTCCGGTAACAGAGGGCTTTCACAACGATGTTGTAGCCGGTTCGTGAGTACGGAACGTAGTTCAATAATCCAGCGTTGATCAGCTGGTGCGGTCGGATTAAATAGGGAGACCGTGTCATAAAGGGGTGTGGCTAAGCTCCGTGGAACCAGGAAGTAAGAGGATACCATAGTTAAGGCATGACAACCTCCTTCCTTCAGCCAGGGCATTGAAAATGAGTCATGGTTGGGTATTTCAGCATGAAAATGACCCAAAACACACAGCCAAGGCAACAAAGGAGTGGCTCAATAAAAAGAAGTGGCTCAACCGGTTCTTATCCAAAGCTACCTGTGGATTTAGGTCACCACATCATTTTATCCGGGTATCGGGTTCCATGAAGGAGGACCTGGGCATTTGTGAAGATTTCTTGCGTGATTTTAATGGGCGGGTTTTCTTTAGGAACAAGACTGTCTTGTCGTCTGAATTGGAACTGTTTACGGGCGCATTGGGTAGTGTGGGTTTTGGCGCCTATTTTGCAGGGCAATGGTCTATTGCCTGCATCTTGGTCATCGAGCTTGCTTATTCTGAATTTGGCATTTTTGGAATTCTTTCCATTACTGGTAGCGTTATCCCTCTGGGGGGCCACTATTATGGGTCAGGAAGGTCATTTTCTTTACTGATAACATGGTAGTGGTTGACGCAGTGAATAATTTATTGGTTTCTTCTGTCCCTGTGTGCTGCGTCATTTTGTTCTAAGTTGCATGCAATTTAATATTGTTTTTCATGCTCGTCATGTTCCAGGGTTCTTGAACGTAATCGCTGATTTGCTTTCTCGTTTCCAGTAGGCGAGGCTCCGTGAGCTGGCTCCGGGGGGCAGGAGGGTGCCCGAGCGAGGTCTGGCTGCTCGGGACTTAATGCTTGGATGACAAATCAGGGATTGGTTGGTGCCTGGCACTTGGGCAGCATACAGTAAAGTTTGAGATGGATGGGACAGAGTGTGGGAGTATACAAAGGGTAATCGCTTACTGGAGGTACATTTAGATGTCTTGTTGTGGTTTCTGTGTTGCTTGTTTGCTTCTGGGGCTTCGCTATCAGTGGTTGACCGTAATCTAGCAGCTTTGGCCTTCCTTTTCAAGTTAAACGGGTGGGAAGATTTGACTAAACACTTTATGGTTCGTCAGGCACTCAAAGGCTTTCGTAAAGTGAAGAAAGCTCCAGATACTAGGAGACCTGTGCCGTTTGAATTGCTTTTTCGGCTGGTAGGCTCATTGCGAGGGTTTTGTGCTTCACATCATGAAGCTTTTCTATTTTCGGTTGTATTCGTTTGGGCCTTCTTTGGAGCTTTCCGGATCAGTAAACTGGTGAGTTTTCTTCAAATTGGGTTTAGGGCAGCTGTGTTTAGATCCCTCCAAGTTCGGGGCACTTTTGTTTCATATTGGCAGCGACAGAGGCGAGCAGGCTGGGGTTAAGTGATGAATTGGTTAAACAGATCAGGCGGTGGGAATCAGTGAGTTTCTAGTCTTATGTTCGGACTGATTTCTTAGTTTAAGGCAGGTATGTGGGGATTGGTATTGTGTGTTTTGTTCTATCTCATTCTTTTCTCTTTTAGGATGGGTTGCTTGGATAGTAGGCCACTGCTTTGTCTACTGGGCGTAATGGAGAGCTGCAGTTCGACCTCGAAGCGTGCAGCTGGGCTTTCCCCAGGACTTGGTTAATTTATCTTGGTTTGGTTTTCGTGGTTTTGGATGGAATGATATCTGTTCGGAGTTGTTTAGGAAGATAGGGAAAGTTCCGGATTTTATTCTGATCCATGCTAAGGGGAACGATTTGGGCCTGGTTCCCCAAAGGGAGTTAGTACGGTGCATGAAGAGGGATGTTGATAGGGTAAAGGGGCTGGTTCCGGGTGTTATTGTCATTTGGTCCGAAATGGTGCCATGTATTCATTGGCGTTATTCTAGAGACACTACAGCAATTGCAAAATGTTGTGGTAAGATCAATAGGTGGTTGTACATCTATATCAGGCGATTAGGGGGTTGGTAGTGCAGCATCGAGAGTTGGAAACTATGTTTACAGGGTATTTCAGCCGAGATTGGGGTGCATCTTTTAGATGTGGGCATTGAATTTTTGAATTTAGGCTTTCAGGAACAATTTTACTTTGATCCCTTATTTAAGTAATTTATCAAACAATTTTAATAAAAACCTGTTGTAATTTTTTACCAAAAATTAATGGTGTCTGTGTTTATTGGTTGGGGATTTATGGGTGTAAATTTTGGAATATGCCTATGGGGACGACTATGCACATGTCATGATCCTGGTACACCATTACTCTAAAAGAGATAAAATTCCCCAGTAAGAAGACTAGGCGGTTGATTAGTGTTACAGGGTGTTTAAATATTCCATAAACTCACCTGATTTACAGTTCTTACTTAATTAAAGAATACATGGATTTGTAGGGGGGAGAGGTCAATGGGTGTAGGCAATAAAGAAAAAAAAACCTGATGGATCAGGAATGTATAAGGCCAGATATATTGCTAAAGGTTATAATCCAATAAAGGGAGTTGATTACAAATAATAAATAAAGTACTATATGACCATTTAAGTGAAAATAAGTTTAAGCAGAATCTCGCAGACCACTGCATGTACACCAAACAGTATGACGATGAAAACGTGACACTGATAATACAGGTAGATAATCTAATCATAAGTGTCATTACTGAAACAATGCTCAAGGATGTAAAATAAATGCTTACAGCTAAATTTAAGATGTCAAACTCATCATCTCTGTCATGTTTGTGACTATCAGTGTCACACACATCACTGAGATGAGGTAAGTAGAGAAGGAGGAGCGAGGCTATCTAGATGCCTGTTACCTGCTTACCAGTAGGATGCCATTTAATACGCATTTACATCAATCCTAATAATTGCATAACTTCTTGTTTGACGATACCGGCTGTATCTTCAAACGTGAAATCAAGCTATAGTCATTATGTAATTCACAGATAAGGATTACATGAGGACGGTATTGCTGTAAATAGGGACAAAATGCTCTAATATGTTACATAGCAACGTTTACTTGCCCCGTCAAGATAAAAAACTGTGTAGAAACTTCGAACATTGGCAGATTTTCTCTGTGAGGGTGAGGGCGCACATTTTTTTATTACTACTTTCTTTTTATTTCTCTTGCAATGTATGATCATATAATGTAACTAAACCCCCATCATTTTTGTTGCCTAGGTGAGGTGTTTTTAAATAAAACTATTACAATCTGTAAGATTTAAAAATCATTGTTTAGTTAATAAGCGAGTGCGCTGGATTCTGTATTTTGTATATTTTGGCACCAGCAGCACCCTATAATGTATGCATGTTCAGGTGAGTGCAGCCCTCTAGGTTCCTCTTGAAATTTTGTCCCCATAAGAATTTTGTGCCAAGGGCAACCGCCCCAATGCCTTCCCCCCACACTGCCCCACTGCCTGACACAGTTATCAGAGGAATTTACAATCAATATCAATATGAACCAGTATAAGCCTTTGGGGAGAAATAGATCTTTTAAGGAATCCGGTTTATCATCAAAAATTTAAGTAAACCTTTATCAAATAATATGGTGGCATGGTTGTTGACTCTTGCCCAACCAACAGGAAGATAACAGATATCATGACTAATCCTGCATGTTAGAAAAAGTTATTTTAATTCTTTTGTTTGGAATTATTTGTTTGTAATGTAAGTTCTTTAAAATAATATGTCTGTTTTGAATAACTCATATGAGAGCAAAGTGGGTGTTGAAATATACAGGGTTATGCACTAAAAAAGTTATTGCCTCGCCTCTTCCCCTGTTAACTGTGAAGTTCTCCAACACGTGTGATGTTCATAGCACTATGCGTTATCTAAATATTACCAGTGTTGCTCACTGTGTATGTGTGTGTGGAGACTGCTTATGGTGTCGTATGTGTGAGGGAATGTTGTTTTTAGGGTTGTGAGTATGGCGGTGCTTCTTATGTTGCATTTGGGGCTGTAGTTGGGGGATATAGTAAGGTAATAGTAGCTATAGTGGGGGTAGAGGCTATAGTGGGGGATAGTATTGATAGTAGCAGATGTAGTGGGGGGATAGAGGCTATAGTGGGAGAATAGGAATTGTAGTGGGGGAATAGGGTTTGTAATGGGAATGATAGTTGATATAGTAAGGGAATAGTGGCTGCTGTTGGGGTATAGGGCAACGCTCTAATACAGTGCTTGCGAGGGAGAATAAGCTGTCGATGAGGGAAATCTTTTATCTCCCGCCAGCTCTGCTGCCCTTCTACTGCCAGCCACCCCAAGGCATTGGTGGAAATCTGGCCATGTATGCATGGAGAATTGTTAACTTTTTTGCACAAGGTAAGGAGCTGAGGTAAAGTTTTGGGATAGCAGCTGCTGTTAGGCAGTATAGACAAACTAGTCACGTGGTAGCGGTCAGCATCTGCTATATAGGAGGCTGACGGGCTGGGGAGGAGGGAGGCGAAGTGGATCACTCCATCACTCCTGCTGGCCCATGCATTGTCGGCACTGTGCAAGTGCCATGATCAAAGATCTTCCTCTTTGGCCCACTGGCACATTACTGCAGCAGCTAGCAGTAGAAGAGGTGAGAGGACCTGGGAGCTCTAGCTAACAGCTCCACCACACACACTGCACCCTTCCATACTGCACCCCCCCCCCCCACACACACACACACTGCACCCTTCACAAACACACATTGAACCACTCACACACTCTGCATCCCTACACACATATTCCAGACACATACTGGATCCCCTACACAACTCTGGATCCTACACACACACACGCACACACACACACAAAAACCCTAAACACATTCTGAATCCTCTATGCACACACATTAAATCACCTATACACACTCTGGGTTTCTTGCGAGAGCTCTTCAGCAGGGTTTTATGCATGGGCTGCCCTGGAAGAGCATTGAACCAGCAAAACAACAAAACAACCCTTCTCTGACCCCAACCGTTCTCAGTGGACCAATGTGATTCAAAAATGCCTGTGCTGAATTTTAATCCCAGGCAAGCCCTGGTAGCTTTAGCTGGAATTCTCCATCGCTACTTGTGAAATCTTGCATTCAATAAACGGTCGTAGTGACAGGCACTTAAGCGAGTAGTAGCTGGCCAATAAAAAGTACAACAAAATAAAAAAACAGGCCCTTTGTGTTTGGAAACATGTACGGTGGATGGATTATTGTTTCTTGTTTTTATGCTGCCTATGATTTTTCTGTTTACATGCTTTCTGCACTCTTGTTACTTATGAGGTTTCAAAAAAACATCCGGGCAGAACAACTACAGCTTAATGTGGTTGTTTTGGTGTGTATAGTACGTTCCTGCAAGCTTTGTAATTTGCAGTACTGACATTCAGTGTCTCCATGCTCTATATGGAGACTCTGAATGCATCTCTATGAGGAGATGCTGATTGGCCAGAATATGTTTTGCCTATTGGAAAGCATTGGATTGGCTGAGATTGTGGAGCCAGCCACAAGAGACCCACATAGAGAGACCCAGGCGGCGCTGGAATAAAGGTACGTTTAATACCTTTTAAAAAAGAGAGCCAAGGTTGGCTGGTGGCCTAAACTGTGTTCTTAAAACTATAGTGCCAGAAATACACATTTGTGTTTTGAACACTATAGTGTTCCTTTAATAGAGATTAGAGGTCAGAGTTCAAAAACTTCCCGTGGAATGACCTTTTTTTAGGGTTCTGTCTCATCATTCCAGATTTTGATGCCTCGTGTCCTGCATCCAGTGTCAACAAGTTATTGTCCTTGAGCAGCACAGCACTAGTGCCTCATTCGATGCCTGTGCAGCGGGCACTAGGACCATGCAGAGATCAGTGGGCTCACCGTTCTTCTTTCTGAGCAGACATGGCGATTATGGTTATCAACAGTAACACCCACCCCTCCTGATTCCATATCTACTGATGTTGGAAGGTATGGATATAGTGCCAAAATATCCTAGAGAGAGATAGAAATGTATTTACTAAATAATAAACTGTGGTGGATTAACAACCAATGTGTATAATAAGAGCCAACATACTCATACTGGAGAATATTGATATATGAATCTTCATCTTGGAATTCACACAAATTGACTCCCAGTGAGCCGGTGAATTGTCCGGTTCTCAGGAAACATCGATCTTGGGATGGACAGTCTCATGTTTAATCTCAAGGGAAGATTTATAGAGTCTATAGAGAAATGGGCAGATTCTAAGGATTGCAGGAAGAATCTGCAAACATTCATTGTTTCACAGTTAATGTCATGTTTCCCCATACAGGGGCAGTGCAAGGATTTTTGTCGCCGAAGGCAAAAAAAAAATTGCCGCCCCATTTGCTCCACCCACTCATGCAGACTGACATACACTGACCCAAGCAGACTGCCGCACACGCACTGACCCATGCAGACTGACGCACACACTGACGCACACGCACTGACCCACACAGATTAATGCACACATTGACCCATGCAGACTGACGCACACACTGATAAATGCAGGCTGATGCGCACACACACACTGACCCCAGATACATACTGTGTCAGGCAGACACATATACTGGCCCATGCAGACACATACACTGACACACACTGATACATGCAGACACACACTGACCCATACTGCAGACACATGCTGACCCATACTGCAAACACACGCTGACCCATGCCAACACACACTGACCCATGCCGACACACACTGACCCACGTCGACACACACTGACCCACGTCGACACACACTGACCCACGTCGACACACACTGACCCACGCCTGCACATACAGACACACACTGACCCATGCACACACATACAGTCCCATACAGACACACAATGACCCATACAGACACACACACTGACCCATACAGACTGACTTACACAAATTCTTCACAAATACACATTCCCCACTGACCCAATTACCTTTCTTAATATTTGACTGCTTGTCACGTGTTCATGGCTGATTCCCTGCACCTGGCCGTCTTCACTGCATGTCAGCCCCAGCCCTGCTACGCTCCCGCCCACTTGTCCCCATGAACAAGGCAAGGGGTGGGAGCGGGAAATTGAAGCGCCCTTGCATCAATGAGAGTGCTTTTGGGGAGCCTGGCTGAGCAGGCTGAAGTGGCTGCCGCCGGACCAGTGTTAAGCCGGGTACTAGTCAGCAGACATGTAAGTGTCCCTAGCGCCCGGTAACATGTTCGGCGGCATGATTTGTAGAATTATTAAAACATAGAGGGGCGGCCAAATGAGCAAAGCAGTAAAGCTCCTGCCAGCGCCCCCCTTTAAGCAGCACTATAGGACGCGCTGGCCCTGTCCCCATATCTCAGGGAGATTGTGCAGTTTATTAATGCCTCACAGTAAATATCCAGTTTCTCAATGTCTCAGTGTGAATTGGCAGATTTTTAGTAACAGACTCTAGGCATATATACAATCATATCTGTATTCCTAACACTATCGTGTCCATACTTGTTTTCAGGTCCCCCTGTGTGCATTGAAATAAAAAAATAAATAAATACAGTTTGACTCATCATTTACCGTCAGTCTCTCTAAGTGATGTTTATCTCTACACCTTCTGTGATACACCACGGAGTAGGTTTGGCTCCTCCATTGTCCAACCCAATGCTCCTCATAGAGGTTCATTAAGACCTAATGCGCACACATTCAAAGTTCCCTGTAGGAAGCATTGAATCAATGCTTTTCTATGGGAGCCTCTGCGTCTTGTGACTGACAACCACTAGAGGTGGATTTAACCTCTAAAAATCTGTGATGTTTTACATTGCAGGGTTAAAAGGATAGGTACACTGCACTCAGACCACTTCATTCAGATGAAGTGGTCTCGGTGAACTTAGTGTCCCTTTAATATTAAGGGGCCCCCAAAACTACAATTTGCTGAGGGCAAACAAAATGTAATGTTCCGAAGGGGAAAAATTATGGTGGTATATTTTCGTCATTCTTTTTCCAGATATCCAGAATAAAATATCTCTTTAATTACTTCTTCTATATTACTTAACATATAGATATAAAAAAATCTTTAAACAACCCATAAGTCAGTGATTTCAGTCTAACTGCTGAAATGGCTGCTCATTTTTATCTTTTACTTAACAAATCTGTTGACCTTTCCGATGTGAGAATTCAAGGTAAGGAACATGGCGTTTGTTCTGCACCTGTCATGTCAGTCATTATCCTTTTTGACCTTACTTGTGCTCTCAGTTTGAAATGTTCCAGATTAATGAGGCATTTGTTCTCAATGAAGAATCTATTTAAAATACATGTTTAATGAGTTGCTTAAGATTAATGATAATTATCTGTTTGCTTAGAATCCTAGATTGTTGCCACGTTTTGGCAGTACTGCAAATGGAAATGAACATTGAGTGGGGCATACATTCAAAAATTGCTGAGATGCCATCTTCTTTGCAAATATTGTGCTTATAAAAACAGAAATGACAGCAAACCATGACTTCTATACGAAATAAGTTCTAGAATGTCATAGTTATATCAGGGTATAACTACTTGGGTCTCAGGAATGCTATAAAGTTTGATTGGCATATTCAAAATGAATGTTGAAACAGAAAAATTAACTTCAGGGTCATCACTGGATAAATTGTAGGTTCTCGTTTAAGGGTGAGAGCAGGACCTTATAAGGGTATAAGATATAATTGTTGAAAAAATCTTCCAACTGACACACAAAGGGTCCATAAGCACCAAATTTCAAGAGTGCAACTATAAAATATTGATGCACTGGTACAGGACACCAGATGTCCTACGGCACGTTCACAACTCGATCCCAGGTGAATGCTGGCGGTGCGGCATAGAGGAAGGCACAGGAATACACATTTGGTGGAAATGCTCGCACATCGTACCATATTGGCAGATGATACATCGAACGATCAAAGAAATCACAGGTACAGAAGTCCCCTTCCAGCCGCTACTGATGCTGTTAAACCATACCCACATACCCCTGAAGACATACAAAAAAGGCCTTATCGTACACATGCTAACGGCAGCGAAAACGCTTATACCAACAATGTGGAAAAGCCCGATAATACCCTCTTTCCAACAATGGATTGACAGGGTAGAAACAATTTACAACATGGAAATGATGACGGCCTCCCTGCAGGGACGCTCAGACAAATGTGCTCTGACATGGTTCCCATGGATGGACTACATATTTAAGAGAGCAGCGGGTGCTGACACGGGGGGGAACGGGGGCGCTACCGCGGTGGCACAAGCCCCCCCGACAGAGAACACACACCCACAAGAAGCACCACACTCGTATAAACCCATACAACTGGACACTCTCCCCTTCCCTCCCCTTCCCCACCCCTTCCCCCCAGAAACCACGGACAGAGATGTACAACCAAAAGACACTGTAAAAACTCGATTTAGCTCATGCAAGAATAGACATCCAAAAATAGTACAGAAGGGAGGACAGACAGGAGGAGGCACGCAAGAAAAACGCGGAGAACTTAACCAAACCTTGAGAATGCCAGAACGAAACCACAATTCGATACAGCCATATAAACAGCATACACCTAAAACCCAGACACACGCACATAAAGGAACCACAAACAACCACAACCAACATAAGAACTTATGGGGGACATACACAATACAAGCAGAGAGTCAAAGTGGTGCAACACTAAATATAGAAAGCTAAGATGGAAAACGATCTAGGTAAATGAGCTACAAAAAAAAAAAAAACACTCGTAACACTTGAACGCAAGACAACAATATAGCCAGACATAGAGACCCAAAGTAAACTGAAAACAAAAGGGAAACCAACACAATCAGCACATAAGACAGCTCAATTGCCGCCCGAGTTTTCACACCTCCTACTTTCCCTATAGTGGACACAAAAATATAAATACGCCTACAAGCATGTTAATACAGACACCACTCTTAGTTAAATATCAGGGGAACATGTTTTTATTCTAGCAACGTAGCAATACGTGTGACTGACTGTGTTCACAGCTAAAAGACGAATGTTTAATTGCTATATATGATTGTTCTTCCAAAAATGTTCAAAGCTTTAACGCAAATTTGATGTTAACTGTCAGAAAAGATTAATAAATAAATAAAGAATGTCAAAAAAATAAAAAAGATATAATTGTTGTGTGTGGTAGTTGTTGACCAAGTTTTAGAGACCTCTATATGTAATCAAAATGCCAGCTGTCAGTGACGTTAATAACCTTTCGGGTTTTTTTCTTCATAAAAAGCTCAGATCATAAATCAAATCATGCCTAAATGAGTCCATTTTGTTCCTACCAAGCAGCACCTCATCATAGCCAACTTTTCACATGATGTATTCCTATGACTAATGTTCACAAGGCATTGCAGAGAGGAGTCTGTTTTGTTTTCATTGTTTTTCTGAAAAAAAACTGGATGATTTTTTGCTGTGTTTTGCTTTTCTACTTTTCTTGAGTTTTTATATGACATATTGATCCATTCAGTTTTAGTATTTAAAGGGACACTATAGCAACCCACACACTTCATATAATTGAAGTGGTCTGGCTGCAGTGTCCCTGACCCCTTACCTCTGCAATGTAAACAATTGCCTTTTTAAGAAAAGCTACAATTAGTTATTTCAATGCTTTCCTATGGGGAAGGCCTAATGCACAGGAGGTGCTGGAATCAGATAAATGTTTAAAGGGCTATTTAACCGTTTACATTGGCCGGGGGAGGGCAGTGGTACAGAGGTACACTATACTGATAGGAACACAGTTTTTATAGTGTTCCTTTAAACCAGGACATATGTGAAGGTACATTATGCTTGTTCTGTCAGTTGGCTATTTCCAAATGGCCAGCTCTTTATTTTTTCAATCTTTATTTAGATGCACACTTAGCAGAAATCAGATAAAGCAGGAAAAGTCAACACATCATAATCATGTATCCAATTACAAGTTACAAATGACAGAAATGTTCAAAACATGGGGGGGGGAGGGAGGGGGGGCAAGTTTCATTTTTTTAATTTTTTTTACAAAGCAGAGTAAAAAAGGTTCTATGGGGCTTATTCAAGAGCAACGGTGTGTGCTGATGTTGCAAACAACAGCCAAAATTGTGTGTTGCCTTTGCACCATTCTAACCCATTTGTATGAATTTGTTATGTTCAACTGGGATCTTGACATGAAATCCCAACTCCTGGCATCAGTACATGGTGTACGAGGTAACAGTGCAAACAGTGCAGAGTAACCCCTCAGGGATGCTTTGCAGCAGGGCCGGTGCAAAGATTTTTGGCTACACAGGCGAAGATGCCTTTTGCTGCCCCCCCCCCCCCCCCAACAAAAAAATGCATCTTCACCTTTGAGTCTCGTAGCCCCCTTTTGAATTTCTTACCCTCTTTAGTGCTTCATATCCCCTCTCTTTAATGTCTTGCCCTTTTGTGTTTTTTACACCCTTACACCCCCTTTAGTGTGTCTCTTACAACCCCTCTTGTTTATTTCTTACTTCCCCACCAGCCACATTTATGTCTATTTCTCCCATACAAACATAGATAAATGGGCAAAAATACATATATGCACAAAGACACAAAAATAGAAACACACAATCATACAGGCACACAGACCGTTATTTAGGCACACAGTAACAAAGATATACAGACACACAATCAAACATATGCATACAGACACAGTCAAACAATCTACACTTACAGGTAAACTGTCATATAAATGCAGACAGACTGTCATACAGAGACATACAGACACAGACATACAGTCATACAGAGACATAAAGACACAAGCAGTCACACATGCAGTCACAAGTACATATTTACATCACAGGCCAGTGTTTATGTATTTGAATGTAAGCATGTTTTTGTATACAGTATGGAGTATGTTTATGTGAATTTAGG
Organism: Pelobates fuscus; assembly: GCF_036172605.1. Taxonomy (NCBI): domain Eukaryota; kingdom Metazoa; phylum Chordata; class Amphibia; order Anura; family Pelobatidae; genus Pelobates; species Pelobates fuscus. Next base: position 50,298,170 of record NC_086317.1, read on the forward strand.
GGTGTGCTTGTGTCTTGTGTTGACGTTTGAATGCAGAGGTGTCTTTGTATGTAGTGTTGGCGTTTTACTGTTGAGATGTAAGCACATTTACACAAACATTGCCACAAACACTGTGATACACATACACACAGATTCACACACTGACACACATGCAGATACACTGATATGCATGCAGATAAACACACACACACACACACATATATATATATATTAAAAAAAACTGGTACATATACAGATACACAGACTGACAACATACAGATACACACACACACACTGACATACACAGGCACAGTGACATACATACCCACTGACATACAGATACAAACACATACACACAGACAGACATACAGATGTACACAAAGACACACATACAGATACACACACTGACAAACGTATATAAACACAAACACACACACTGACAGACATACAGATACAGACACACACACTGACAGACATACAGATACAGACACAGACACGCACTGACAGACATACAGATACAGACACAGACACACACTGACAGACATACAGATACAGACACAGACACACACTGACAGACATACAGATACAGACACAGACACACACTGACAGACATACAGACACAGACACTGACAGACATACAGATTCAGACACAGACACACACTGACAGACATACAGATACAGACACTGACAGACATACAGATACAGACACAGACACACACTGACAGACATACAGATACACACACAGACACACACTGACAGACATACAGATACACACACAGACACACACTAACAGACATACAGATACACACACTGACAAACGTATATAAACACAGACACACACACTGACAGACATACAGATACAGACACACACACTGACAGACATACAGATACAGACACAGACACGCACTGACAGACATACAGATACAGACACAGACACACACTGACAGACATACAGATACAGACACAGACACACACTGACAGACATACAGATACACACACAGACACACACTGACAGACATACAGATACACACACAGACACACACTGACTGACATACAGATACACACACACACAGACACACACTGACTGACATACAGATACAGACACAGACACACACTGACAGACATACAGATACAGACACAGACACTGACAGACATACAGATACAGACACACACTGACAGACATACAGATACAGACACAGACACACACTGACAGACATACAGACACAGACACTGACAGACATACAGATTCAGACACAGACACACACTGACAGACATACAGATACAGACACTGACAGACATACAGATACAGACACAGACACACACTGACAGACATACAGATACACACACAGACACACACTGACAGACATACAGATACACACACAGACACACACTAACAGACATACAGATACAGACACAGACACACACTGACAGACATACAGACACACACTGACAGACATACAGATACAGACACAGACACATGCTAATCATATATACTTTTATAGCCACCCTCCTGTTTCCTACCTTTTGGGTGCAGGAGGGTGGCTTCCCTGGAATCCAGTGTGAAGATTTGGCTGAGGTAGTTGGGAGTTAGGGGCTGGCTCTCCTCTCCCAGCCCCTCCTCTCTGCTCTCTCACAAATCTCCAATCATGCAGATATGGAAGGGTGGTATTTCCAGTTCCTGCAAGGAGCCAGCCGCGCTGTGTGCTACGCGGGGAGCAGGGATATGACGTGTTCATATCCTGCCCCCTCCACACAGTCTGCGGCATGATACAGAAAGGAAGGCTGGTCTGTGGGGGAGCTGCTGCCGCTCGGTCACACTACGAGAAGTGACCGGCAGGAGAGGGGTGCTGTGTGCTTCTCTCCTGCTGGTCACCCGGACATTTGCGCCTCTGGGCCGGAGCGCCCTAAGGCGGCTGCCTGTGCTGCCTTATGGTAGCTCTGGCCCTGCTTTGCAGCATATTGGCAGAACAGTAACTTGCCGCAAGGTGCTGCTGATACACATCTGTCCCCTTCATCCCACTCTCTGCTATGCCTCATGCCTCTCCATACATACAAACTGCTTAAAACATACACACACACTAACTCACTCACTCACAAACTACCTAATACGTACATACATACATACTGCCTAATACATATAACCTCCTAATATATGCACTAGTGATGTCCCGAACGGTTCGCTGGTGAATAGTTCCTGGCGAATATAGCTTGTTCACGTTCGCCACGGCGGGCGAACATATGCGATGTTCGGTCCGCCCCCTATTCGTCATCATTGAGGAAACTTTGACCCTGCACCTCACAGTCAGCAGACACATTCCAGCCAATCAGCAGCAGACCCTACCTCCCAGACCCTCCCACCTCCTGGACAGCATCCATTTTAGATTCATTCTGAAGCTGCATTCTTAGTGAGAGGAGGGACAGTGTAGCTGCTGCTTATTTAATAGGGAAATTGATAGCTAGGCTAGTGTATTCAGTGTCCACTACAGCCTGAAGGACTCATCTGATCTCTGCTGTAAGGACAGCACCCCAAAAAGCCCTTTTTAGGGCTAGAACATCAGTCTGCTTTTTTTTTCCCTGTGTAATCTAATTGCAGTTGCTTGCCTGCCAGTGTGTGTGTCAGGCTCACAGCGTATACTGTGCCCACTTGCCCAGTGCCACCACTCACTCACTGGTGTCACAATAGCTTGCATTTAAAAAAAAACAAAACTTTTTTGACTGTAATATAATAGCAGTCAGTTTCCTTCACACGTGTGCGTTTCAGGGCCTGCCAGGGCACAGTGTCAAACCAGTGCAACTCATATCTGGTGTAACAGTAGTGTACATTTGAAAAAAAAAATTTGACTGTAATAGATTGAATAGCAGTTAGTTGTCTGCCAGCGTGTGTGTCAGGCTCACAGCCTATACTGTGCCCACTTGCCCAGTGCCACCACTCATATCTGGTGTCACAATAGCTTGCATTTAAAAAAAAAACCACTTTTTTGACTGTAATATAATAGCAGTTAGTTTCCTTAACACGTGTGCATTTCAGGGCCTGCCCAGTGCCACCACACACTCACTGGTGTCACAATAGCTTGCATTTAAAAAACAACAACACTTTTTTGACTGTAATATAATAGCAGTCAGTTTCCTTCACACGTGTGCATTTCAGGGCCTGCCCAGTGCCACCACACACTCACTGGTGTCACAATAGCTTGCATTTAAAAAAAACACTTTTTTGACTGTAATATAATAGCAGTCAGTTTCCTTCACACGTGTGCGTTTCAGGGCCTGCCTGTGCCACCACTCACTCACTGGTGTCACAATAGCTTGCATTTAAAAGAAACAACACTTTTTTGACTGTAATATAATAGCAGTCAGTTTCCTTCACACGTGTGCGTTTCAGGGCCTGCTAGGGCACAGTGTCACACCAGTGCAACTCATATCTGGTGTAACAGTAGTGTACATTTAAAAGAAAATACAATTTTGACTGTAATAGATTGAATAGCAGTTAGTTGTCTGCAAGCGTGTGTGTCAGGCTCACAGCGTATACTGTGCCCACTTGCCCAGTGCCACCACTCATATCTGGTGTCACAATAGCTTGCATTTAAAAAAAAACACTTTTTTGACTGTAATATAATAGCAGTCAGTTTCCTTCACACGTGTGCATTTCAGGGCCTGCCCAGTGCCACCACACACTCACTGGTGTCACAATAGCTTGCATTTAAAAAAAAACTAAACTTTTTTGACTATAATATAATAGCAGTCAGTTTCCTTCACACGTGTGCGTGTCAGGGCCTGCCCAGTGCCACCACGCACTCACTGGTGTCACAATAGCTTGCATTTAAAAAAAAACACCTTTTTGACTGTAATATAATAGCAGTCAGTTTCCTTCACACGTGTGCGTTTCAGGGCCTGCCTGTGCCACCACTCACTCACTGGTGTCACAATAGCTTGCATTTAAAAGAAACAACACTTTTTTGACTGTAATATAATAGCAGTCAGTTTCCTTCACATGTGTGCGTTTCAGGGCCTGCCCAGTGCCACCATGCACTCACTGGTGTCACAATAGCTTGCATTTAAAAAAAAACAAAAAACTTTTTTGACTGTAATATAATAGCAGTCAGTTTCCTTCACACGTGTGCGTTTCAGGGCCTGCTAGGGCACAGTGTCACACCAGTGCAACTCATATCTGGTGTAACAGTAGTGTACATTTAAAAGAAAATACAATTTTGACTGTAATAGATTGAATAGCAGTTAGTTGTCTGCAAGCGTGTGTGTCAGGCCTACAGCATCTAATCTGCCAACTTCTGCCAGTGCACAGTGCCACTCATATCTGTTGTCACAGTAGCTTGCACGCATAGTACCACTAATCGAAAAAAAAAATGACAGGCAGAGGCAGGCCACCCCGCAGGGGCTGTCGTGGTCGTGGTGCTGTGATTCCCTTTGGCCCTAGAACAATGCCCAGTGTTCAGAGGCCACATACCCTGAACTCGAAAAGTTCTGAGGACATAGTTGACTGGCTAACACAGGACACCCAATCTTCTACAGCTTCCGCTTGGAACCTTGACGCACCATCCTCCTCCAGCTTATTTCGGGCACCTCTCAAGTTACCACTCGCATGCCTGCCGCCACCACCAACACTAGCACCACAGCCGCTTCACTTGGTATGTCAGAGGAGTTATTTACACATCAGTTGGTAGAAATGAGTGATGCACAACCATTATTGCCAGAGGATGTAGATAACAGGGATATGTCTCAGTCAGGCAGCATTACACACATGGACGTACGGTGTGATGATGATGATGTTGTACCCGCTGCTGCTTCCTTTGCTGAGTTGTCAGATACAAGTGAAGCGGTTGATGATGACGATGCGTCCGTGGATGTCATGTGGGTGCCCGCTAGAACAGAAGAAGAACAGGGGGAAAGTTCAGATGGGGAGACAGAGAGGAGGAGAAGGAGACGAGTTGGAAGCAGGTGGAGGTCGTCGCAAGGAGCTAGTGGCACAGTCAGACAGCATGCATCGGCACCCGGGGTCAGCCAGACAGCACGCCAATCAACACATGCTGTTGCCACCACCAGAATGCCGTCATTGCAGAGCTCAGCAGTGTGGCATTTTTTTTGTGTGTCTGCCTCTGACAACAGCGATGCCATTTGCAACCTGTGCCAAAAGAAACTGAGTCGTGGGAAGTCCAACACCCACCTAGGTACAACTGCTTTGCGAAGGCACATGATCGCACATCACAAACGCCTATGGGATCAACACATGAGAACAAGCAGCACACAAAGTCAAAGCCGCCATCCTCCTCCTGGTCCAGCATCTTCAGCCACGTCAACCACTGCTGTCCTCCTTGCTCCCTCTCAACCATCCGCCACTCCGTCTCTCGCCTTGAGCAGTTCCTGCTCATCTGCCCACAGTCAGGTGTCTGTCAAGGACATGTTTGAGCGTAAGAAGCCAATGTCACAAAGTCACCCCCTTGCCCGGCTTCTGACAGCTGGCTTGACTGAACTCTTAGCCCGCCAGCTTTTACCATACAAGCTGGTGGAGTCTGAGGCGTTCCGAAAATTTGTAGCTATTGGGAAACCGCAGTGGAAGGTACCCGGCCGAAAGTTCTTTGCACAAAAGGCAATCCCCAACCTGTACTCGATTGTGCAAAAGGAAGTAATGGCATGTCTGGCACACAGTGTTGGGGCAAGGGTCCATCTGACCACTGATACCTGGTCTGCAAAGCATGGTCAGGGCAGGTATATCACCTACACTGCGCATTGGGTAAACCTGCTGACGGCTGCCAAGCACGGAATGCGTGGCTCTGCAGAGGAGTTGGTGACACCGCCACGACTTGCAGGCAGGCCTGCTGCCACCTCCTCTACTCCTCCTACTCCATCCTCTTCCATAACCTCCTCGGCTGAGTTCTCTTCTGCTGCTGCGTCTTGCTCCACATCAACGGCAACCCCCAGCTCCCCAGGTACTATTCCACATCCCAGATACGGCAGTGTCACACCGTCTTGGGGTTAACTTGCCTGAAAGCAGAGAGTCACACCGGACCAGCACTCCATTACCCTGAACGCACAAGTGGCTGACTCCGCACCAACTGGAGATCAGCCAAGTGGTTTGTGACAACGGAAGAAATTTGTTGGCGGCATTGAATTTGGGCAAGTTGACACATGTGCTTTGCATGGCACATGTGTGTAATCGGATCGTACAACGCTTTGTGCTTAAGTACCCAGGCTTACAGGACGTCCTGAAGCAGGCCAGGAAGGTGTGTGGCCATTTCAGGCGTTCCTACACGGCCATGGCGCACTTTTCAGATATCCAGCGGCGAAACAACATGCCAGTGAGGCGCTTGATTTGTGACAGCCCGACACGTTGGAATTCAACACTCCTAATGTTCGACCGCCTGCTCCAACAAGAAAAAGAGTTGTGGTCACCATCACCACCAAAAACAGCCTTATCAGCATCGCTTGCTGGACCTGCGGCAACGCTGGAAGAGGATTGTGAGGAAGAGGAGTCAGAGGAGGAATGTGGCTTTGAGGAGGAGGAGGAAGACCAACCACAACAGGCATCCCAGGGTGCTCGTTGTCACCTATCTGGTACCCGTGGTGTTGTATGTGGCTGGGGGGAAGAACATACCTTCAGTGAGATCACTGAGGACGAGGAACGGGACATGAGTAGCTCGGCATCCAACCTTGTACAAATGGGGTCTTTCATGCTGTCGTGCCTGTTGAGGGACCCTCATATAAAAAGACTGAAGGAGAACGACCTGTACTGGGTGTCCACGCTACTAGACCCCCGGTATAAGCAGAAAGTGCCTGAAATGTTACCAAATTATCGCAAATTGGAAAGGATGCAGCAGTTCCAAAATAAATTAAAAAGTATGCTTTACACAGCGTATAAGGGTGATGTCACAGCACAACGGGAGTCTAACAGGGGAAGAGGTGAAAGTAATCCTCCTCCTCCCACGACCACGCCAGCAAGGACAGGATGCTTTACAGATGTGTTGTTGATGGAGGACATGCAGAGCTTTTTAAGTCCTACGCATCGCCACAGCCCTTCGGGGTCCACCCTCAGAGAACGACTCGACCGACAGGTAGCAGACTACCTCGCCTTAACTGCAGATATCGACACTCTGAGGAGCGATGAACCTCTTGACTACTGGGTGTGCAGGCTTGACCTATGGCCTGAGCTATCCCAATTTGCGATAGAACTTCTGCCCTGCCCCGCTTCAAGTGTCCTGTCAGAAAGGACATTCAGTGCAGCAGGAGGTATTGTCACTGAGAAGAGAAGTCGCCTAGGTCAAAAAAGTCTAGATTACCTCACCTTTATTAAGATGAATGAGGGATGGATCCTGAAGGGACTGACAGTGGGCAATACATTCGACTAAAAGAGGCCTGATGAGGGGGACTACTTAACACACCACTCCTATCTGGTGGCACATTAGATTACACGCGCAGTGCCCCAAATTTGAAGTAGGAGGACCAACTGATAGGAATAGTACTACTTAACACTCCTTATAATAACGCAGAGAGAGGCAACACAGAGAGAGGAGTCTGAAGAAGAGGAGTCAGAGGAGGAAGGTGGCTTTGAGGAGGTGGAAGACCAAACACAGCAGGCGTCCCAAGGGGCTTGTTGTCACCTTTCAGGGACGCTTGGTGTTGTACGTGGCTGGGTGGAGGAAGAGACCTTCAATGACATCAGTGAGTACAAGGAACGGGACATGGCTAGCTTGGTATCCAACCATGTGCAAATGGGGAGTTTGTGGTTGTGCAAATGGACTGTTTGCGGTTGTTTGCGGTGCGTTAAATGGGGATTTTGGTCTGTCACTGTGAAGCGGGCGTAACCCTTACACTACCTGATCGATACAACATCATACCTGATGTTTTAAAGCATGTTATTCCAAACAATTTAGGAATGTTAGGTGATTTATGCCCTTTATGGATTAAAACCAGACTCTGCATCAACTATGTAATTTTCCATGGGAGTTTTGCCATGGATCCCCCTCCGGCATGCCACAGTCCAGGTGTTAGTCCCCTTGAAACAACGTTTCCATCACTATTGTGGCCAGAAAGAGTCCCTGTGGGTTTTAAAATTCGCCTGCCTATTGAAGTCTATGGCGGTTCGCCCAGTTCACCCGTTCGCGAACATTTGCGGAAATTCGCGTTCGCCGTTCGCGAACGGAAAATTTTATGTTCGCGACACTAATATGCACAAATTCACACACACAGACTGCTTACATACATACAAACCGTTACAATCTGCTTAATCCACACACAAACTACCTAATACATATAAACACACTGCCTAATACATAGACATACTGTAAATAAACCTTCTATTATATACATAAATATACTGCCTAGTACATGCACAAATTACACACACTCTGCTTAATTCACACACAAACTTCCTAATGCATAGACATACACACTGCCTAATAAAAAGACACACAAACCTTCTAATACAAACACATGTAAACACTTCCTAATACATGCACACATTAAAAACACAGACTGCTTAACACACACACACACACACAAAAACTGTTTAACCCCTTAAGGACCAAACCTCTGGAATAAAAGGGAATCATGACATGTCACACATGTCATGTGTCCTTAAGGGGTTAAAGGATACATACACAAACACACAATAAGGAAGCCCTCCTTTCCCCCTTACATACTCAGGTGGGAGCTGGGGGTACTGAAAGCACTGGAGGTACTGAAAGACAGCCCTTCACAACACAGTATAACTGAGCAATGAGGCACGTCGTACTCAAGTAATCTCCGCCTCTTACACATGCCTCTTGATCAGGTCTGCCCCCTTTCCCTATAATAAGCCTTCACTCCAGCACGCATGCGCCTAATGTCAATCCCATTGCTCCACCCATCTGCCAGGTGGGAGTGGAGAGGGCCTCTTCCGAATCGTGGGGCTGCAAACTGGATGTGGCACCTCTTGACATGCTAAAAGTCTGTGTCTGCGAGTTGGTCGGCCACGGAGAACAAGAGGGTGCACTCTGATGACGCACCTCCTTGAAGAGAGAGGGAGATGTGGCATGGGAGCGTAAGGTAAGGAGGCCGGAGAGTGAGGGCCTGCTATTACCTGTTAATCACCTTTTATTCCCCTCCTCAATTTCGTACCCACTTTAGTGTATCTTATCACAAATGTTTCCCCTTTTTGTGTCTTACACCATCCTTGCGTATATCTTACTTCTCTCCAGTCCCTTTGTGTGTCTCTTACTTCCTCTGTGTGCCTTTTTTTCCACCAAGCCCTTTTGTGTGTCTCATTCTTCCCCATCCCCTATGTGTGTATCTTACTTCCACCAACCCCTTTGTGTGTCTATTTCTCCACCAGGACCTTTATGTTTCCCTTTCTCTCCCCAGCCTACATGTGTGTCTCTTCACCCAGCCCCTTGGTGTGTCCCTTACCCAAACCCTTTTTGTTTATCACTTTCTACACATCCCCCAGCTCCTCTGTGTCTTTTTCCCATTCCCCAGCCTCTGTGGGTGTTCCTATACCCCAGACCATCTGTGTGTCGGCCACTAGCCCCTGTTTGTCTCGCCCCCTCTGTGTGTCTTTTTCCACTTTCTCAGTGTGTCTCTTCTCGCCAGCACCTATGTGTGTCTCTTTCTTTCCTACCAGCTCATTTTGTGTGCCTCTTCCCCCATTTCTTTTTGTGTATATATTTTTCCCTTTCCTCAGCCCTTGTGTGTCTCTCCCCATAGCCTCTCTATGTCTTTTTTCCCCTTCCCCAGTGGTGTCTCTTTTCCAGCAGCCCCTTTGTGTGCCTCTTCCCACAGCCTATTTTGCATGCCTCTCCCTCTCCCAGCCTCTTTTGGGTGCTTCTCATTGGGTATCTCTTCTCCCCTTCCCCAGCTCTTTTGGGTGTGTCTTCCCCCAGTCCCTGTCTTTCTCTTTCACCCTTTCCCAAGCCCCTCTGAAAGCATAGTACTGCCCCTCTTTGACCTTTGTCAGCCCCTCTGTGTCTCAATCCTCCCCTGCTCCCTTTGTCGTCTCTTCTCCTGCTTCTGTGCCTGCTCACCTTCCTGTGTAGCATGCCCAAGCAGACCGCAGTAGAGAATCTTCCAAAAAGGAAGCTGTTAGCAAACACTTCAGACTGTGTAGACAACACAGAAGATCATACATTCCCCATTTAATCAGTCATTGTGATGCTTCACATGGTCCAGAGTACAATTACAAATCTAACTACTTCTGAAGAAATATTAGAAAATGTATCCATTACTAGGAATTTTAGAAAATGGAATTCCACATTTTAAGCAGAAATAGTTCAACCAAGCTCTTCTATGTTGGTCTATAATTTGAATTATTGTAGATGAATCTCCACTATTGCTGAGTTCTACTTACCTAAACTTGTCTCTTGCGGGAGTCCTCTTCCAGTCGGTCCTCTTCTGCTCCTAGTGCTTCAATACCAGGAGTCGACATCACTGCTGTGCTGAGTACAGCATTGAGGTCTATGGAATATCCCACAAGACCTTTTAATCCTACATAGATAGTATCAATTCCCTGAAGCTGTCATTGATGACTGCTGGGATATTAACACTTTTTGATGTAGGCAGCTCCGCCCAAGTGTCAAGTGTTGGAAAAATGGGGGGGCGGAGCCTGATTCTCAAGCCGAGCGGACGTGTTCAGCTTGAGCTCCCGCATGAAATCGACGGAAACCATGATATTAAGCCTAAATGCAGGGCTCAAAAACGTAAACTTGGCTGAAGATACACTCAGGGGACTCCGGGCACAAGATCCCAAACCTACCTTGGAACTGTAGTGAGAAAAGGTTGGAGGGGAACAGCGCTACAGTACTGATCACAAGGGGGGAAAAAAGCTGCACACCTGAAAGGAAGGGCTACCCTCAAACCCTTCAGAAAATGGAGAAAACAAAAAACAACAAATACAGGGTGCGCTGGATAAAATAAACGAAAACGATAACACAAAAAGGAAAGTCTCTATAGGTACAGTGTAGACCTTGAGTAAATGTTCTTCTGTTCTCGCTTTGGAATCGCAGTGGTTGGATATGAAACACAAAAGCAGAGAAGGGGGGGACCAATAGTGCAAAACCGTATGGTAGAGAGGATCACGAACAACACAGACGTAGAGAAATGCCAACTTACAATTTTTAGAGCTAAGCCCAGCTCTAGGTAAAACAGCTTACAGTGGTATTTGATACTCCCCACATGTAGGATATAACTGGGCAATTGGAGTCTCCACACGATTCTTTAAAACTTCTGAGACAGACGTCAGCATATAAAATATATAAAAGAAAAAACCCAATGGTGCAATAACTTAGGTAGTACTGCAACAACAGACAACACAGAGGTCCTAAGAGTGCCAACTTACAATTTAGAGAGCTATAACCAGCTCTGAGTAAAACAGCATACAGTGGTATTTAAACTCCCCACGTGTAGGATATTCCTCTAGTGATGCTTGTAGTGCCGGTCTTATGAAAAATAAAATCACAAGAGAGGGCCCATAGTGTTTTCCATATGTAAAAATGACAAAGTGATAAAAAGAAACGTACTTACAGTGTTCAGAGCAGCCACACTGCTCTATGAACCAAGCGTAGGTGGAATAATCCCCACCAGGGATTTCTTTTGCAGTACTGGATCTTGTTAAAAATGATGATAAAAAGATCAGCCAGGATAAAACAGCAGCATATAAAGTAAATGAACTAACCCAAAGTAAAAGGTAGTAACAAAATACTTTAATATGAAACAGAGTAAAAATACACAACGCGTTTCGCCAAACAGTAGGCTTTTTCAAGTGTAGAGTAAATAATCCTGGCTATTCACATTATATAGGCAGCTAATTTGCAATGAATTTCAAAGATTGGCGCCAAAATGGCATCATTACCATGTGACTGCAGTCACATGACTTTCAGTTATACATATGATAGGTGGACATATTAAAATAGTGAAAAAAAAATCTTTTTATATTTTAATAGTATAGGGTAGTACTAAACCCACATATGACCTGAGGGGTATAAAAAGAAATAGACTTTTATGTGAGGGAGGGAAGAAATTAGGTTGTGAAATGAAAGGTTAAAGGTCGCGAGGGCGTGGCCTTTTTTAAACCAAAAAGGTGGGCGGGGTCGGCATAATGCTGTGTGTATTCGCTGGGAATGCAGGGAAATGTAGTCCTGGTCACATGACATTGGTTTACACATATAATAGGTGGACAAGTTAAAACAGTAAAAAATAATCGTTTTTATATTTTAATAGTCTAGGGTAGTACTAAGCCCCCATATGACCTGAGGGGTATAAAAAGAAATAGGCTTTTATGTGAGGGAGGGAAGAAATTAGGTTGTGAAATGAAAGGTTAAAGGTCGCGAGGGCGTGGCCCTGGGACCATCTTAGTAGAGTGGAGTGTAAATAGAAGGCGGCCATATTGTTGAAGGGCAAAAGGGGTGAAATGTAAGGGTGGGCACTATATTTAAAGGGCAAAGGGGTGGAATGTAATTATGGTTGGAGGAGAACATACAGAATATTAAAACATATTAAAAAACAGTGACAATATAATACAATTTTATGTGCAAATATAAAAAAAAAAAAAAAGTTAAAAAAAGAGGAAAATAAAGTTGCAGATTGTATATGGATAAATATTGCTAATAAAGGTTACAATGTATTTTGCTACTATTAAAAGAATAATCCTAATAACCATATTAATTAAAAGTGAATATAAATTATTATGAAACAATACAAAGAATTACAAAAAATTAAAAAGGTCAAATTCTGCATTTAAGCCATCTGGGGTTAGTGTCTTAAGATTAAAAACCATTCCATTTCGGCTTTTCCCAGAATATTTCTTATATCGCCGCCTCGCCATGGAATATTGCATATTTGAATAGGAGTGAATTTAAGAACGTTGGGGTTTTTTTGGTGGTGTGTCAGAAAATGCTTGGACACTGTGTGATTTTCAAATCCATTTTTGATGTTTCGACAGTGTTCTGATATCCACAAGGGCACTCCAGTAGGTATATAACATTTTTCGTACAACACGTAATGAACTGTTTGATATTATAACTTTTGTTGGTAATATTGGATTTAAATGTTGTGGTTTTATTTGGGACTGACGTTTGGGTAGTTTTACAAACAATACATTTTCTGCATTTAAAAAAACCTTTGATGTTAGACAAGGTGGATAATTTTTTTGATGGTTTGGTCTTTGTAAAATTTTTTGTTAAAAGCGTTTTAAAATTAGGGGCACCTCTAAAAATGATATTAGGTTTTTCAGGGATAATTTTATTGAGAACAGGGTCTTCAGATAAAATGTGCCAATGTTTGTGGATAGTTTTCCTTATGTCTTTGTTCTTGTTATTATAGTCAAAAATGATGGGTAGGGAAGGGGTAGTGGTGGAGTTTTTATTTTTGTATTTTAGCAGACTACTCCTTTCACCAGACTTGATTTTAGTGATAATGGTTTCAAGTTTTTCTTCTGAATAATGTTTGTCTAAAAATTTGTTTTTTAAAATGTTGCTTTGTTCGTTAAAATCTTCGTTAAGTGTGCAGTTTCTTTTGAGTCTTAGAAACTGGCTTTTTGGAGCGCTATCTAGCCAGGGAGTGTAATGACAGCTGTTTTGATCGATGACTGTGTTTGTACACACTTTTTTAAAAAAAGTTTTCGTGTTTAATTTACCATCTTTAATAAAAATGTTTAGATCTAAAAAGCTGATTTCTTCTTTACTAAATTCTGTGGTTAAAACAATGCCTTTGTCATTATTGCTTAAGTGATTTAAAAAGAGTTTTAAGGAGTTTTCAGTACCTTTCCAAATAAAAAATAAATCATCGATGTAACGGAAATATGAGACCAGGTTTGCCCTCCAATCATGGTTACCCCAGACTGCTTCAGTTTCCCAGTCTGCCATGAATAGATTAGCGTAGCTGGGGGCAAACCTGGTCCCCATAGCCGTGCCTCTTTTTTGAATATAAAAAGAATCTAAAAACCAAAAAAAATTGTTTTTTAAAATGATATTAATACCTTCTATGATGAAGTCAATTTGGGGTTGTGGTATTCTCTTTTCGGCTTCAAGTATTGTTGTGACTGCTTTGCAACCTTTGTCGTGGGGGATAATTGTATAGAGTGATGTAACGTCGCAAGTCACTAAAATGTAGTCATTGTGCCATGTAAAATCTTTAAAAAAGAGGAGAAGGGACATAGTATCTTTGAGGTAGGATTTCATATTTTTTACAGATGGTTGGAGTAAAATGTCAATGTATTCCGATAGGTTTGATAAAATAGAGTTGATGCCAGAAACAATGGGGCGGCCTGGGGGGTTGGTTTCATTTTTGTGGATTTTTGGAAGAAAATAAATTACTGGGATTTTAGGGTGTGATTTATTGAGGTAGTTAAATTCTTTTTTGTTTAAAATGTTGGAGTTACTCCCTTTCAGTAAGTAATTATATAAAGTGGCTTGGATTTGAGGGCTGGGGTCTGTTTTTAGCTTCTCATATACATTAGTGTCGTTTAGTTGTTTGTGGGCCTCTTCTATATACATTTCTTTTGAGAGGATTACAAGGCCGCCTCCCTTGTCCGCTGGTTTAATAACGATATTTTCGTCTAATTGTAATTCTTTAAGTGCTTTTAGTTCTTGGGGGTTTAAGTTAAGTTTGTCTGACTTTTTTTTCTTAATTTTATCAAGGTCTTTTAAAACAAGTTTTTAAAAAACCTCTAAAGGTCCGGACTTGCAATTTGATGGATAAAATTTAGATTGTGGTTTAAGGTGGGTATTGATGATGTTAAGGGTGGTGGTGGGTTGGGTAGGGGTGGTAGGAAGGGACGTAGTTTCATTTCCCATAAAAAATCTTTTTAAAGTGGCTTTTCTTACAAATTTGTTTACGTCCAAGAATGCTTGGAAGGGTTTAAATGATGTAGTGGGTGCAAATTTTAAGCCTTTACTGAGAACGGCTATTTGGGTGGATGTGTGTGTTTGTTGGGACAAATTAAAAATACCCCTTTCTTTAATGGGTTTTTGATTTTCTATTCTATTAAAATATAAAAAGATTTTTTTTTCACTATTTTAATATGTCCACCTATCATATGTATAACTGAAAGTCATGTGACTGCAGTCACATGGTAATGATGCCATTTTGGCGCCAATCTTTGAAATTCATTGCAAATTAGCTGCCTATATAATGTGAATAGCCAGGATTATTTACTCTACACTTGAAAAAGCCTACTGTTTGGCGAAACGCGTTGTGTATTTTTACTCTGTTTTATATTAAAGTATTTTGTTACTACCTTTTACTTTGGGTTAGTTCATTTACTTTATATGCTGCTGTTTTATCCTGGCTGATCTTTTTATCATCATTTTTAACAAGATCCAGTACTGCAAAAGAAATCCCTGGTGGGGATTATTCCACCTACGCTTGGTTCATAGAGCAGTGTGGCTGCTCTGAACACTGTAAGTACGTTTCTTTTTATCACTTTGTCATTTTTACATATGGAAAACACTATGGGCCCTCTCTTGTGATTTTATTTTTCATAAGACCGGCACTACAAGCATCACTAGAGGAATATCCTACACGTGGGGAGTTTAAATACCACTGTATGCTGTTTTACTCAGAGCTGGTTATAGCTCTCTAAATTGTAAGTTGGCACTCTTAGGACCTCTGTGTTGTCTGTTGTTGCAGTACTACCTAAGTTATTGCACCATTGGGTTTTTTCTTTTATATATTTTATATGCTGACGTCTGTCTCAGAAGTTTTAAAGAATCGTGTGGAGACTCCAATTGCCCAGTTATATCCTACATGTGGGGAGTATCAAATACCACTGTAAGCTGTTTTACCTAGAGCTGGGCTTAGCTCTAAAAATTGTAAGTTGGCATTTCTCTACGTCTGTGTTGTTCGTGATCCTCTCTACCATACGGTTTTGCACTATTGGTCCCCCCCTTCTCTGCTTTTGTGTTTCATATCCAACCACTGCGATTCCAAAGCGAGAACAGAAGAACATTTACTCAAGGTCTACACTGTACCTATAGAGACTTTCCTTTTTGTGTTATCGTTTTCGTTTATTTTATCCAGCGCACCCTGTATTTGTTGTTTTTTGTTTTCTACCTTGGAACTAACTTCGACGACAGCCCGCGAGTCCGACGGCGACCCGCTGGGGCCTAGGCGAGGGAGAGGCGGTCGATCTCCCGGATCCCGGACCCTGCTAGCGGACCCGCTAAACTCTGAATCCCCTCCCCCCCCCGGACCGGTGGGGGTTATCCCGGTCTGCCCACTAGACACGGAGGGGGACACAAGAACGGAGAACCAGAGGGCAGTGGAACTATACAGCCCGGACCGCGTGGCGAGACCAAGATGGCCGCCACGCAGGAAGCATGGCAAAATGACCCAACCGATCAATGGCGGGCCCTATTTGAAGCCAGGTTTGAGGCCGTCTGCCACAAATTCTGGCAACACATCAACCAAAGGGCAGCCACGATAACCTGCTTACCAACCAAACTGAGAACCCACCCAAAGACGAAACGGGCGGTCAAGACCCACACCCGGAGGGAACTCTGGCAGGGGGAGAAATCAAGGCCTTAAGCCCATGCTGAAGTGAAGGTGAGACGGAACCAGAAGAGGTCGCACTCAGGCACACCATACGGTACTGCAAATACCCTGCATCCTACAAGCCATCCTAGGCCGAGGGCCAACCGGAAAATATTTCCAAGGCGCCGTCCACACTGCCCGAGACACGACCGCCGCTGGCGGCGGCAGAACAACCGGGCTTATCTGGGCTCCCGAGTCTGTGGGCCGCAGGTGCTGGCCCTCTTCACGGCCTGGGGCATGAGGGCAGCCCTCCATCATCCGCACCTCACTATCATCTGGGGGCCGCCCCAAACATACGGTACCCCCACACTCCGCTTGGGCATCGGCTGATCGAGGACTCAAGGGTCGGGGGGACCTACATATAGCCGCTTCCAGCTGTGGTCCTCACTGCGCACCCTACTAAGACTGTACACACTGCCAGTCACACGCATAGCATACACTGGCTGTACCATGCTGATCCAGGGGCCTCCATAAATCGCATAAGTTACTTAAAAAAGCCCATCGCTGTCTACAGTTATGTAGGTTTCTCATACTGTAAAATAAGTTTGTTGTTACTATCCTGCAATTACATAGTTATTGTGTCCACTCAGACTGCGACGTACTATTTCTACCGACGTAACAGACCTCAGCTCAGCCTTACTATGTACTATATTGTATAACCTGATAAGCTTAGATCCCAGCCTGTTCGCAGACTATATCAAGCTCACGCGAGCTAACAAGACTGGATAGGGACATACCTATTGTTATAGGAGACCCCTAGCACTGTACCTAACACAGGAACAGCCACACGGTGTGATATACCAATATAGCAAAGCTTTTTTCCCAGACAGACACAAGCTCCTGCCCTACCGCCGGTGCTCACTAAGACCAACTCTATGTAGTGTACCTTCCATCGAAATAAGCCTGTACAATTCACAATGTCATAAGCACTAAGCAACGCAGTTCAACATGTTTCAGTTTTAATAACCTATAAAAATGAGGCACCGTTATCTAGGAAATGTTACTTACAGACGTGATTTCCCTAACATGTATTTACTATTGCACATTTCCCTTTTCTTTTTTCTGTATCCCGTTTCTCTTGCCTCAATAAAAGAAAGATTGACAAAAAAAAAAAAAGTGTTGGAAAAATACATAAGTCAAAGTCGCCTTACTTTTTCTAATGTTTTTGGTTAGAAATAGAAGGGGAAAAATAGGAAAATAAAGGCAGAGTAGGAAAGAGAAAGAGAAGAGGGAGCAATTGGAAAAAGTTAAGTATGGTGTGACAGTGCTACTTTAATGAAAAAGTGGTGATCGAGTGATTAGGCTGGTCAGTGCTCAATCTTCTATCATTTGTAATCAATAAAGAAACAAAGATTAATATTGAAGAAGCAGGATGGCAATAATTAACTTCTAACATTGCTCATCAGAAGGTTATTGACAAGCAGATATACTAAAAATTAGTTCCTGGAGTTTGACATTTAAATCTATGATGGAAATTTCTGTTAATGGAGTCACAGATCATCAAATCATCCAAAGTCTCCAAGGACCGCGGCAAGATTCATGTAGGGAAACCACATTATCACCCAAGCATCATACACAAACATGTTATACAATAAATAAAGCGAATGTTGTGCTCCTGCTTTTGACAACTAATAAGCAAATTATAATACAGCAATGAAAACGATGCGGTGAATAATGGAGAAAGCCATCCATTCAGTCATCTGCGGACAGGAAACAGACACGGTCTGCACTGAAAGTCAAAATAAATACACAGATAAATTGTAGTGAACTGCGAGGGACACAGGCAGCATCTGATCCTTTCAGAGTTCGAGGTCAAAAGGAGAGACATGAGAACTTGAAACACATGACATAACATGCATTAAAATAACATAAAACATGAGGTGCGGGAGCAGGAAAACCCAAGTATAGAGGAACAGGAAACAGGGCCAAAACAGTCACTTAAAAATAAAGAAGGTGCATAAATCTTTATGGGAGAATAACAGGACATTTGTTTGATCTCAACTTTTGATACAGTATCCAGCTGTTAAAATGGAAAACAGAAAATTCTTTGCACACAGATCTAATCAGGATCAGCACTTCCGTAGGAAAGAAGCCAGCGACTGCTTCGGCACTCCAGATGTTGTGGACTACATGTCCCCTGATGCTTTGCCTTCATTGTGGTTGTTAGAGCATTATGGTTGATGTATGTCCACAACATCCACATTAGATGGATGCCAAAAGTGGGATTTAGAGAGGTAAAGAAACACCAAAATCACCACTTGCCTAGTGCAGCAGAAACACCTACATTTAACTCTAGATCTAGTTAGTGTTAAATGGGTGTAAGTGCAAGTCAACGTTTATTGTTGATTTCTGTTCTGTGTTTCTCAGGCTCTTTGGCGTTATAACAGCAATCCACAAAATGATCTTACAAATCTCAATGTGAAATATGCACAACAATTAATGTAATCCAGTGGGAGACTGGTGTGTTATGTATACATTATCAAATAAACTATTGTACATACACTCTTTCTCTCAGAATATATCCGTCCAAGGAATATCTGAAGCAAAATGTTGTGTTTTCACGGCTTCCCGACAATTCCAAGAAATAGATGCAAATATGGACTGACAACAGAGATTATTTTAGATTCCTTACCCACATTTTACGGGCCAGTGCTTTATAATATATATATAATTTTCTGTAATATGCAGTTACATCATTTTACTTCTCCTGAGCATGGTACCAGGTTTGGATCAATGTTGGAAATTTCTAAAGCAAAACATTATTAAAATTAAAAAGAGATCAGAGAATGACAGCAACTGTTAAGCAATTTAGCTAAATCATAAAATATTTAACCCCTTAAGGACCAAACATCTGGAATAAAAGGGAATCATGATGTGTCACACACGTCATGTGTCCTTAAGGGGTTAAAAGAGCACAAATGTTTTCAGTATTAGAAACTATTAACCCTAAAATCACTGTAGGGAAAACATGAAATGGACCTCACTGTTTGCTAAATAGTTCAATCCTGCCTGGTAGTGAACATTAACCCTTTAGAATTTAAACAATAATAAAGAAACTGGTAAGAATATAAGATGTTTAATCTTGACAATTTTTTTCACGGCAATGCTATTCTTTCTTTGGAAAAATTGAAACTTAAGTATGGATTAACGCATGTATGTGAGTTGGATTGTAAGGTAATCATTGACAAATTGAAAGAACTATATAAGGTACCTGAAACAGATAAAAATTATAAAACGCTTGAGATGTCTCCATTAGAGAAAGCTTTTTTATGCAGCCCCACTAGTAAAGGCATGATATCCTTATGCTACTCGTTTTATAACGCCAAGCCCCTAGTTAAATTAAAACACATGTTGTCATGGGAGACGGAGTTGGGTGCCCAGTACGATCTAGAAGAATGGTTCGGTTTTTTTAAAGCTTTAAAAGGTATTTCGTATTGCACCGACCACTTTGAAAATCATTATAAAATTTTATATCGTTGGTACCTGGCCCCGTCTAGATTGCACAACATGAATAATATGTATTCTGACCGGTGTTGGAGGGATTGTGGGGGTGTGGGCAATATGGCCCATATCTGGTGGTTCTGTCCTAAATTAACTAAATATTGGAAATTGATTCACGACCTAATTATTAAAGTGGACAGGACCATTAGCATTTTAACCTCGGAACTAGCCTTATTTAAAAAACTCCCGGAGTCCATTAATAGATCGGACAAAATAATCATAGGTCACATTTTGATCGCTGCTACATCCTGTTTACCTAGACATTGGAAGTCCCAAGATGTGCCATCTCTCAGGGAAGTTTTTAATTTGATTCTAGAAAACAAGGCACACGAATTATCCCATAGAGCTCATATGCGTGGTTTCCCAATATTAAAATATAATTGGGATAAGTGGGAAGAAAAAATCAAAGCAGCATATGGTCTTTGACATATTGTTATTAAAGAGCATTGATGTAAAAACATATTTTTTTTAATTTATTTTTTTGCCATACACTGTTATGCCTATTTTAATACTGGATGGTTATTCTCTTCCATTTCCAAGTTCCCCTTCCCTTCCTACCCCCAAATACAATGTTTATATTCTTGTTGTTATACAAATATGTAAAACTTTAATAAAAATTATTTGAAAAGAATATAAGATGTTGAGAAAGCATCAGGATAGATGCAAAACGAGTACAGAGCCCTCTTGGGTGTTTCACCTATCTTTAACAACCTCCCTTTCCTTTTTTTTTTTAAAATTCTTTATTTTTGTATTCGACAGAAAAAGCAATGGCAATAATCAAGTAAACATGGGGCTTGCGCAGAAGCCAGGCTCAAGACAGGCCAATCTCTTAAATATAGGTAACAACATCAAGCGATATTATACATCCTATGTCGACTTTTAGTAACCCACCCTTAATCTAGCATCACAGGTTATCATTCCTTTAAGCATAGTCGTCTGGTATTGCAAATGTACCTTAACCGTGCTGCTTACGCAGAAGTCAGCTCTTTGCGCGCGGTCTGTATAAATTTGTACGCATACCATGCCTGGCATAATGGCATTCCCCCTCACAACCCGGTCCCGGATCGCTCATGGGTTGAACAACCTCCCTTTCCTAACAGCAGGCACAGGGTTCTAATTTTGGACTGGTTATTTTTCACGGTATGTTTACTACCGTGTTTCCCTAAAAATAACACCGGGTCTTATTTTAATTCCCCCACAAAAAACACACTAGGGTCTTTTTTCAGTGGATGTCTTATTTCGGGGGAAAACAATAGCAAGCATGTTCTAGAAAGCAGGTCTACGTTCAAAGGAATTCCCCTGAACATAGACCAGTTCACTAGCGCATGGAATCCCGTGAATCTATGTTCAGGGAAACTTCCCGGTCATAGATGAGCTTACTAGTGCATGGAATCCTGCGAATCTATGTTTGGGGAAAATTCCCCGAACATAGATAAGCCAACTTGAGACTAGCAACTAGGGCTTATTTTCGGGGGGAAAAAAACAGTACTTATATACTATACTACTTCTACCTTGGCACTATGTTATTAATGACATTTGTCTGCTATTTTGATGTCATGCTATATTTTATCACAAAATAAAAATGCACTATTTATGATTTACCTTGTGGATAGTACATGGATGACAGTGAGTGCGGACCTCTTTGAGTGATGTGGTGATAGTATAGAAGAAACACATGCTGATGCTTGTTTCTTTAATCTTAATATCACACTCAGCTCCATGCTGCTATGCAGCTTGGCATTGTGATGGGAATCCAGCATGGTCAAAATTTATTAGGCCGAAATCTCCACATGGCATATGCTAATTAGTATCTGGTTACAAACAGTTGGAGGAGTCATCAGTATACTGAGCATGTGTGGAAGTGGATAGAAAATTCCGTTGTCTTCAACAAGCCATGTGGTCTGCCATATAAGGAGATCCTGAATATCCTGTGTGCTGATTGGTCTATAGGAATATAGGAGGGGTTATACTGTATGGGAGGGGATATGCTGTTAACAAAAGTCCTGTACACCATGCTTTCTGCCTCTCAGATATTTTTGGAACAGGAGTTCATTTGAGACCCGATCGGTATGTGAATGAAGGCCTTTTACTTCCTGAAGACCTGAGTCCATATCTCTGTGTGGCTTCCGCGGTTTGTTCCTGTTATTTCCCCTGTAACAGCTTAAACCTCCCCTGTTTGATTCTGTAACTAATATAAGCTTCTTGCACTTTTCTCTCTACTCACTTGTTGAGGATAAAGGGTCCTCAAAGGAACAAGAAGTAATGAGGGCCATTGGAGGATGGTAATAATGCAATTGATTGAGCAATATGCTGCTTAAATATACATATCTTAGTGCATGTGATCTGAGAGCCCTTTTAAATGGCAGGAGTATATTATCTGCTGAAGAAATGCCTCATGGTCACTACTGTGAAACACCAATCAAGTACAATTAATGTGTAGTAAAGGGTGGATCCCAAAACAAACACAAATATCTGTTACTAAATGGTTACTCCAATCAAAATAGTGTTTTAGTAAAACACAGTTTTTTGGTTGGGGTAAGCCTTGCTGGCATGTCTGTGTGCTTATCCCTATAAGAAAATGAAATAAATCAAAAACATGCTGACACCAAGTCCTCCCTGTAGCCCAGTCTGCTTTTCATGACATTATTCATCCTCACTTCAGGCGAAGAATTGCCACAAAGGCAGGGTTGAGGTAAGGTTTAGATTGGCTTGGAAGAGGGGAACGTGCTACTTTTGGACAGCCATCTACAGCATGCTATTTTTTTTGTAAATTTATTTTTATTTAAGTGAGAAATATTTTCCTCGTTTTCAAAATAAAGTCAGGAAAGAAATTAACGAGAAATTTAGTGGGGCACGCAGGTCTCCATCTTACAAAAAACAATGAAGCTCACATGTTTCAAAACAATAGGAAAAGCATAAGAGATGTGCAGGTCACTGATTGATGTTGGTCATGTACTAATGATATAAACATGTAAAAAGGAGGGGAATTAGGGGGTCGGGGGGGGTGGCGGGTGGGAGGGGAACACAGCTCCTGCTTCACGTCTAACAAGGTTTGTGTAAAACTAAGTCTAAGCTAGCAGTCTGCTAACCTGTCACATTTTGATCAGGAGGTAATTCTTGAAGTTTTTTCTTTCATTTTGTGGGGGAGGACATTGTCCATTTGCAAAAAGATGAACGTAGTTACAAATGAGACCCCCTGTGCAGAGGACAGGGAAGGTAAGAAGGGAAAGAGAAAAAAAGGAGGGGAAGGGGGGAAGAGAACCATTAGCATTGCCATTCTTCTAATGTCATGTCCACTCCCATCTCCATTTATCTACTTCTCTCCCCGTTGAGAAAGTGTTTCTCATGTTTTACAGTAAAAGTGTCTGAAAATCAGTGGATTCCGTAGACAGAAACCACTGAGTCCAAATGTTTAATATGTCTGGGACCATCCACTGCCATTCAGTATTAGCTCCTCCATGCGTTGGAACCACAGACCCATCAGCAGGGGCTTCTTTTTCTTCCACATTAGCGGAATCAGGTCTTTAGCTATTTTCAGAATCATTATTGTCACTGATTTTTCTGCATATGATGAGCAGGTTTTTTGTATGATTTAGTAGGAGTGGAGCCATTCTGAATGGAGGAGGGTCATCTGAGAACTTTTGACTTAAGCTATAAATCTTTTTTAAAGAATGGTTAAATCAGTGGACAGATCCATCCAATCAGTGGACATTGGACAGATGGTGCCTACCTCCTGTTCACATCTCCAGCATGATCGCATGTAGGACATATTTTTTATGTGCAGGTTAACATTAGCTCTAATTCCAGGCTGGCTTTTGGAGACACACTTAATATCTCTAAATATTACTAAATATCTCTGTATGTGCAGAGTTTAATTCTAAAAATACTGCTCATACAGCCTCCATGCACCATGACTTCTTTAAAACGATAACCATGGTGCATG
Source organism: Pelobates fuscus (assembly GCF_036172605.1). NCBI lineage: Eukaryota > Metazoa > Chordata > Amphibia > Anura > Pelobatidae > Pelobates > Pelobates fuscus. The sequence continues at coordinate 50,322,105 of NC_086317.1, forward strand.
GTTTAATGTAGCTCCATACTCAATTAAACTAGCAGGAAAAGTTTTGTTGTTGTTGTTATGGATTAACAGTTACATCAGTTACCACACTACACTGCAATGCAAGATATGTCAATTAACACATTTACATGAAGGAATTTATCAATTATCAATCTGATGAAAGGTGTAATGCCAGCAAGAGCAGAAATGAAAGTATATTTGAATACTGATTCTGAGACAGGTATATTCATTTTATCCAATGATGTGTATGCACCTCAATTGACAATATTTTTGTCATCAATTATTCTTCAAGAGTTATATTATTAGTATTAATTAAAGCATATTCTCAAATACGTATCCATTAGATCTTTCTCTGAGTCAGTGGATCTCTATTGCATTTTGGAAAGTAATATTTTCCAAACACATGATTAATTTACTGAGGCAGTTCCCTGTGGCCTCATGTTAATCATGCTTATTCTCCCAACTAATGTAACCAGTTCATATTGTATGGGGATCCTGCTGTAAAAATAAAAATCTACAGCCTAAATATCCATGATCCAGCATTATGAGAAGAGCAAACAAAATCATAAAAGCTGAACCCCAGAAATACATCATTCTTGAATGTCATGTGCCATTGATCACGTCCGTAAGGATAACCCTAAAATGACAAAGGGTTTTTTGTTATAAATTCTGAGTAAATTCGATACAATGGAGATAACTAGTAAATGAGAAAAATAACTAATTATAGCCGATACCAGACATGCTTTGTTACATAGTAACATTTAAATAATTATTAACTGCCTGTGACCTCCGTCATGTCCAAAATATTTATCTAGAACAAGTTTAACTGTTCATCAGAGAACAAGAACCCTTTTTTAAAATTGAGCACAGTAAACAATGTTAAATGGAGCAAGTCCACGTATCACACTGAACTATTGCCCTCTGAAAAAAAGTTATGTTTTAATTTAAGTTCAAACAATACACAGATTTCTCTGAAGTGTATTTCTGTTATTATTAACTTCCTGACCTTTATGATTAAAGAGAAGTGCAGAGAGAGTGCAGACTGTGACTCAACTTTTCAACTTTTAACCTACAATAGCAACACAAGTTATGATTACTGTTCTTGGAGAAAATGTTTAATAATTAAATTGTCCCTATGTTATGTATAACTAAATTTGAATAAGTATATTTAAATATTTAATATTTAAATACTTGTATTTTAAATTTTCGGGATGACCAAAATGTGACCATATGTTGGATCGGCAAGGCAGAATTTCGATAGACTGGTTTAGGATACGAATAAGATGAACCAAAAGGGAGTGAAAATGGACCAATAAGTGAACTGCACAGTATATATAAAATAAATAAATAAATATATATTTTACAGTACACTAATAGGAGCATTTCTAGCCTTCTGGTTCATAGAAAGAGTGAGAAAAAGTAACAAAGAGAGCAGTGGATTGTGTGTAATTTAATATTATATTATTGTAGCTATATGTGATTAGTTTATTATTCGTAGTATTTTAACCCACCTGTTCATGGCTGCTAGGACTATCATGATATGAAGGTATACTGAGCAATCAGTGGTCACTATAGACCAGTGGTAGTCAACCTTTTTCTAACTACTGCCCACTAATGCATCTTTTTGGATGTAAAAATTTCCTTACCGCACACCAGTTTTCGCGCAAGTGCAGAATATTTTTTTTGAAAGGAGGGTGTTTTAAAAAAAAAAAAAATGTACGTACATTTATCTTTTTATTTCCAATTAATGCATGTTTATAATGTTTTTAACTTTATAAAGTTTAATGAGAAAACAATAAAGTAAATTGAAATTACCTCTACTAGTGATTAATGAGATCCTTGAGGTTGATGCTGCAAGACTAAATATTTGATATCTGATTTTTGATATGTGTGTTCTCTGCTTCATTCTATTGTTCACAGGGCTCCATTCTATTATTCACAGGGCTCCATTCTATTGTTCAAAGTACTCCATTCTGTTGTTCACAGGGCTCCATTCCGTGGTTCACAGGGCTCCATTCTATTGTTCACAGTACTCCATTCTGTTGTTCACAGGGCTCCATTTTATTATTCACAGGGCTCCATTCTATTGTTCACAGGGCTCCATTCTGTTGTTCACAGGGCTCCATTCTATTATTCACAGGGCTCCATTCTATTGTTCACAGGGCTCCATTCTATTATTCACAGGGCTCCATTCTGTTGTTCACAGGGCTCCATTCTGTTGTTCACAGGGCTCCATTCTATTGTTCACAGTACTCCATTCTGTTGTTCACAGTACTCCATTCTGTTGTTCACAGGGCTCCATTCTGTTGTTCACAGGGCTCCATTCTATTGTTCACAGGGCTCCATTCTGTTGTTCACAGGGCTCCATTCTATTATTCACAGGGCTCCATTCTATTATTCACAGTACTCCATTCTATTGTTCACAGGGCTCCATTCTGTTGTTCACAGGGCTCCATTCTATTATTCACATGGCTCCATTCTATTGTTCACAGTACTCCATTCTGTTGTTCACAGGGCTCCATTCTATTGTTCACAGGGCTCCATTCTATTATTCACAGGGCTCCATTCTATTGTTCACAGTACTCCATTCTATTGTTCACAGGGCTCTATTCTGTTGTTCACAGGGCTCCATTCTATTATTCACAGGGCTCCATTCTATTGTTCACAGGGCTCCATTCTATTATTCACAGTACTCCATTCTATTGTTCACAGTACTCCATTCTATTGTTCACAGGGCTCAATTCTGTTGTTCACATGGCTCCATTCTATTATTCACAGGGCTCCATTCTATTGTTCACAGTACTCCATTCTGTTGTTCACAGGGCTCCATTCTTTTGTTCACAGGGCTCCATTCTTTTGTTCACAGGGCTCCATTCTATTGTTCACAGTACTCCATTCTGTTGTTCACAGGGCTCCATTCTGTTGTTCACAGGGCTCCATTCTTTTGTTCACAGGGCTCCATTCTTTTGTTCACAGGGCTCCATTCTGCATTTTAAAGGGCTCCATTCTATCATTCACAGGGCTCCATTCTGTCAGTCACAGGGCTCCATTCTATCTTTCACAGTGCTCCATTCTATCTTTCACGGGGCTCCATTCTGTCAGTCACAGGGCTCCATTCTATCTTTCGCAGGGCTCAATTCTACCTTTTACAGGGCTCCATTCTGTCAGTCACAGGGCTCCATTCTATCTTTCACAGGGCTCCATTATATCTTTCACATGGCTCCATTCTATCTTTCACAGGGCTCCACTCTATCTTTCACAGTGCTCCATTATATCTTTCACAGGGCTCCATTCTACCTTTTACAGGGCTCCATTCTGTCAGTCACAGGGCTCCATTCTATCTTTCGCAGGGCTCCATTATATCTTTCACAGGGCTCCATTCTATCTTTCACAGGGCTCCATTATATCTTTCACAGGGCTCCATTCTATCTTTCACAGGGCTCCATTCTATCTTTCACAGGGCTCCACTCTATCTTTCACAGTGCTCCATTATATCTTTCACAGGGCTCCATTCTACCTTTTACAGGGCTCCATTCTGTCAGTCACAGGGCTCCATTCTATCGTTCACATGGCTCCATTTCATAGGGCTCATTTATATCTTGTGATGCAGGGCTTAATTTCCCTGGGGGCTTTTTTGTGATCTCCGTGAAATGCTGTAGCAAACAACTAAAGTAAATGTTTGTTTACCACAGCACTTCGCGGAGATCAGGAAAAAGTCTTTGGTATGAGGAAAGTCATAGGGGTTGTGAAGATCGTCATGGCATTAATGCTGAATCGTTGCTATTTGTAATATACTTTAATGTTTATAACATTACATGCAATAAATGTATTTATGTTTTTAAAGGTATGACATCTTGCACTATTATACTATTTCTGGTTTTATCTGGAGGTTTTACCTTCTGATTACTCTACTGCAAAAGCGGGTTTAGAGTGATAAGAGTGGAAGTCCACTTGCTATATAAAGGCGATCTCACATTGATATTTGTTTAACTCCTGGTTACTCTACTGAAGAAGCAGTATTGGAGTGATAGTTTATTTTCCATAAGCCTGATGGCTATTAAGATAACACCTTACAGAATAAGCTTCACAATAATACACACTATATAAAGACATCGAGGACCTCCTAGTTTAACTTTTCTTGGCTTACGTTGCAAACAGAACCCTCTGTAATGTTCACCTTTATGATTCAGTGTTATGGCCATTATCTCTTAACTCTTGACATTTTTTTTACTGTAACCGCAGTTATTACTGGAATTTCTGTGCTAGTAAGAATTACACCTTCAAAAATTCCCCCTTATTGAAGTCTTGGGCACGTTTTCTTATCCAAAAATGAACTAGAAAAGGAAAATTTTCACTGAAATTAATCAAACCCATATCAGTGATTCTTCTAACACGTTACCTCTAATCCTGGCTGTTTCTACCATAATTCTCAATTACAACGCTTGTTGACTTTTTCACTAAATTATGAATTCTAGCAAATATAAAAAAAAAAAATTAAAAAATTACACTATAATAGCCAAGTGGTGAGTAGAGCTAAGTTGAAGAATAGTTCTAAATCTACTGTTATAACCTCAGTTTTGCCATCTCAGATTTCATTCCATAAAATTTAGAGTTTATAAATAAGACATTTTCAGGACAGCAGAATTTCATGCTTGTCATGTTTCGAAATGTCAGAATTTCATCCACAGACAAAGATTCCGGTAAATAAATCAGACAAAACAAAAGGGTGTGAAAATTTATATATTTTGCAGTACATTTTCCTGCCATTTAGTTCACAGACCAAGTTTAAAAAAATTAAACAATAGAGGAAAAAAGAAGATATGCAGTAAAAATAAATAAATCTATATTTACATATTTTTATTTACCCTCGAATCATGAATGAAATGTACATACTTGTCCATTTCCCAAATCGTTTTGTGGTGGAATTTCGGTGAATGTAAATTTAGTAGGTCAAGATTTCCATGTGGCATATGTGTATGTTGTGTCAGTTAGTTAGCTACACGTAGCTAGGATACTGTCATCAATGTACTGAGCATGTGCAGGAATGCAGGAACTGAAATTGCACTTATTTCCTTTGTCTTGGATGGGTCATGTGGTTTGACCAGATGTACAAGTCTATATTCTGCTCATTGATTGGTTAAAGGTATATGTGGGTGTAGCTATTAATGGGAGGAGTTATAGTGCTATATAAGGAATGTACACCATGTGTTGGTCTCTCAGATATGGAACAGGAGTTCATCTGCGGCCCGATCGGTATGTTAATAAAGACTTCTTACTTCCTGAAGACCTGCATCCATCTCTCTGTGTTTGGCTTCTTTTCAAATAATTTTTATTAAAGTTTTACATATTTGTATAACAACAAGAACATAAACATTGTATTGGGGGTAGGAAGGGAAGGGAAACTTGGAAATGGAAAAGAATAACCATCCAGTATTACAATAGGCATAACAGTGTATATGGCAAAAATAAAAATAATATGTTTTTACATCAATGCACTTTAATAACAAATATGTCAAAGACCATATGCAGTTTTGATTTTTTCTTCCCACTTATCCCAATTGTATTTTAATATTGGGAAACCACGCATATTAGCTCTATGTGATAATTCGTGTGCCTTGTTTTCTAGAATCAAATTAAAAACTTCCCTGAGAGATGGCACATCTTGGGACTTCCAATGTCTAGGTAAACAGGATGTAGCAGCGATCAAAATGTGACCTATGATTATTTTGTCTGTTCTATTAATGAACTCCGGGAGTTTTTTAAATAAGGCTAGTTCCGAGGTTAAAGTGCTAATGGTTCTGTCCACTTTAATAATTAGGTCGTGAATCAATTTCCAATATTTAGTTAATTTAGGACAGAACCACCAAATATGGGCCATATTGCCCACACCCCCACAATCCCTCCAACACCGGTCAGAATACATATTGTTCATGTTGTGCAATCTAGACGGGGCCAGGTACCAACGATATTAAATTTTATAATGATTTTCAAAGTGGTCGGTGCAATACGAAATACCTTTTAAAGCTTTAAAAAAACCGAACCATTCTTCTAGATCGTACTGGGCACCCAACTCCGTCTCCCATGACAACATGTGTTTTAATTTAACTAGGGGCTTGGCGTTATAAAACGAGTAGCATAAGGATATCATGCCTTTACTAGTGGGGCTGCATAAAAAAAGCTTTCTCTAATGGAGACATCTCAAGCGTTTTATAGTTTTTATCCATTTCAGGTACCTTATATAGTTCTTTCAATTTGTCAATGATTACCTTACAATCCAACTCACATACATTCGTTAATCTATACTTAAGTTTAAATTTTTCCAAAGAAAGAATAGCATTGCCGTGAATGTGTTCGGCTTCTGCTAGTTTACTCGGTAACAGTTTGTTTCGTGATTAGTCTAAAAGTCAGTACGAAAATTCAGATGATTAGCCATCCCAAATTTATCTGAATTGGGGTTTATAATGAAACAAATCACCAAGTCTAATAATATCCCTAGAGTTTTGGACTATGGAACATATAAAAAATAATTATCTTATGTTGTGCGGTGGTTAGGTTGGGATAATTCACATTTGCTTTGTAGATGTATAAGAAACCAATGTTTATACATTAAGATTTCATTTTAATTCAAACTAAAATATTATTGTTTTTAAATGAATAGCTAATTACATCTTAGAAAAGTGCGTAGTTGCCAGCATTATAGGGATAAAGTTTGAAGGATAGTTATTTAAAATGTAATTCAAATAAAATGACTGGGAGCCAACCACATACTTAGATATTTTGGAAAAGACTGTGTCCGTGCTATTGGTAGACTTTGTCATAATGTTTAATTGGAAATTAGTTTATGCAGTTTGGGCTTCGTTCCAAAAAACATTGCTATTGTTTTTCAGTACTTAAGGAAAGCATTTTTTTAGCAATCTGTTTTCAACCTCTGAGTGAATACTCTGTTGCATGGCCTCAAACATTATAATACCTCTGCATAGATGACGGTATCTACATGCATGTGATCAGTTGATCAAATGCATGAGAACAGAGATTATATAAAGGTTACTAACCATGAATGTAGGTTTAAGTACCTTCATTTCTTGAGGGCGATTGTAGCAAGGACTTGAAAAATGTTCCACCACCTGGGATGGATGGTGGGTTGTCCCTGGCTGCGGACATGTGAGGTCCTTTGTGGAGAAGTAATGCATCTGGACGATAAAGTCCCTCGGAGCTGATCGGTTGACATTTGGAGGATGTAGTGCCCTATGAGCCCTGTCAATGTTGAGCTCCTGTAAGGAGGCCTCTGGTAACGGAGGCTGAAAAATTTGCCGCAGTGTCAGGAGGAGAGCATCTATTTAAATTGTCTATGTCATACTCTTAATCCTCATGTTGTTTCTTCAGTAGTGATTGTTTAGGTCCTCTATCCATTCTTCTAGGGAATTCACCTTTGCATAGATAGATGAGAGGAATTGCCCATGGGTGTTGACTGTATCAATGAGGTTGTCAATCTCAATTTTATCTACCTTGTTGGTCCTCTTGGCCATCTTGTAAGAAGCGCCTTTGGACCCTCTTAGTTAGGGGTGCTGATAGTCTCCCTGAAATATCACTGATATCTTAGTATTATCTGAACTCAGTTAGGCCCTGTGAAGATGGTGCAGGATCTTTTGGCATGCAGAATAATTAAGCGATTGATGGTGTCAGTCCGTAGCGCAGCTCTCTGTATCCCGGTTGGGTACCTCCGCCAAGGACCGCTTTCTAGCTGGAACTGGGGAAAACCTCTGCACTTCTGCCCCAGTCGCCGGGGCTTGACTGGGGTCCTCCTGGAGCCTCTCCATCTGGGAACAGGATAGGGGACTAGCTCTATTCCCTCCCAGGGGCTGGATGACACAAAGTCCTGGGAGCTCTAGTCCTTACAAGGACTGTCCCTGCCAAATCCTCCACGAGCTGGAACAAGATGCTGAGCAGTGATTATAGCCCCTCCCCTCCTAGTAACTAGACAACACAGTTCTGGGAGTACAAATGATTTGAATGAGCCAAACTCGGCCTTTTATGCACAGACCCCAGCAGGGGGTCTCCATTGTATTCAGCACAAGCCCCTCCCAGGAATCTCTGGGCTTAGGAGATAATTGCATTAAATACCAGTAAGCTAATTATCTCCCAGGAACAGAGAGCCAAACACAAAAATATAAAACATAAAAATATCCCAAATCATCATAGAAATATATAATAAGCCCACACATAATACATCTTTAAATAGCCCCGATCTGAGCGCCCAAGTTCTTTGAATAGTGCTCAGATCCATGCAGTGTAGGGGAAACGCCACCATGTTAAAGTACTGACAGACCGCACACATGGTCCTATTCCCAAAATAGTTCCAGGACTTTTGGTGCTTTTGCCGGTCAATTTTCGGGAGCTACTGTGGCCCAATACAGGGTGCGCCGCCTTCCGCTTAGTCTCAGGCAACTTCACTCCAAAAAAACGCTCTTCTGGCGGATTTCAAAGTGGTTCAAAACTGCAAACCAAGTTGTCCTGGGAACCGCATGTCACCTCATGCCGAAAACAGTTCCATAACATTCACAGCTAAGTCCCGCTGAGGTGACCGGGAACCCACAAAGTCCTCATGCCGAATTTAGTTCCACAGCAGTCGCGGCTACGTACCACTTGGACTAATTATGGGTTTGGTTCATGTGAACGGCTGCCAGAGAACTAGCGTTCGGTTCTATTCAGATGAAGGCAAAGTCCCTAACCAGGGGCGTCAAGGGAAAGCTGTTAATGGCGGCTGGGCAGAGTATCACTCGGACTATTCATGGGTTTGGTTCATGTGAATGGCTGCCAGAGAGCTAGCGTTTGGTTCTATTCAGATGGAGGCAAAGTGCCGAACCAGGGGCGTCAAGGGAAAGCTGTTAATGGCGGCTGGGCAGAGTAACTTTATTTAAAAATACTTCTGATAGGCATTTTAGGACTATATTTTATAAAAAAATAAAGAGTATTTAGAAATAATAAGTGTATGTGCCATAATCTGTGCAATGATCTCTCCCCGTCCCTCTTGACTAGTGTCTCTGACTGCCTCTCTGCTATTTCTAACTGGATAGCTGCCCACTTCCTTAAACTCAACTTGACCAAAACTGAAATTCTTGTCTTTCCTCCCTCAAGAGTTGTTACTCCTGTGTCTGTCTCCCTCCAAGTCAACGGTGCTACCATCAGCTCCACCACGCAGTCTCGCTGCCTAGGTGTTCTCTTTGACTCCGACCTCTCCTTCAAGCTTCATGTTCAATCTATCGCCAAATCCTGTAATTTCCATTTCAAAAACATTGCGCTCATCTGCCCCTACTTAACGCCAGATGCGACTAAGGTCCATTCCACTGTCCTTTCTCGCCTTGACTACTGTAATCCGCTTCTCAGTGGTCTTACGTGCTCCAGACTTGTGCTGTTACAGTCCATAATGAATGCGGCAGCGAGGCTCATCTTCCTGTCCTCCCGCACCTCCCATGCCTCACCCTTCTGTCAGTCCCTACATTGGCTTCCTGTTCTTGCTTTCAAATCTCTACATAATGCTGCTCCCACCTATCTATCCTCCCTTATACACAAGTATGTCCCATCTAGGCCCTTACGATCTGCTGAAGACTTACGTCTATCTTCTGTCCATTCTCCCACCTCTGATGCTCACCTTCAAGATTTCTCGAGGGCTGCACCGTTCCTGTGGAACTCGCTTCCCTCCTCCGTTAGATGCTCACCCAGTCTCCACTTCTTCAAAAAATCGTTAAAAACCCACTTTATACTTTATAGACACTTAAACACTTCATAAAAGTGTATACATTTAACTGTTAATAGCTCCTGACTGATTCCTCTTCTGCAACTGTCACTAGTCTAATACTATCCTTACCTTTTTGTGTCATTTTACCCCACTCCCTCGAGCATGAAAGCTCATTGAGCAGGGCCCTCAACCCCTCTGTTCCTGTGTGTACAACTTGTCTGGATATAACTACATGTCTGTTCGTCCCCCCATTGTAAAGCGCTGCGGAATTTGATGGCGCTATATAAATACCACAATAATAATAATAATAATAATGTGACTTACTGTTCATACAGTTACGCTAAATAGGTTGAAAGTTGCTATTGCATCCTGCAAAGCCTTGTATAGTTCACATGCAGAGGGAGCATGATGCAACGGGGTCAAATCAGGGCCGGACTGGCCCACCGGGATACCGGGAAATTTCCCGGTGGGCCGTCGGCACCTGGGGCCGGGGAGACATGTGGATGTCTTGCGGCCGCATGGAGAGCTTGGATGGCGGCCGCAGGGGAAGCTCTCCTTGCGGCCGCAGGGGAAGCTCTTCTTGCGGCCGCAGTGGAAGCTCTTCTGGCGGCCGCTGGGGGAGCAGGCTGTTCTGTCTCTGCTCCCCCTCCCTCGCGCGCTAGAAAGAGACCGGCGCCGGAATATGACATCATATTCCGGCCCCGGTCTCATTAAGCTGCGCGCGAGGGAGGGGGAGCAGAGACAGAACAGCCTGCTCCCCCAGCGGCCGCCAGAAGAGCTTCCCCTGCGGCCGCAAGAAGAGCTTCAGGAAGGCTGGCTGGGCTGGAAGGTGAGCACAGGAGGAGAGGGGGTGGGGGGGCGAAGTAACAAAGGTCACAGGAAGGGGAGGGTGGGGGGTAACAAAGAGCACAGGAGGGGAGGGGGGGTAACAAAGAGCACGGGAGGGGGGGGTAACAAAGAGCACAGGAGGGGGGGTAACAAAGGGCACATGAGGGGAGGGGGGGTAACAAAGGGCACAGGAGGGGAGGGGGGGTAACAAATGGCACAGGAGGGGAGGGGGTGGGGGGGAAGTAACAAAGGTCACAGGAAGGGGAGGGTGGGGGTAACAAAGAGCACAGGAGGGGAGGGGTGGGGGTGGGGGGTAACAAAGAGCACAGGAGGGGAGGGGGGGTAACAAAGAGCACAGGAGGGGAGGGGGGGTAACAAAGGGCACATGAGGGGAGGGGGGTAACAAAGGGCACAGGAGGGGAGGGGGGTAACAAATGGCACAGGAGGGGAGGGGGGGTAACAAATGGCACAGGAGGGGAGGGGGCTAAGAGGTCACAGGAAGGGAGGGTGGGGGGTAACAAAGGGCACAGGAGGGGAGGGGGGGTAACAAAGGGCACAGGAGGGGAGGGGGATAAGAGGTCACAGGAAGGGGAGGGTGGGGGGTAACAAAGGGCACAGGAGGGGAGGGGGCTAAGAGGTCACAGGAAGGGGAGGGGGGGTAACAAATGGCACAGGAGGGGAGGGGGCTAAGAGGTCACAGGAAGGGGAGGGGGGGTAACAAAGGGCACAGGAGGGGAGGGGGCTAAGAGGTCACAGGAAGGGGAGGGGGGGTAACAAAGGGCACAGGAGGGGAGGGGGGGTAACAAAGGGCACAGGAGGGGAGGGGGCTAAGAGGTCACAGGAAGGGGAGAGGGGCCAAAAGATGAGCACAAAAGGGGCTGAAGAGGGTACAAGTCGGAAGGGGGGCTAAAGAGGGCACGGGATGGGGCTAAAGAGGGCACAGGAAGGGAGGTGGCTAAAGAGGGCACGGGAGGGGGCTAAAGAGGGCACAGGAAGGGAGGGTGCTACATAAGGGCACAGGAGGGGAAGGGGCTAAAAAGCACACAGGGGGCAAAAGAGGGCACAGAAGGGGAGGGGCACCTATCAGTCTGCCCACCCACCCACACAGGTAGCAACAAGTATGTATGTCAGTGGGAGTGTGTCTGTCTGTGTCATGCTGTGTGTGTTTCTGTGTCATGCTGTGTGTGTGTGTGTCATGCTGTGTCTGTGACTGTGTCATGCTGTGTGTGTGTCTGTCTGTGTCACGCTGTGTGTGTTTCTGTCTGTGTCACGCTGTGTGTGTGTGTCTGTGTCATGCTGTGTGTGTGTGTCTGTGTCATGCTGTGTGTGTGATGCTGTGTGTGTGATGCTGTGTGTGTGTGTCTCTGTGTCACTGTGTGTCTGTATCATGGTGTGTGTGTGTGTCTGTCTGTGTCATGGTGTGTGTATGTCTGTCATGGTGTGTGTGTGTCAGTCGTAGTGTCTGTGTGTGTTTGTAAAAATAGTGTTTTACTCACTTTTTTTTTCCAACGTCATGCTGGTCTCTGCCTCTATGACTGAGATCATCAAGCTTGATGATCTCAGCCAATCCGCACTGACACAGGAAGCGCCTCTAGTGACCGTCTGAGTGTCTGTCACTAGAGGTGTCACTAGGAAGCAATGTAAACACTGCCTTTTCTCTGAAAAGTCAGTGTTTACATTCAAAAGCCTGCAGGGACAGGCTATAGACACCAGAACCACTACATTAAGCTGTGTGTGTGTGTGCGCCTGCTAGTGAGTTTGCTTGCTTGCATGTGTGTGTGTGTCTGCTAGTGAGTGAGCTTGTATTTTTATGTCAATGAGCTTATGTATATTAGTGAAATTGTTTGTCTATGAGGCTGTGTATCAATGAGCTTGTGTGTGTCAGTGAGATTGTCTGTGTCTGCATGTGAGTATGCTTACTGTATAATTAAATGTTTTACTCTGAAAGGACCAATATATTATATTAGAAAAAGATATATATATATATATATATATATATATATATATATATATATATATAATTACTCAATCATCTGGGGTGGCAAGACATAGCCTTACATATTACATGCGACAATATATGGCGCAATGACTTATGGGGCTGGCATAGATTTTTTTCCCCAGGGCTGCTTTGTATCCCCAGTCCGGCCCTGGGTCAAATTGATCCATTGTAGAAAACAAATGTTTTTTTTTTCTGTGATAAATTAAGCTCAGGAGGAAAGAGGATAATAAGGGTTTTAGTCAACACAAAGTAACGAGCAGAATTACAAAAAACCCAGATACCTGATGCATAAATTGATAGAACTTATGTAAACTAAACACATATTTTTTTAATTACCGTAATTGATCATCTGAACTTGCTGGAAATAATATGAGGCATAATTGTTTTATGTAAGAACATTAGAATTTTTTTTCACAAAAAGGCCATTTCTAAACAATTTACAATTCTTGTTGAGTTTGCATTCTCTTCTAAATAACTTTATCTAGTCAAGACTTTGAAGTCCAACAGAACCATGTTTATCTTACCCAGTCTTTTACACTTTACTTAAATGCCAAAATATAAGAAATCACTTGTCAAATGCAGGAACAAATCAGTACAGTTTAGCAATGTTTAAAGGAATACTGAAAGCACCATAACCACTACAGACTGCTGTAGGAGAAGCCAAGAGTTTCTATAGAATCAAGAATCGCTGATGCAGGACTGCATTCATTGTCTATAGAGCAATCTGGATTCTCCTGCGGGCTTCAGTGATTATGGTCTAAATCCAGAATTTGATTAGTCCAATCAAGGCTCTGATATTTCATTAAATATTTCAACCTTCCCCTTCTGCATAGAGAGCTCTTTTGTTCTTACCCTGTTCCTTATTCTCTCCTTTCTCTTCCTCTGCACATGTAGCTTTGTTGAATCACTATAGGAAGTGTATTTCTATTGCACTTGAATTTACCAAGGGCAAATTGTATAACAATCAGTAACCATTATGTTCATCATGCTATGTGTGTATTCTTATTTGTTGCTGAATTGTTATTCAATAAAAAATTCTTAAAGGAACACTATAGTGTCAGGAGAACAAATATATATTCCTGACACTATAAGTGTAAAACACCATTTAGTCCCAAAGCCCCCCTTGTCTTCCCCTCCCCCCCCCCATGTGAAAAAAAGGTAATTTACATCCTGTTTTCCAGTGCCGCTTGGGTTTACTTGCAGCTGGCCCCTCCCACACCCCGCCTCCTTGGCTGAAATCATCACTTCTGATTATTTCAGCCAATCCAATACTTTTTCATAGGAGAGTTTGGAAAGCTAATACGCACAAGAGGCAAGACGCCACACTGCGCCAATCAGCATTTCCCTTATAGAATTTAAATGCTAACAAAAGGCAGTGTTTACATTAAAAGTCCTGCAGGGTCAGGCTATAGACATCTAAACAATTACTTTAAAGGAACACTATAGGGTCAGGCACACATCCATTTAGGTGGCTTGCCCCCCCTTAGCCCCGTTAAAAGGAATTAAAACTCACCTTAATTCCAGTTAGTTTTTTTCCTCTCTTTCATAAAATATTTACATATGGAGCCCATACCTAACCCCTTAAGGACAGCGGGTGTGCTATGCCATCCTTGGGGACCCAGCTCTAAACGCCGGCGGTCAGCATAGTACGCCCCCATCGTCCAGGGGACTTACCTGCTCGCTGGCATTCCACCGCCGGAGATCGCGATGGGAGAACTTGCTTGGCAACCCAGGCAGTCCCCCTGCATTTGATCCGGCCCTCCTGGGCCATGTGATCAAGAGGTACTTGCGAGGACCTCACGAACACATGGACGGAATAGCCGTCCATAGCAGTGCCAGCAGGGGGAGTGCCTGGAATGACAGGTAGTCCCCCTGCTGCCTGTAATAAAGTAAAATAAAGTAAAGTAAACTAAGTGTATTTTAATATTAATATATATCTTTATTATCAAAATACACATAGAATGATATTAATTTTATATATAATTATAAAAAAATTCTAATAATTAAAAAAATATATATGTAATTCCGTTCTAACTGTATTTTGATATTAATTTATATATATATTGATATCAAAATGTACTTAGAACGAAATCATATATACACTGCTCAAAAAAATAAAAGGAACACAAACAACACAATGTAACTCAATCACACTCAAACACAATGTAAGTGTCACGGCTTACCTTGGTGGGAGTCCAGTTTGCAGAGATGTGCTTACCCTTGCAATTAAACACAGGCCGAGGTGGTCAGGGAAGAACTCACCTGGCCTGTGAGTCTGTGCACGGGGGCTGTTTCAGGATCACCGGGTCGAAGTACAGACAAGGACAAGAGCAGGAGAATCGTCGTGGGTAAGCCGGAGGTCAGAGGATGCCAGAATACAGGATCAACAAGAACAAAGCCAAGGTCAGGAGCCGAAAACCAACAGGACAACAGGAACACGAAAAAACAGGAACCAGAGTCAATGAACTGACCCTGCCTTCTGGGAGAGGCAGGGTTATATACCTGGCTAACGGCCATCAGCTTCAGGTGTGCGAGAGTATTGGAGCAGCCACAGATAACGGCCAGCCCCCAGTGCTGGATACAAGGCAAGATGTACTTCTGGCTATCTCTAGAGCTGATATGGTGGCTCAGAGGCAAAATAGCAGGTTCAGGATAGCAAGGTACCTGGGTTCAAATCCCTCATCGGGTATTTCTGGGGCGACCTCGTCTGGCGGTCTGGATGTCACGGTGACTGTCATGACAGTAAGTCAATCACACTTCTGTGAAATCAAACTGTCCACTTAGGAAGCAACACTGAGTGACAATCAATTTCACATGCTGTTGTGCAAATGGGATAGGCAACAGGTGGAAATTATAGGCAATTAGCAAGACACCCCCAATAAAGGAGTGGTTCTGCAGGTGGTGACCACATACCACTTCTCAGTTCCTATGCTTCCTGGCTGATGTATTGGTCACTTTTGAATGCTGGCAGTGCTTTCACTCTAGTGGTAGCATGAGACGGAGTCTACAACCCACACAAGTGGCTCAGGTAGTGCAGCTCATCCAGGATGGCACATCAATGCGAGCTGTGGCAAGGTTTGCTGTGTCTGTCAGCGTAGTGTCCAGAGCATGGAGGCGCTACCAGGAGACAGGCCAGTACATCAGGAGACGTGGAGGAGGCGTGGAGGAGGGCAACAACCCAGCAGCAGGACCGCTACCGCCACCTTTGTGCAAGGAGGAACAGGAGGAGCACTGCCAGAGCCCTGCAAAATAACCTCCAGCAGGCCACAAATGTGCATGTGTCTGCTCAAACGGTCAGATAAGACTCCACGAAGGTGGTATGAGGGCCCGACGTCCGACAGCCCAACACTGTGCAGGATGTTTGGCATCTGCCAGAGAACACCAAGATTGGCAAATTCGCCACTGGCACTCTGTGCTCTTCACAGATGAAAGCAGGTTCACACTGGGCACATGTGACAGATGTGACAGAGTCTGGAGACGTTGTGGAGAATGTTCTGCTGCCTGCAACATCCTCCAGCATGACCGGTTTGACAGTGGGTCAGTAATGGTGTGGGGTGGCATTTCTTTGGGGGGCCGCACAGCCCTCCATGTGCTCACCAGAGGTAGCGTGACTGCCATTAGGTACCGAGATGAGATCCTCAGACCCCTTGTGAGACCATATGCTGGTGCGGTTGGCCCTGGGTTCCTCCTAATGCAAGACAGTGCTAGACCTCATGTGGCTGGAGTGTGTCAGCAGTTCCTTCAAGACGAAGGCATTGATGCTATGGACTGGCCTGCCCGTTCCCCAGACCTGAATCCAATTGAGCACATCTGGGACATCATGTCTCGCTCCATCCACCAACGTCACGTTGCACCACAGACTGTCCAGGAGTTGGCAGATGCTTTAGTCCAGGTCTGGGAGGAGATCCCTCAGGAGACCATCCGCCACCTCATCAGGAGCATGCACAGGCATTGTAGGGACGTTATACAGAGACGTGGAGGCCACACACACTACTGAGCCTCATTTTGACCTGTTTTAAGGACATTACATCAAAGTTGGATCAGCCTGTAGTGTGTTTTTCCACTTTAATTTTGAGTGTGACTTCAAATCCAGACCTCCATGGGTTGAAAAATTTGATTTCCATTTTTTAATTTTTGTGTGATTTTGTTGTCAGCACATTCAACTATGTAAAGAACAAAGTATTTCAGAAGAATATTTAATTCATTCAGATCTAGGATGTGTTATTTTTGTGTTCCCTTTATTTTTTTGAGCAGTGTATATCTATATACATAAATATATAAACCCTGTTCCAAATTTAATGCAAATTCTATTTAAGTGTCACAAAGATTAAATATTTTGTTTTTCAGTTTTTTTTTTTAAAATCTGTTTATTTATGATAGGGAAAGAGAGAGATTACAGAAAGGATCGGCTCGCAGGCCAACAGAGATTATAAGTACACCTCGGTGGAGCCGGGTGGGTGTAGTTCAAGATTGGTTGTATCAAGATTAACATTGCATTTATAAAGGTTGAGTTACAAGACAATTTTTCAAGCTTACATATAACTTTAGGTAAAAGCATAGTGAGAGTTGATTAGATTTCTGAATATGCTTAGCGAGTGGTGTCAGGCACCTGGGCCTACATATACATTGTTGACTACAAAACAACACTGTACATTGTGCCAGAACCAGGCTGGGCGGCAGTTTGGAGATGATGATGAGGTGTTGCATATGTGTCAGAGGGAGTATTAAGTGAGTGGATGAGTGTGTATGTCTACGTTCTTGGTCGGGACATTATAGCCGGTCATCCCTTTGAGCGAGTACCCGTGTCTCTCAGCCCAGGGTGTCCGGGGTGATGTTGCTATCCAGTGTTTCCGTTATATTACGTTATTGTCATTTATTTCAGTACGATTATGTATCGTGAGATAGGAAAGTAGAAAGGTAGAGATAGGATGAATTAGAATGGCTGTCGTAGTGGGCCCCCTCCCAGCTCCATGGAGCGCAACCCGCGCCCATACCGGCGCCACCGACTCGGTGGAAGTGAGGTATTTTTAAAAGGGTATTGTGTATGAAGCCCCGTGGGGTGTGTGCGTGTGTATTAGGTCGTCGGGACAGTGTCTATTTTGCCAGTCCTGAGCGGCGCCCTTATTGCTGTGGATGTCCTGCCACCCATATAGTCAGTGGTGTGGAGTGTTAATTGTCGTTTGAGTCACAGTCTTCCCCCTTGTACAGGAGGTCTATCGCCTAGTAGCTTGGTATGCGAACCATGGCTGCCACCGTTCCACGTGCCTGGTTCCCCCACCCGCAAGGGACGCCTGTAGTGCTTCCGCCAATTGTATGTCTCCGACCCTGTGTAACCATTCCTCAACCGTGGGGACCTCGGTCCGCTTCCAGTACACGGGTATGAGGGCTTTAGCCGCGTTCAGTAGGTGGCGTAGGATGGATTTCTTATAACCAGAAATAGACCGAGTGGTGATATGCAGGAGGGCCAGTTCCCTGGACCATTCCGTGTCGTCTCCCAGCATCGTTTTGATTTCAGATTCGATATTGGTCCAATATGGGGTGATGAGTTGGCAGTCCCACCAGATGTGCACGATCGTGCCCCTCTCCTCTTGACATCTCCAGCATGAGGGGGATGTCGTCGGGAATATCCTGTGTAGTGCTACTGGTGTTCTATACCACATGGATATTATCTTATAGTTGACTTCCTGATATTGGGAACTGGAGGAGCTCTTGTATTGCCATAGGAGTGCCGTGTCCCATTGTGGTTGCGAGATCGGGCTCTCCAGTTGTCGTTCCCATAGTCTCTTGAACGTGTTGTTTGATGTGGTGCTTCCCACCAGCAGGTGTTGGTAGAATAGTGATACTGCCTTGCCAAGCGTGTCTCCCCGGTGACATATTTCTTCAAACCACGTAAGATCTCTGTGGAGGCGTTCCTTATGCGGGAGAGACCCATAGTAGTGCGTCAGTTGTAAATAGCGGAGAGATGCCATAGGTGAGTTAGGTCTATCGGCCAGTAACGCGCGGAGGGGCCGAACAGTGCCTCCATGGAGGACCGTTCTAATCGGGACGTAGTCTTGTTCTTCCAGGAATATCCATGCCTTTGCTGGGACGCCACCAGCAAGGTTTGGGTTGGGAACTATTGGGAGAAGGGGACTAGGGATCGGGGATACGTGCGTATTTTTGCGCAGCGAGTTCCACGCCTTCAGAGTTTGTGTCGTCGGAGTCTCTATTCCTTCTCTCGTGCGACAGCTTGTACCCCCTTGCCATACTGCTGCTTTAAGTGTGGCAGGTGAGTCCCCGTTGTTCAGGGTAACCCATTGCTTCGGGGAGTCAGCTATATGCCACTCCAGAATTCGTTGTAGAGTGGCGGCTTGATGATAGCGTTTGAAGTCCGGGAGTGCCAGGCCACCTCTAAGTCTAGGTAGGCAGAGGATGTCGCAGCGTATTCTAGATCTCTCCCCTCTCCAGACGTACCGGATAATTGCGGATTTTAAGGTGGAAAAGAAAGTATTCGGTGGCGTCAGGGGTATTGTCTGGAACAGGTAGAGAAGTCTCGGGAGCACATTCATCTTTAGCACTGCGACCCTTCCGTGCCAGGTGATGTGTGGGTACGCCCATTTGTCCAAATCTGAGGTAACCCGTCGCAGAATAGTGGCGAAGTTGTGGCGATAAAGCTCCTGGGGGTTCGTGGTGATCCATATGCCAAGATATTTCATCCTCTCCGTGCACCAACGAAATGGGAAGATAGTTCCCAGTTCCTCGTATTCCTCCGGTCGAAAAGTGAGATTGAGCGCTTCACATTTGGAAAGGTTGAGTTTGAAACCCGAAATCCTTCCAAATTTTTCGAACTCTAGGAGTAAGCAGGGCAACGTGACTCGTGGTTGGGAGATAAAAAAGAGGAGGTCATCCGCATATGCGGCCACCTTATGTTCCGTCCCCATCCAGGTGTATCCCGAGATGTCTGGGTGATGGCGGATCGCGTGAAGCAGTGGTTCCAGGGTCATTGCAAATAAAAGCAGCGACAGAGGGCATCCCTGTCTAGTACCGTTCCGAATTTCAAAGCTGGAAGTGAGGGCCCCGTTCACTCGGACGGCAGCATGTGGTTTATCGTATATGGCTGTGATCCATGCCAACATATTGTGCCCCAGTCCCATGACCCGTAGGGTTTCCATCATGTACGACCAGTTGACACGGTCGAAAGCCTTTTCAGCGTCCGTGGAAAGAAGTAGGATTTTATCCCGCGTCTCCCGTGCCCTGTGTTGGATGGAGAATAGGCGTAGCGTACTATCTCGTGCCTCCCTCCCCGGTATAAAACCCGTTTGGTCTGCGTGTATCAGGTTCGGTAGTACCCGTTGCAGTCTAGTGGCCAAGATCTTTGTAAGCAGTTTTGTGTCCACATTCAGCAGGGATATGGGTCGATAGCTGCCACACTGCTCTGGGTCTTTTCCCGGTTTGAGGAGGACCGTGATAGTAGCAGCTAGAGATTCCGCTCCAAAGCGTCTCCCGTCCGTAACGGTGTTAACAGCAGTAGTCAGCCGAGGCAGGAGGATTGAGGAGAAGAGCTTGTAATACCCCACGGAGAATCCGTCGGGGCCCGGTGCCTTGCCTGTTTTGGTGGACTTCAGGGCTGCGGCCATTTCTTCGGTGCTAATTGGTTCGTCCAGCATATCCGCCGCTTCTGGAGATATTCGTCTGTCTACATTGTCATGTAGGTAGTCCTGAATGAGCGTGGTGGGTTGGCGTCCCAGTGTTGTATTATCAGGGCCCGGGATATTGTAGAGGGCGCCATAGTAATGACGGAATTCGTTGGCTATGTCTTCGGGGAATTGGGACAATTTTCCGGACTGTAAGCGGATTTTATGGATCCGTGTGCGAGGAGTGTCTCCTTTCAGGATGCGGGCGAGATATTTGCCGCCTTTGTTGGCGTGAATATAGAAGAAGTTCTTGGAGTGTTGTAGCGAGCGGTGGTATCGTTTCGTAAGGAGTTCCTTCAGGCGGTGTCGGGCTTCCGTCAGGTCCTGTTGGATTGAGGCCAGTGGGGTTTGCTTATGTTGAAGTTCTAGCCTCGTGATGGTCTTATATACAGTCGTCATTTCCTGCATGGTCGCTTTGCGTCGACGGGAGGCTATTTTTATAAGGATGCCACGTATGGTACTCTTGTGTGCTTCCCAAAGTGTGATTGGAGAGGTATTTGCCACGTCATTTTCCTGGAAGTAAAGGTCAAGGGCTTGTTTGATCTCAGTTTCCACCGCAGGGTCTTGGAGTAAGGTTTCATTCAAGCGCCAGGTCCACTGCGCCGGTTTGAATAGCGGGGAGTCCAGCTCCACCGTAACCGGACCGTGGTCCGACCATGTGGCGGGGCCGATCTCGGCCGACCTCAGTCGTGGCAATCCTTCCTGCTGGAGCAGGACGTAATCTATCCGCGCATAGCGGCAGTGGAGTGCAGAGTAGTGGGTGTAGTCTTTGACATCTGGGTTGAGGGCTCTCCAACAGTCCACCAGTCCCAAATCACTCATTGACTTATGTATCGCACGAATGCTAGATAGCGGTAAGGAACTATGTCCCGTCGACGTGTCCTGCTGAGGGTCCAGTGGGGTGTTAAGATCGCCCCCCACAATCAGCGTACCTTCCGAGAATTCGCTCAGTTTGCTCACGGTTCTGCGTATAAAACGCGCTTGATTCTTGTTGGGCACGTATATAGAGGCCAGAGTGTAGATTCTGTCTGCTATCGTGCCTTTTAGGAAGATAAACCTCCCCAAGTTGTCGGTTACTTTGTCCAGTTCCTGGAAGTCCAGGTCTGCTGCAAGGATAATGGCAACTCCCGCTTTACGGGCCGTGGGGTGGTTGTTGAAGAAATTGTCGGGGTATTGCCGATTTCGAAGTTTAGGCGCAGATCCCTCGAGGAAGTGGGTTTCCTGGAGCATTGCTATGGAGGTCCGTTGTTTCCTCAGTTCCCGAAGTAGGTGAGTGCGGCGTTCAGGTACGTTAAGGCCTCGGCAGTTGAGGGTCACCACACGAAGCGGAGCACTGAGGTATGCCCGTGTTCTGTCGTTGTTTGGGCCAAGGCACGTGGAGGTTTCTGCCCTAGTTCCCATACCAGTTAACCAGAGTTCTCCGTACACTATCTAGCTGGTCCCTGATGGTTAGGCTGTCGTGTAGTTAATGGGGATAGTAAGCTAAACGGTGCGCAAGTCTCGGCTATGCGGGGGACTCGTTCCGCGGGGAATGTTGCTCTGAGTCGGTATGCGTGTAGGGGTGTGGGGCGATGTACGTCGTCGGTGTCTTGTGAGGTCAGGGTGGGTAAGATAACGAGTATGGCGGGCCGCCTAGTGCGAGGGGTGCGCCCCTAGAGCCAAGGAGAAGGCGGCACAGGGACGCCAAAGTAAAAGTACAGAGTATAGAGAGTAGAGGGTGAGTATGTTAAAAAAATGGGGAGTTAAGTAAGTCCCCAAGTAGAGGTGACCCCGAGAGGTGGGGTAAGAGAGGTGTTCACCTCAGTCCTCCTCCGAGAAGAGGAGGGAGTAACCGTGCGACGAGAGGAGAGGCCCGGGATCACCCAGGTACCAGACCAGGGGGTGAGTCAGCGGGAGACTCCCTTGTCTAGGACTATGCACGGCTCGTAGTGGGGGTCAGTGGTCCTACCTCGGCCCGTAATGGACCAGAAGCAAAAGTGTAGTATCTGTGTTATTCCAAATAACTCCTCTCCGCCGGCCACACAGCCTGGTGCCTTAATCTATACATGGAATGTTAAACATAGAAACATAAATACCCATATGTAGGGCAACAGAATAACCTAAGAAAGGGAAGGAGCCCCGTCCCCCCGCCTCCCTCAACCCGGGAGTATCCCTCACGGCAGCTAAATAAAAGGAAATAGTGGTTAGGCATTTGCAGCTCATTTATCATACATATATGCAGGGGATAATGCGATCGGGTCATTTGGATACACATAACTGTGGCGAGAACACATAGATCGGTATCAACATAATTCCTAGCTAAGTCTCTCCAGGCTACCGGGGGGTGGCTCGAGCCTCTAATGCATGGCTAGGGCGTGTCCCTTCCACTCCCCGGCTATATTCTTCTATACAGCTATCTAGGTCATTCATTCCTGACTATGTCAGTGGAAATGGTAGAGCGTGATCTGGAGACTATACATGAGATGTCATACATGGTAATATAGCTGTGTATAAATAGGGTAGCCAGATAACCCAAGGAGCCATGGTCAGAGCCCAGCTAACCTGCTCTTGATGGGGCCCAGCCCCCCGCCCCTCCCGACCCGGGGGTGGCTCCCACGGCAACTGAGCAAAGAAAACAGTGGTTAAGCATTAAGCAACATATTCAATAAACATATATGTAGGGGGCAATGGGATGATTGCAATATTGTACACATAGACGTAACGATAACAGATATAACAGCATCAATAAGTTTCTCAACTAGCCCTTTCTAAGTTGCTGGGAGGCAGCACGTGTCCCTGAGGTATGGCTCGAGTGTGTCCTTTCTACGTCTCAGCCTCAGTTACCTGTATGATTATCCACGACACGCACTCATACCTATGTCAGTGGAGGTGGCAGAGCGTGACCCTCCCGTCCCTGTGGGTGTTAGATTAGTTGTCCACTAGCCAGTGTGGGGTATGATGTGTGCCATCCCCCCCCCCGCCTCTACGTGGTGAAGCGAGAACAACGTGTGGTGGAGTATTGCGGCCTATCCATTAAGTGCCTGTTGTAGCGTTTGGAGGGCTATGTGTAGGGCTATGGGTGTAATCTGGTCCCTGAGTGTCATGCGGGCCCTGTGGCCATGTAGGTGGGTTATCAAATAAGTGCGTAAACGGGACCGGGTATATCCAGTGTCCTGTATGGAGGGCCGTTGCCCCGTACCGTATGTCCACGTTGAGCATCCGAGTAGGCGATGTTGTGGAGTGAAAGGTCCAGGAATGCAGTCAGGGAGAGCGTATGTGTCCCAAACAAAAAGGTGGACTGTAGCGTGTGGGTGTTGACATACCCCAGGGTAGGTGTTTTTCCCCATTAAACCAGTTCAAGTATCTCGCTGCATCGTGGCGAACAGATAGACCCGCAGGGTGTTGTCCGTGTCGTAGAGTGTGTGCCCCCCGTTATCCCCCCTCCCAAGTTCTTTACTGACCCTTAATGTTAGGTAAACGGGTGTTCAGGTCCCGGATCACAAATAGAAGAAACAACCCAATTGGTACCTCTTCGTTGCCAGTTCGGTTAAGTCCCCAGGTTCAGCAGTAGAATGGTGCAAGTGGTCTAAGCAGGTGTAGTGAAGGTTAGGGAGCACGGAGGGTGAATCAGGGGGACATAGCTAGGGGATAGTGCGTGTGCCCCTTACTCCGGCGCCTCCGGGTTGTTGCGCCTGCGTTGTGCTGGGCCTTGCGGTGGTTCTCTGTCTCGCCTCCTATGCGCCCTGTGTTGTTGAGGCCTCCCTCCTAGTGGGCCCAGGACCCAGTCAGGAGTGGGGATATGCGGCAAGTTCATTTCCTCCAGGAATCTCGGGATCTCTTCAGGCCAGCGGATTGAGGCCCAGCCATTCCGGTGTCGGGCCAGTAGGGCAAAGGGGTAGCCCCACTTGTATGGGATGTTGCGTTCCTGCAGGACTGCTGTAATAGGCTTCAGTGCTCGTCTGGCCTCTAGAGTGATGGGCGAGAGGTCATTAAAGAGGGAAACTTGCGCGCCCCCGTAATCCCAGGCACGGCGGGCTCTGGCCGCCTGCATGATGGTATCTTTGTCTCGGAAGGAGCTGAGGCAGCATATAATGTCTCTTGGGGTGCCGTCCGCTAACTTGGGACGTAGTGCTCTGTGTGCTCGTTCGTATCTGAATGTGAGCGGAGCGCCCTCTCCCAGGATCATATGAAAGAGGTCGTTAAGGGTAGTTTCAGGGTTTTCCTCACCTTCAGGTTCAGGGACCCCGCGGACCCTAATGTTACATCTCCTCCCTCTATTGTCTAGGTCCTCCATTGTCCTCCTCATGTGCAATAATAGCTCCCCTTGGCGTGCTAGGGCCATATCAGTCGCCTGCAGTCTCGTGGCCTGTGTGTCTCGGGATTGCTCTAAGTTTTGTATTTGGCCTGCGTGTGCATTTACCTCTGCCCGGACACCCGCTATTTCAGCCCGTAGTGCATCCTGGATGGACGTGGTGTGCACTAGGAGGTCGGCTTTCGTGACCATAGCAGCAGCCATAGATCTGATTTCCTCTCCGATCTGCTCCAGTGTAGTAGTGCCTCGAGGTTCCCTGGAGGACGGCTCCGTCGGCGCCATCTTGGATCCGCTCGCCTCCTCGCACATGTCGGCCGAGTTTTGGAGAAATCCATCCATCGGGCCGTGAGTATGCCCGGATTGGGAGCCCCTCGGGGTCTGGGGGGTGTCGGTTCGTCGGTGGCGTCCCATGTATGCTGATGGGGTCGGATTAAAGGCTGTGTTTTACGCCGGCGGGTCGGAGCTCACTCACTGTGCTGCCATCTCGTTCCGAGCCCAGGCCACGCCCCCTTGTTTTTCAGTTTAACTAATGAATGGTATTGTGTCTCATGGCTCTTTTGATCACTGAAAACAATCTCGGACACCTGTGATAAATATATTGCTAGATGAGCACAATTTAAGGAAAACTACTAAAGGATGGTGTTCCAAATTATTAAGCAGAGCACCATTTTCATGCAATATGGGGAAGAAAAAGGATCTCTCTGTTGCCGAAAAGAGTGAAATAGTTTAATGCCTTGGATGAGGTATGAAAACATTAGATATTTCCCAAAACTTAAGCGTGATCATCGCACTATTAAGAGATTTGTGGCTGATTCAGAGTACAGATGGGTTCGTGCAGATAAAGGCACTTTGAGGAAGATTTCTGCCAGATCCATGCATCGGATCAAGAGACTAGCTGCTAAAATACCATTACATAGCAGCAAACAGATATTTGAAGCTGCTGGTGCCTCTGGAGTCCCGTGAACATCAAGGTGTAGAATCCTCCAGAGTCTTGCAACTGCGCATAAATCTTCTATTCGGCCACCACTAACCAATGCTCACAAGCAGAAACGCCTGCATTGGGCAGAAAAATACATGAAGACTAATTTTCAAACAGTCCTGTTCACTGATGAGTGCCGTGCAACCCTGGATTGTCAAGATGGATGGAGTAGTGGATGGTTGGAGGACGGACACCCTCTTCCAACAAGGCTGTGACGTCAGCAAGACGGTGGTGGAGTCATGTTTTGAATCGGAATCATGTGGAGTTTCTGACTGACCACTTTCTTCCCTGGTACAGAAAGAAGAACTATGCTTTCCATGATAAAATCATCTTCATGCATAACAATGCACCATCTCACGCTGCAAAGAATACCTCTGCATCAATGGCTGCTATGGGGATAAAAGGAGAGAAAGTCATGGTGTGGCCTCCATCCTCCCCTGACCTCAATCCTATTAAGAACCTTTGGAGCATCCTCAAGCAAAAGATCTATGAGGGTGGGAGGCAGTTTACATCCAAACAGCAGCTCTGGGAGGCTATTCTGACATCTTACAAGCAAATTCAAGCAGAAACTGTCCAAAAACTCACAAGTTCAATGGATGCAAGACCTGACCTGTTAAAATGTTTAAAAAGTAAAAATGTTGTAATAAGTTTGATTGAAATAGCTTTTGAGTTCAGTAAATATGCTGCAAACACAACAAATGACAATTTTCAGTTCTTTACAACCTATAAAGTGTTTTGAAACTTACTGTGCGTAATAATTTGGAACAGTGCATTGTAAGTTTATTATGTTTAAAACAATACTGCTATCATTAGGAGGTTTGTTTAATAAAATTTGAATTATACACTTAATTGTTGATAACGAGAATTATGCTGACTGTTATTTACATCAATTATTTAGGTAAATTAGAAAAATATAATTTGCATAATAATTTGGAACAGGGTGTATGTATATCATTATATATAAATAAAAATAATTTTAAAAAATTATATATCTATATCTATATATATAAAAAAGTTATTGTACCTTGCACTCAGGCTTCACTGTTGTATAACCAGGTGACTCACCAGGGCTCCAGTATCCAGGCAATTGAAATGGTTAGCTGCACTCACGGATTTTTCTTAAAATTTAACTTTTATTTAATTATATAAGAGCAGATCAACGTTTCAGTCCCTCTTGTGGACTATGATCCTGATGAAAGTCCACAAGAGGGACTGAAACTTTGATCTGCTCTTATATAATTAAATAAAAGTTACAGAGTGCAGCCAACCATTTCAATTATCTATATATATGTATATTTATCTTAATTCTACATGTATATTTACGTAATATTTTTACATAATTAAGTCATTTTATTAATTACAATTTGCGGGACCTGCCTGACAACCAGGCCGAAAGTTCAGAGAATTTAATTTGCTAGCACTCTATTTAACCCTGTAACTTCCCAAGACTCCATAAAACCTGTACTTGGGGGGTACTGCTTTACTCGGAAGACTTTGCTGAACACAAATATTAGTGTTTCAAAATAGTAAAATGTATTACCATGATATCATCATTAAAAATGCATTTTTTTGCATTTTTGACACACAAACAGCACTTACACTAACTTACTACAGTCTCTTGTAGTAACCACTTAGTCAAAAACACTGTCCAAAATTATCGTTCAATTAGTTTTTTGCATTTGTCACACACAAACAAATATTAACGCTAACTTTGGCCAGTGTTTGTGACTACTAAAAAAAACTGGACATACCCCATTTGCAATACCTTGGGTTGTCTACTGTTGCAAATGGTATGCAATCATGGGGGTAATTATCATTCCTGGGCTAGCATACGGTCTCAAAGGCAACGTAACCAATCTGGCAAATTTCAATGTGAAAAAAACAGAAAAATGTAACATGCTATATTTGACCCTGTAACTTCCCAAAACACCATAAATCCTGTACATAGGGGGTACTGTTTTACACGTGAGACATCGCTGAATACAAATATGTGTATTTTATTGCAGGAAAAGCCAACAGTTATATGACACTCACAGTTAAAATGTCATGCAGAACTAAAAAAAAAAAATTCTTAATTTCTCACATTATTTTTATATTTTATTCATATTAAATTATGTTTCATAGCTAAATATTTGATGTTAAATGAAAGCCCTGTTTCTCTTGAATAAAATGATAAATAATAAGTGTGGGTGCACTTAATATGAAAGAGCTGAATTATGTTTGAACAGGCATAAAGTCAAATTCCAAGTTTTGTTTACGTTTTATTTTGATCAAAACGTGTACATTTGACTCAGTCCTAAACCCCTTAACCCCTTAACGACGAGTGACGGACGAGGTCCGTCACTCAGGGGAATGCGTTAATGACGAGTAACGGACCTCGTCCGTCAACCGTTAAAATTAACCCCAGATCGCCGCTATCGCGGCGATCGTGGGGTTAATGGTGCTCCGGTCTGCCTCTGCATTAGAGGCAGACCGGGAGCACCGGATCGGGCTGCCCCAGTACATGTGCCCGCTCTGACAGCATGTCTGAGCGGGCACATGTGCTCTCTATACTCACCTCCGCCTCCCTGCACTTCCTGGTTCTGTGTGAAGTGCAGGGAGACGGATCTTCAGTGATCCTGCCCCCTGGTGGAAAAAAAAAAATAGTAAAATTTAAATCCCACCCCCCTTTACCCCCCTTTACCCATTTTAATAAAAAATTAACCCCTTCCCTGCCAATTGATCACTGACTACAGTGATCAATTGGCAGGGATTACATTTTACTAAGATTTTTTTTAACCCCTGAGGGTTAATTCTTTTTTTTTTAACCCTCAGGGGTTCAATTTATTTTATTAATTAATTTAAATATTTTAAAATTATAAATTTAGCTAGCTGGGCAGGGTGGAAGTTAGTGGGGAATTGGGGGATTTAGTATTACGCTAACTAGGGGTTAACGTTAAAAAAAGTTTAAAAATAAGCTTTAAAAAGTTAAAAAATTAAGTTAAAAAAAAAGTTTTAATAACATTTAAGTAAAAAAAAAAAAAAAAATAAACCCTTTACCCAGTCCAAATAAAAATTAACCCCTTCACTGCCAGTCGATCACTGCCTACAGTGATCAAAATACAGATCACAGTATTATACTGTTCTAATTTTTTTTTTAACCCCTGACGATTAACTTTTATTTAGATTTTAACCCTCAGGGGTTAAATTTATTTAATTAACTAATTTAAATATTGTATAATTAATTATTTTGCTAGCTGGGGTGGGTGGGAGTTATGGGGAAATGGGGAATTTACTGTTAGTGCTGCTTACTGCTAGTTAGGGGTTAACGTAAAAAAAAAAAGCTTAGAAAAATGTTAAATCTGTAAAAAAAAGTTTTACGAAAGTTTAGGAAACTTTAAAAAAATTAATAATCAAAACAAAAGTTTTAAAAAATAGTTTTAAAAAGTAAAAAAAGTTTTAAAAAGTAAAAAAATACATTTAATAACGCTCATTACCACTACACCTGGTACAAGCTAGCGGAAAAATGATCCCACGCTAAGGTTCAAAATATGCCTTTTGAAATACCCTGGGATGTCTTCTTTAAGAAATGGTATGGCTTTATGGGGTATTTGGTTTATATAGCCTGGTAAAATACTCTAAAATGGGACATGGGCACAGCGTAAAAATTTAAAGTTTGAAAAAAAATGGAATGGCTGTGTCCCAAATGTGCCCCTCCGATGTCCACATATACCTGGCAAAGGTACATACGGGGGTATTTTTGTACTCAGCAGACATAGCTGAGCAACATATGAAGTATTATACAGTGGTAGTACACATAAGGTTTGCAAAATATACTGTGCAAACTCACTTTGTGTGTCAAAAAGGCAGAAAAAACGCTTATTACCACTACACCTGGTACAAGCTAGCGGAAAAATGACCCCACGCTAAGGTTCAAAATATGCCTTTTGAAATACCCTGGGATGTCTTCTTTAAGAAATGGTATGGCTTTATGGGGTATATGGATTATATAGCCTGGTAAAATACTCTAAAATGGGACATGGGCACAGCGTAAAAATTCAAAATTTGAAAAAAAATGGAATGGCTGTGTCCCAAATGTGCCCCTCCGATGTCCACATATACCTGGCAAAGGTACATACGGGGGTATTTTTGTACTCAGCAGACATAGCTGAGCAAAATATGAAGTATTATACAGTGGTAGTACACATATGGTTTGCAAAATATACTGTGCAAACTCACTTTGTGTGTCAAAAAGGCAGAAAAAAACTCTTATAACCACTACACCTGGTACACGCTAGCGGAAAAATGATCCCACGCTAAGGTTCAAAATATGCCTTTTGAAATACCCTGGGGTGTCTACTTTAAGAAATGGTAGGCCTTTGTGGGGTAGTTTGAATTTAAAACCTGCAAAGATGCTTGGAAATTGCACATAGGCCCGGCGTCAAAATTCAAAGTTCGGTCAAAACTGATATGGCTTGGTCTCCTATATGGCACTGTAGCTTCACAAAATAGTGCCATAGACATACAATGGGGGTGTCCTTTTACTCAGAAGACTTAGCTGAGCATAATTTGGGGGGTTTGAACTTAGTGGCACACATGAAATATACAAAATGCCCAGCAAAAATGCAATCCGTATGTAAAAAACGCACAAAATTATTTTTTACCACATACTTTGGCATGTAATAATAAAAAAATGGGGGCATGTTAAGGCACAATATGCACCTTATGAGATACCCTGGAGTGTCTTCTTTTACAAATGGTAGGCCTTTGTGGAGTGTTTTTGAACAGTCAAACTGTTATAATACCCCAAATGGAAGCATAGGCTCATTAAATCCGTCTCTCAAAATTCTACTGTGAATACTGAAAAGGACAGGTCTCCTGTATGGCACTGTAGCTTCACGAAATAGTGCCATAGACATACAACGGGGGTGTCCTTTTACTCAGAAGACTTAGCTGAGCATAATTTGGGGGGTTTGAACTTAGTGGCACACATGAAATATACAAAATGCCCAGCAAAAATGCAATCCGTATGTAAAATATGCACAAAATTATTTTTTACCACATACTTTGGCATGTAATGGTAAAAAAATGGGGGCATGTTAAGGCACAATATGCACCTTATGAGATACCCTGGAGTGTCTACTTTTACAAATGGTAGGCCTTTGTGGGGTTTTTTTGAACAGTCAAACTACTATAATACCCCAAATGGAAGCATAGGCTCATTAAATCCGTCTCTCAAAATTCTACTGTGAATACTGAAAAGGACAGGTCTCCTATATGGCACTGTAGCTTCACGAAATAGTGCCAAAGAAATACAATGGGGGTACCGTTGTACTCAGCAGAAGTAACTGAACACACAATAAAACTTTGTACAGGAATAGCACACACCAACTTTACAAAATACACATGAGAAGTTCTTTGTTATAAGTTTGTGTGCGAAAACCCCCAAAAAACACAATTTTACTCCAATATTTAGCAGAGGTTGGCGGTAAAATGGCTACGTAGAAAGTGTCAAAACAACCTTAGGTAAATAGCCTGTGGTGTCTACTTTATATAAATATATACTTTTGTGTGGCAATTTTGTTTTCTTTTATGGCTATTAGGCTTACAAGACAAACATACCAAATTCTAAAATCGCTCCACATAAAAAGTTTATTTTACTCCTTGTGCTTTGTGACCTGTAACTACCAAAAAAAACTTAAAATCCCAGACACATTATATATTCTGTAATTCAGAACAACTAAATGAATTTATTTTTAATTACTTTCCTTAACCTGCACTAATTATGTACACATTATTATTGCAAAAACTGTAAAAATAAACACACAAAAATTAATTTTTTCGCATATTTCTGTATTTTTTTTATAATAAATAAGCATTTATATATATATATATGTGTTACATCAAATTAAAGCCCTTTCTGTCCTTTAAAAAACGGTATATAATATGTGTCGGTGCAATAAATTAGTAAAATGCAAATTGCAGTTGAACGCAAATAGCAAAAAATGAAAAAAATGCCGTTGTCATTAAGTGAAAGACAAGCTTCTGAAGCTCTGTCCTTAAGGGGTTAAGGACAGAGCTTCGGAAGCTTGTCTTTCACTTAATGACAACGGCATTTCTTGCATTTTTTGCTGTTTGCGTTCAACTGCAATTTGCATTTAACTAATTTATTGCACCGACGCATATTATGTACCATTTTTTAAAGGACAGAAAGGGCTTTAATTTGATGTAACATATATATACATAAATGCTTATTTATTATAAAAAAATACAGAAAAATGCAAAAAAAAAGAAGAAAAATGTTTTTTTTTTACAATTTTTGCAATAATAATGTGTGCACAATTAGTGCAGGTTAAGGAAAGTAATTAAAAATAAATTAATTTAGTTGTTCTGATTTACAGAATATATAATGTGTCTGGGATTTTGAGTTTTTTTTTGGTAGTTACAGGTCACAAAGCACAAGGAGTAAAATGAACTTTTAATGTGGAGTGAATTTAGAATTTGGTATGTTTGTCTTGTAAGCTTAATAGCCATAAAAGAAAACAAAATTGCCACACAAAAGTATATATTTATACTACGACTGTATAATACCTTATATGTTGCTCAGCTATGTGGTCTGAGTACAGCAATACCCCCGTATGTACCTTTGCCAGGTATATGTGGATGTTGAAGGGGCACATTTGAGACGCAGCCATTCAGTTTTTTTCAAACTTCCCCACAAACACATACTATTTATTAAAGAATACACCCTGGGGTAATTCAAAAGGCATATTTTGAACCTTAGTGTGGGATCATTTTTTCTCTAGTTTGTTCTAGATGTAGTGGTAATGAGCGTTTTTAAATGTATATTTTAACTTTTTTAAACTTTTTTTACTTTTTAAAACTATTTTTTAAACTTTTGTTTTTAAATATTTTTTTCTAGCTGGGGTGGGTGGGAGTTATGGGAAAATGGGGAATTTACGGTTAGTGCTGCTTACTGCTAGTTAGGGGTTAACGGTAAAAAAAAAGCTTAGAAAAATGTTAAATCTGTAAAAAAAAGTTTTAAGAAAGTTTAGGAAAGTTTAAAAAAATTAATAAGCAAAACAAAAGTTAAAAAAATAGTTTTAAAAAGTAAAAAAGTTTAAAAAAGTTAAAAAATACATTTAAAAACGCTCATTACCACTACACCTAGAACAAACTAGAGAAAAAATGATCCCACGCTAAGGTTCAAAATATGCCTTTTGAATTACCCCAGGGTGTATTCTTTAATAAATAGTATGTGTTTGTGGGGAAGTTTCAATAACCAACCATCTAAACTACTCCAAATTGGAACATGGACACAGCGTAAAACTTCAAAGTTAGAAAAAAACTGAATGGCTGCATCTCAAATGTGCCGCTTCAACATCCACATATACCTGGCAAAGGTACATACGGGGGTATTGCTGTACTCAGACCACATAGCTGAGCAACATATGAAGTATTATACAGTCGTAGCACACATAAGGTTTGCAAAATATACTGTGCAAACTCACTTTGTGTGTCAAAAAGGCAGAAAAAACGCTTATTACCACTATACCTGGTACAAGCTAGCGGAAAAATTATCCCACGCTAAGGTTCAAAATATGCCTTTTGAAATACCCTGGGATGTCTTCTTTAAGAAATGGTATGGCTTTATGGGGTATTTGGATCATAGAGCCTGGTAAAATACTCTAAAATGGGACATGGGCACAGCGTAAAAATTTAAAGTTTGAAAAAAAACTGGAATGGCTGTGTCCCAAATCTGCCCCTCCGATGTCCACATATACCTGGCAAAGGTACATACGGGGGTATTTTTGTGCTCAGCAGACATAGCTGAGCAACATATGAAGTATTATACAATGGTAGTACACATATGGTTTGCAAAATATACTGTGCAAACTCACTTTGTGTGTCAAAAAGGCAGAAAAAAACTCTTATAACCACTACACCTGGTACACGCTAGCGGAAAAATGATCCCACGCTAAGGTTCAAAATATGCCTTTTGAAATACCCTGGGGTGTCTACTTTAAGAAATGGTAGG
This sequence comes from Pelobates fuscus, assembly GCF_036172605.1. Taxonomy (NCBI): domain Eukaryota; kingdom Metazoa; phylum Chordata; class Amphibia; order Anura; family Pelobatidae; genus Pelobates; species Pelobates fuscus. Next base: position 50,355,625 of record NC_086317.1, read on the forward strand.
CCTTTGTGGGGTAGTTTGAATTTAAAACCTGCAAAGATGCTTGGAAATTGCACATAGGCCCGGCGTCAAAATTCAAAGTTCGGTCAAAACTGATATGGCTTGGTCTCCTATATGGCACTGTAGCTTCACAAAATAGTGCCATAGACATACAATGGGGGTGTCCTTTTACTCAGAAGACTTAGCTGAGCATAATTTGGGGGGTTTGAACTTAGTGGCACACATGAAATATACAAAATGCCCAGCAAAAATGCAATCCGTATGTAAAAAACGCACAAAATTATTTTTTACCACATACTTTGGCATGTAATAATAAAAAAATGGGGGCATGTTAAGGCACAATATGCACCTTATGAGATACCCTGGAGTGTCTTCTTTTACAAATGGTAGGCCTTTGTGGAGTGTTTTTGAACAGTCAAACTGTTATAATACCCCAAATGGAAGCATAGGCTCATTAAATCCGTCTCTCAAAATTCTACTGTGAATACTGAAAAGGACAGGTCTCCTGTATGGCACTGTAGCTTCACGAAATAGTGCCATAGACATACAACGGGGGTGTCCTTTTACTCAGAAGACTTAGCTGAGCATAATTTGGGGGGTTTGAACTTAGTGGCACACATGAAATATACAAAATGCCCAGCAAAAATGCAATCCGTATGTAAAATATGCACAAAATTATTTTTTACCACATACTTTGGCATGTAATGGTAAAAAAATGGGGGCATGTTAAGGCACAATATGCACCTATGAGATACCCTGGAGTGTCTACTTTTACAAATGGTAGGCCTTTGTGGGGTTTTTTTGAACAGTCAAACTACTATAATACCCCAAATGGAAGCATAGGCTCATTAAATCCGTCTCTCAAAATTCTACTGTGAATACTGAAAAGGACAGGTCTCCTATATGGCACTGTAGCTTCACGAAATAGTGCCAAAGACATACAATGGGGGTACCGTTGTACTCAGCAGAAGTAACTGAACACACAATAAAACTTTGTACAGGAATAGCACACACCAACTTTACAAAATACACATGAGAAGTTCTTTGTTATAAGTTTGTGTGCGAAAACCCCCAAAAAACACAATTTTACTCCAATATTTAGCAGAGGTTGGCGGTAAAATGGCTACGTAGAAAGTGTCAAAACAACCTTAGGTAAATAGCCTGTGGTGTCTACTTTATATAAATACATACTTTTGTGTGGCAATTTTGTTTTCTTTTATGGCTATTAGGCTTACAAGACAAACATACCAAATTCTAAAATCGCTCCACATAAAAAGTTTATTTTACTCCTTGTGCTTTGTGACCTGTAACTACCAAAAAAACCTGAAAATCCCAGACACATTATATATTCTGTAATTCAGAACAACTAAATGAATTTATTTTTAATTACTTTCCTTAACCTGCACTAATTATGTACACATTATTATTGCAAAAACTGTAAAAATAAACACACAAAAATTCATTTTTTTGCATATTTCTGTATTTTTTTATAATAAATAAGCATTTATATATATATATATGTGTGTTACATCAAATTAAAGCCCTTTCTGTCCTTTAAAAAACGGTATATAATATGTGTCGGTGCAATAAATTAGTAAAATGCAAATTGCAGTTGAACGCAAATAGCAAAAAATGAAAAAAATGCCGTTGTCATTAAGTGAAAGACAAGCTTCTGAAGCTCTGTCCTTAAGGGGTTAAGGACAGAGCTTCGGAAGCTTGTCTTTCACTTAATGACAACGGCATTTCTTGCATTTTTTGCTGTTTGCGTTCAACTGCAATTTGCATTTAACTAATTTATTGCACCGACGCATATTATGTACCATTTTTTAAAGGACAGAAAGGGCTTTAATTTGATGTAACATATATATACATAAATGCTTATTTATTATAAAAAAATACAGAAAAATGCAAAAAAAAAGATGAAAAATGTTTTTTTTTTACAGTTTTTGCAATAATAATGTGTGCACAATTAGTGCAGGTTAAGGAAAGTAATTAAAAATAAATTCATTTAGTTGTTCTGATTTACAGAATATATAATGTGTCTGGGATTTTGAGTTTTTTTTGGTAGTTACAGGTCACAAAGCACAAGGAGTAAAATGAACTTTTAATGTGGAGTGAATTTAGAATTTGGTATGTTTGTCTTGTAAGCTTAATAGCCATAAAAGAAAACAAAATTGCCACACAAAAGTATATATTTATACTACGACTGTATAATACCTTATATGTTGCTCAGCTATGTGGTCTGAGTACAGCAATACCCCCGTATGTACCTTTGCCAGGTATATGTGGATGTTGAAGGGGCACATTTGAGACGCAGCCATTCAGTTTTTTTCAAACTTCCCCACAAACACATACTATTTATTAAAGAATACACCCTGGGGTAATTCAAAAGGCATATTTTGAACCTTAGTGTGGGATCATTTTTTCTCTAGTTTGTTCTAGGTGTAGTGGTAATGAGCGTTTTTAAATGTATATTTTAACTTTTTTAAACTTTTTTTACTTTTTAAAACTATTTTTTAAACTTTTGTTTTTAAATATTTTTTTCTAGCTGGGGTGGGTGGGAGTTATGGGAAAATGGGGAATTTACGGTTAGTGCTGCTTACTGCTAGTTAGGGGTTAACGGTAAAAAAAAAAGCTTAGAAAAATGTTAAATCTGTAAAAAAAAGTTTTAAGAAAGTTTAGGAAAGTTTAAAAAAATTAATAAGCAAAACAAAAGTTAAAAAAATAGTTTTAAAAAGTAAAAAAGTTTAAAAAAGTTAAAAAATACATTTAAAAACGCTCATTACCACTACACCTAGAACAAACTAGAGAAAAAATGATCCCACGCTAAGGTTCAAAATATGCCTTTTGAATTACCCCAGGGTGTATTCTTTAATAAATAGTATGTGTTTGTGGGGAAGTTTCAATAACCAACCATCTAAACTACTCCAAATTGGAACATGGACACAGCGTAAAACTTCAAAGTTAGAAAAAAACTGAATGGCTGCATCTCAAATGTGCCGCTTCAACATCCACATATACCTGGCAAAGGTACATACGGGGGTATTGCTGTACTCAGACCACATAGCTGAGCAACATATGAAGTATTATACAGTCGTAGCACACATAAGGTTTGCAAAATATACTGTGCAAACTCACTTTGTGTGTCAAAAAGGCAGAAAAAACGCTTATTACCACTATACCTGGTACAAGCTAGCGGAAAAATTATCCCACGCTAAGGTTCAAAATATGCCTTTTGAAATACCCTGGGATGTCTTCTTTAAGAAATGGTATGGCTTTATGGGGTATTTGGATCATAGAGCCTGGTAAAATACTCTAAAATGGGACATGGGCACAGCGTAAAAATTTAAAGTTTGAAAAAAAACTGGAATGGCTGTGTCCCAAATCTGCCCCTCCGATGTCCACATATACCTGGCAAAGGTACATACGGGGGTATTTTTGTGCTCAGCAGACATAGCTGAGCAACATATGAAGTATTATACAATGGTAGTACACATATGGTTTGCAAAATATACTGTGCAAACTCACTTTGTGTGTCAAAAAGGCAGAAAAAAACTCTTATAACCACTACACCTGGTACACGCTAGCGGAAAAATGATCCCACGCTAAGGTTCAAAATATGCCTTTTGAAATACCCTGGGGTGTCTACTTTAAGAAATGGTAGGCCTTTGTGGGGTAGTTTGAATTTAAAACCTGCAAAGATGCTTGGAAATTGCACATAGGCCCGGCGTCAAAATTCAAAGTTCGGTCAAAACTGATATGGCTTGGTCTCCTATATGGCACTGTAGCTTCACAAAATAGTGCCATAGACATACAATGGGGGTGTCCTTTTACTCAGAAGACTTAGCTGAGCATAATTTGGGGGGTTTGAACTTAGTGGCACACATGAAATATACAAAATGCCCAGCAAAAATGCAATCCGTATGTAAAAAACGCACAAAATTATTTTTTACCACATACTTTGGCATGTAATAATAAAAAAATGGGGGCATGTTAAGGCACAATATGCACCTTATGAGATACCCTGGAGTGTCTTCTTTTACAAATGGTAGGCCTTTGTGGAGTGTTTTTGAACAGTCAAACTGTTATAATACCCCAAATGGAAGCATAGGCTCATTAAATCCGTCTCTCAAAATTCTACTGTGAATACTGAAAAGGACAGGTCTCCTGTATGGCACTGTAGCTTCACGAAATAGTGCCATAGACATACAACGGGGGTGTCCTTTTACTCAGAAGACTTAGCTGAGCATAATTTGGGGGGTTTGAACTTAGTGGCACACATGAAATATACAAAATGCCCAGCAAAAATGCAATCCGTATGTAAAATATGCACAAAATTATTTTTTACCACATACTTTGGCATGTAATGGTAAAAAAATGGGGGCATGTTAAGGCACAATATGCACCTATGAGATACCCTGGAGTGTCTACTTTTACAAATGGTAGGCCTTTGTGGGGTTTTTTTGAACAGTTAAACTACTATAATACCCCAAATGGAAGCATAGGCTCATTAAATCCGTCTCTCAAAATTCTACTGTGAATACTGAAAAGGACAGGTCTCCTATATGGCACTGTAGCTTCACGAAATAGTGCCAAAGACATACAATGGGGGTACCGTTGTACTCAGCAGAAGTAACTGAACACACAATAAAACTTTGTACAGGAATAGCACACACCAACTTTACAAAATACACATGAGAAGTTCTTTGTTATAAGTTTGTGTGCGAAAACCCCCAAAAAACACAATTTTACTCCAATATTTAGCAGAGGTTGGCGGTAAAATGGCTACGTAGAAAGTGTCAAAACAACCTTAGGTAAATAGCCTGTGGTGTCTACTTTATATAAATACATACTTTTGTGTGGCAATTTTGTTTTCTTTTATGGCTATTAGGCTTACAAGACAAACATACCAAATTCTAAAATCGCTCCACATAAAAAGTTTATTTTACTCCTTGTGCTTTGTGACCTGTAACTACCAAAAAAACCTGAAAATCCCAGACACATTATATATTCTGTAATTCAGAACAACTAAATGAATTTATTTTTAATTACTTTCCTTAACCTGCACTAATTATGTACACATTATTATTGCAAAAACTGTAAAAATAAACACACAAAAATTCATTTTTTTGCATATTTCTGTATTTTTTTATAATAAATAAGCATTTATATATATATATATGTGTGTTACATCAAATTAAAGCCCTTTCTGTCCTTTAAAAAACGGTATATAATATGTGTCGGTGCAATAAATTAGTAAAATGCAAATTGCAGTTGAACGCAAATAGCAAAAAATGAAAAAAATGCCGTTGTCATTAAGTGAAAGACAAGCTTCTGAAGCTCTGTCCTTAAGGGGTTAAGGACAGAGCTTCGGAAGCTTGTCTTTCACTTAATGACAACGGCATTTCTTGCATTTTTTGCTGTTTGCGTTCAACTGCAATTTGCATTTAACTAATTTATTGCACCGACGCATATTATGTACCATTTTTTAAAGGACAGAAAGGGCTTTAATTTGATGTAACATATATATACATAAATGCTTATTTATTATAAAAAAATACAGAAAAATGCAAAAAAAAAGATGAAAAATGTTTTTTTTTTACAGTTTTTGCAATAATAATGTGTGCACAATTAGTGCAGGTTAAGGAAAGTAATTAAAAATAAATTCATTTAGTTGTTCTGATTTACAGAATATATAATGTGTCTGGGATTTTGAGTTTTTTTTGGTAGTTACAGGTCACAAAGCACAAGGAGTAAAATGAACTTTTAATGTGGAGTGAATTTAGAATTTGGTATGTTTGTCTTGTAAGCTTAATAGCCATAAAAGAAAACAAAATTGCCACACAAAAGTATATATTTATACTACGACTGTATAATACCTTATATGTTGCTCAGCTATGTGGTCTGAGTACAGCAATACCCCCGTATGTACCTTTGCCAGGTATATGTGGATGTTGAAGGGGCACATTTGAGACGCAGCCATTCAGTTTTTTTCAAACTTCCCCACAAACACATACTATTTATTAAAGAATACACCCTGGGGTAATTCAAAAGGCATATTTTGAACCTTAGTGTGGGATCATTTTTTCTCTAGTTTGTTCTAGGTGTAGTGGTAATGAGCGTTTTTAAATGTATATTTTAACTTTTTTAAACTTTTTTTACTTTTTAAAACTATTTTTTAAACTTTTGTTTTTAAATATTTTTTTCTAGCTGGGGTGGGTGGGAGTTATGGGAAAATGGGGAATTTACGGTTAGTGCTGCTTACTGCTAGTTAGGGGTTAACGGTAAAAAAAAAAGCTTAGAAAAATGTTAAATCTGTAAAAAAAAGTTTTAAGAAAGTTTAGGAAAGTTTAAAAAAATTAATAAGCAAAACAAAAGTTAAAAAAATAGTTTTAAAAAGTAAAAAAGTTTAAAAAAGTTAAAAAATACATTTAAAAACGCTCATTACCACTACACCTAGAACAAACTAGAGAAAAAATGATCCCACGCTAAGGTTCAAAATATGCCTTTTGAATTACCCCAGGGTGTATTCTTTAATAAATAGTATGTGTTTGTGGGGAAGTTTCAATAACCAACCATCTAAACTACTCCAAATTGGAACATGGACACAGCGTAAAACTTCAAAGTTAGAAAAAAACTGAATGGCTGCATCTCAAATGTGCCGCTTCAACATCCACATATACCTGGCAAAGGTACATACGGGGGTATTGCTGTACTCAGACTACATAGCTGAGCAACATATGAAGTATTATACAGTCGTAGCACACATAAGGTTTGCAAAATATACTGTGCAAACTCACTTTGTGTGTCAAAAAGGCAGAAAAAACGCTTATTACCACTATACCTGGTAAAAGCTAGCGGAAAAATTATCCCACGCTAAGGTTCAAAATATGCCTTTTGAAATACCCTGGGATGTCTTCTTTAAGAAATGGTATGGCTTTATGGGGTATTTGGATCATAGAGCCTGGTAAAATACTCTAAAATGGGACATGGGCACAGCGTAAAAATTTAAAGTTTGAAAAAAAACTGGAATGGCTGTGTCCCAAATCTGCCCCTCCGATGTCCACATATACCTGGCAAAGGTACATACGGGGGTATTTTTGTGCTCAGCAGACATAGCTGAGCAACATATGAAGTATTATACAGTGGTAGTACACATAAGGTTTGCAAAATATACTGTGCAAACTCACTTTGTGTGTCAAAAAGGCAGAAAAAAACTCTTATAACCACTACACCTGGTACACGCTAGCGGAAAAATGATCCCACGCTAAGGTTCAAAATATGCCTTTTGAAATACCCTGGGGTGTCTACTTTAAGAAATGGTAGGCCTTTGTGGGGTAGTTTGAATTTAAAACCTGCAAAGATGCTTGGAAATTGCACATAGGCCCGGCGTCAAAATTCAAAGTTCGGTCAAAACTGATATGGCTTGGTCTCCTATATGGCACTGTAGCTTCACAAAATAGTGCCATAGACATACAATGGGGGTGTCCTTTTACTCAGAAGACTTAGCTGAGCATAATTTGGGGGGTTTGAACTTAGTGGCACACATGAAATATACAAAATGCCCAGCAAAAATGCAATCCGTATGTAAAAAATGCACAAAATTATTTTTTACCACATACTTTGGCATGTAATAATAAAAAAATGGGGGCATGTTAAGGCACAATATGCACCTTATGAGATACCCTGGAGTGTCTTCTTTTACAAATGGTAGGCCTTTGTGGAGTGTTTTTGAACAGTCAAACTGTTATAATACCCCAAATGGAAGCATAGGCTCATTAAATCCGTCTCTCAAAATTCTACTGTGAATACTGAAAAGGACAGGTCTCCTGTATGGCACTGTAGCTTCACGAAATAGTGCCATAGACATACAACGGGGGTGTCCTTTTACTCAGAAGACTTAGCTGAGCATAATTTGGGGGGTTTGAACTTAGTGGCACACATGAAATATACAAAATGCCCAGCAAAAATGCAATCCGTATGTAAAATATGCACAAAATTATTTTTTACCACATACTTTGGCATGTAATGGTAAAAAAATGGGGGCATGTTAAGGCACAATATGCACCTATGAGATACCCTGGAGTGTCTACTTTTACAAATGGTAGGCCTTTGTGGGGTTTTTTTGAACAGTCAAACTACTATAATACCCCAAATGGAAGCATAGGCTCATTAAATCCGTCTCTCAAAATTCTACTGTGAATACTGAAAAGGACAGGTCTCCTATATGGCACTGTAGCTTCACGAAATAGTGCCAAAGACATACAATGGGGGTACCGTTGTACTCAGCAGAAGTAACTGAACACACAATAAAACTTTGTACAGGAATAGCACACACCAACTTTACAAAATACACATGAGAAGTTCTTTGTTATAAGTTTGTGTGCGAAAACCCCCAAAAAACACAATTTTACTCCAATATTTAGCAGAGGTTGGCGGTAAAATGGCTACGTAGAAAGTGTCAAAACAACCTTAGGTAAATAGCCTGTGGTGTCTACTTTATATAAATACATACTTTTGTGTGGCAATTTTGTTTTCTTTTATGGCTATTAGGCTTACAAGACAAACATACCAAATTCTAAAATCGCTCCACATAAAAAGTTTATTTTACTCCTTGTGCTTTGTGACCTGTAACTACCAAAAAAACCTGAAAATCCCAGACACATTATATATTCTGTAATTCAGAACAACTAAATGAATTTATTTTTAATTACTTTCCTTAACCTGCACTAATTATGTACACATTATTATTGCAAAAACTGTAAAAATAAACACACAAAAATTCATTTTTTTGCATATTTCTGTATTTTTTTATAATAAATAAGCATTTATATATATATATATGTGTGTTACATCAAATTAAAGCCCTTTCTGTCCTTTAAAAAACGGTATATAATATGTGTCGGTGCAATAAATTAGTAAAATGCAAATTGCAGTTGAACGCAAATAGCAAAAAATGAAAAAAATGCCGTTGTCATTAAGTGAAAGACAAGCTTCTGAAGCTCTGTCCTTAAGGGGTTAAGGACAGAGCTTCGGAAGCTTGTCTTTCACTTAATGACAACGGCATTTCTTGCATTTTTTGCTGTTTGCGTTCAACTGCAATTTGCATTTAACTAATTTATTGCACCGACGCATATTATGTACCATTTTTTAAAGGACAGAAAGGGCTTTAATTTGATGTAACATATATATACATAAATGCTTATTTATTATAAAAAAATACAGAAAAATGCAAAAAAAAAGATGAAAAATGTTTTTTTTTTACAGTTTTTGCAATAATAATGTGTGCACAATTAGTGCAGGTTAAGGAAAGTAATTAAAAATAAATTCATTTAGTTGTTCTGATTTACAGAATATATAATGTGTCTGGGATTTTGAGTTTTTTTTGGTAGTTACAGGTCACAAAGCACAAGGAGTAAAATGAACTTTTAATGTGGAGTGAATTTAGAATTTGGTATGTTTGTCTTGTAAGCTTAATAGCCATAAAAGAAAACAAAATTGCCACACAAAAGTATATATTTATACTACGACTGTATAATACCTTATATGTTGCTCAGCTATGTGGTCTGAGTACAGCAATACCCCCGTATGTACCTTTGCCAGGTATATGTGGATGTTGAAGGGGCACATTTGAGACGCAGCCATTCAGTTTTTTTCAAACTTCCCCACAAACACATACTATTTATTAAAGAATACACCCTGGGGTAATTCAAAAGGCATATTTTGAACCTTAGTGTGGGATCATTTTTTCTCTAGTTTGTTCTAGGTGTAGTGGTAATGAGCGTTTTTAAATGTATATTTTAACTTTTTTAAACTTTTTTTACTTTTTAAAACTATTTTTTAAACTTTTGTTTTTAAATATTTTTTTCTAGCTGGGGTGGGTGGGAGTTATGGGAAAATGGGGAATTTACGGTTAGTGCTGCTTACTGCTAGTTAGGGGTTAACGGTAAAAAAAAAAGCTTAGAAAAATGTTAAATCTGTAAAAAAAAGTTTTAAGAAAGTTTAGGAAAGTTTAAAAAAAATTAATAAGCAAAACAAAAGTTAAAAAAATAGTTTTAAAAAGTAAAAAAGTTTAAAAAAGTTAAAAAATACATTTAAAAACGCTCATTACCACTACACCTAGAACAAACTAGAGAAAAAATGATCCCACGCTAAGGTTCAAAATATGCCTTTTGAATTACCCCAGGGTGTATTCTTTAATAAATAGTATGTGTTTGTGGGGAAGTTTCAATAACCAACCATCTAAACTACTCCAAATTGGAACATGGACACAGCGTAAAACTTCAAAGTTAGAAAAAAACTGAATGGCTGCATCTCAAATGTGCCGCTTCAACATCCACATATACCTGGCAAAGGTACATACGGGGGTATTGCTGTACTCAGACTACATAGCTGAGCAACATATGAAGTATTATACAGTCGTAGCACACATAAGGTTTGCAAAATATACTGTGCAAACTCACTTTGTGTGTCAAAAAGGCAGAAAAAACGCTTATTACCACTATACCTGGTACAAGCTAGCGGAAAAATTATCCCACGCTAAGGTTCAAAATATGCCTTTTGAAATACCCTGGGATGTCTTCTTTAAGAAATGGTATGGCTTTATGGGGTATTTGGATCATAGAGCCTGGTAAAATACTCTAAAATGGGACATGGGCACAGCGTAAAAATTTAAAGTTTGAAAAAAAACTGGAATGGCTGTGTCCCAAATCTGCCCCTCCGATGTCCACATATACCTGGCAAAGGTACATACGGGGGTATTTTTGTGCTCAGCAGACATAGCTGAGCAACATATGAAGTATTATACAGTGGTAGTACACATAAGGTTTGCAAAATATACTGTGCAAACTCACTTTGTGTGTCAAAAAGGCAGAAAAAAACTCTTATAACCACTACACCTGGTACACGCTAGCGGAAAAATGATCCCACGCTAAGGTTCAAAATATGCCTTTTGAAATACCCTGGGGTGTCTACTTTAAGAAATGGTAGGCCTTTGTGGGGTAGTTTGAATTTAAAACCTGCAAAGATGCTTGGAAATTGCACATAGGCCCGGCGTCAAAATTCAAAGTTCGGTCAAAACTGATATGGCTTGGTCTCCTATATGGCACTGTAGCTTCACAAAATAGTGCCATAGACATACAATGGGGGTGTCCTTTTACTCAGAAGACTTAGCTGAGCATAATTTGGGGGGTTTGAACTTAGTGGCACACATGAAATATACAAAATGCCCAGCAAAAATGCAATCCGTATGTAAAAAATGCACAAAATTATTTTTTACCACATACTTTGGCATGTAATAATAAAAAAATGGGGGCATGTTAAGGCACAATATGCACCTTATGAGATACCCTGGAGTGTCTTCTTTTACAAATGGTAGGCCTTTGTGGAGTGTTTTTGAACAGTCAAACTGTTATAATACCCCAAATGGAAGCATAGGCTCATTAAATCCGTCTCTCAAAATTCTACTGTGAATACTGAAAAGGACAGGTCTCCTGTATGGCACTGTAGCTTCACGAAATAGTGCCATAGACATACAACGGGGGTGTCCTTTTACTCAGAAGACTTAGCTGAGCATAATTTGGGGGGTTTGAACTTAGTGGCACACATGAAATATACAAAATGCCCAGCAAAAATGCAATCCGTATGTAAAATATGCACAAAATTATTTTTTACCACATACTTTGGCATGTAATGGTAAAAAAATGGGGGCATGTTAAGGCACAATATGCACCTTATGAGATACCCTGGAGTGTCTACTTTTACAAATGGTAGGCCTTTGTGGGGTTTTTTTGAACAGTCAAACTACTATAATACCCCAAATGGAAGCATAGGCTCATTAAATCCGTCTCTCAAAATTCTACTGTGAATACTGAAAAGGACAGGTCTCCTATATGGCACTGTAGCTTCACGAAATAGTGCCAAAGACATACAATGGGGGTACCGTTGTACTCAGCAGAAGTAACTGAACACACAATAAAACTTTGTACAGGAATAGCACACACCAACTTTACAAAATACACATGAGAAGTTCTTTGTTATAAGTTTGTGTGCGAAAACCCCCCAAAAACACAATTTTACTCCAATATTTAGCAGAGGTTGGCGGTAAAATGGCTACGTAGAAAGTGTCAAAACAACCTTAGGTAAATAGCCTGTGGTGTCTACTTTATATAAATATATACTTTTGTGTGGCAATTTTGTTTTCTTTTATGGCTATTAGGCTTACAAGACAAACATACCAAATTCTAAAATCGCTCCACATAAAAAGTTTATTTTACTCCTTGTGCTTTGTGACCTGTAACTACCAAAAAAAACTTAAAATCCCAGACACATTATATATTCTGTAATTCAGAACAACTAAATGAATTCATTTTTAATTACTTTCCTTAACCTGCACTAATTATGTACACATTATTATTGCAAAAACTGTAAAAATAAACACACAAAAATTCATTTTTTTTGCATATTTCTGTATTTTTTTATAATAAATAAGCATTTATATATATATATATGTGTTACATCAAATTAAAGCCCTTTCTGTCCTTTAAAAAACGGTATATAATATGTGTCGGTGCAATAAATTAGTAAAATGCAAATTGCAGTTGAACACAAATAGCAAAAAATGAAAAAAATGCCGTTGTCATTAAGTGAAAGACAAGCTTCTGAAGCTCTGTGCTTAAGGGGTTAAGGACAGAGCTTCGGAAGCTTGTCTTTCACTTAATGACAACGGCATTTCTTGCATTTTTTGCTGTTTGCGTTCAACTGCAATTTGCATTTAACTAATTTATTGCACCGACGCATATTATGTACCATTTTTTAAAGGACAGAAAGGGCTTTAATTTGATGTAACATATATATACATAAATGCTTATTTATTATAAAAAAAATACAGAAAAATGCAAAAAAAAAGATGAAAAATGTTTTTTTTTTAACAGTTTTTGCAGTAATAATGTGTGCACAATTAGTGCAGGTTAAGGAAAGTAATTAAAAATAAATTCATTTAGTTGTTCTGATTTACAGAATATATAATGTGTCTGGGATTTTGAGTTTTTTTTGGTAGTTACAGGTCACAAAGTACAAGGAGTAAAATGAACTTTTAATGTGGAGTGAATTTAGAATTTGGTATGTTTGTCTTGTAAGCTTAATAGCCATAAAAGAAAACAAAATTGCCACACAAAAGTATATATTTATACTACGACTGTATAATACCTTATATGTTGCTCAGCTATGTGGTCTGAGTACAGCAATACCCCCGTATGTACCTTTGCCAGGTATATGTGGATGTTGAAGGGGCACATTTGAGACGCAGCCATTCATTTTTTTTCAAACTTCCCCACAAACACATACTATTTATTAAAGAATACACCCTGGGGTAATTCAAAAGGCATATTTTGAACCTTAGTGTGGGATCATTTTTTCTCTAGTTTGTTCTAGGTGTAGTGGTAATGAGCGTTATTAAATGTATATTTTAACTTTTTTAAACTTTTTTTACTTTTTAAAACTATTTTTTAAACTTTTGTTTTTAAATATTTTTTTCTAGCTGGGGTGGGTGGGAGTTATGGGAAAATGGGGAATTTACGGTTAGTGCTGCTTACTGCTAGTTAGGGGTTAACGGTAAAAAAAAAGCTTAGAAAAATGTTAAATCTGTAAAAAAAAGTTTTAAGAAAGTTTAGGAAAGTTTAAAAAAATTAATAAGCAAAACAAAAGTTAAAAAAATAGTTTTAAAAAGTAAAAAAGTTTAAAAAAGTTAAAAAATACATTTAAAAACGCTCATTACCACTACACCTAGAACAAACTAGAGAAAAAATGATCCCACGCTAAGGTTCAAAATATGCCTTTTGAATTACCCCAGGGTGTATTCTTTAATAAATAGTATGTGTTTGTGGGGAAGTTTCAATAACCAACCATCTAAACTACTCCAAATTGGAATATGGACACAGCGTAAAACTTCAAAGTTAGAAAAAAACTGAATGGCTGCATCTCAAATGTGCCGCTTCAACATCCACATATACCTGGCAAAGGTACATACGGGGGTATTGCTGTACTCAGACCACATAGCTGAGCAACATATGAAGTATTATACAGTCGTAGCACACATAAGGTTTGCAAAATATACTGTGCAAACTCACTTTGTGTGTCAAAAAGGCAGAAAAAACGCTTATTACCACTATACCTGGTACAAGCTAGCGGAAAAATTATCCCACGCTAAGGTTCAAAATATGCCTTTTGAAATACCCTGGGATGTCTTCTTTAAGAAATGGTATGGCTTTATGGGGTATTTGGATCATAGAGCCTGGTAAAATACTCTAAAATGGGACATGGGCACAGCGTAAAAATTTAAAGTTTGAAAAAAAACTGGAATGGCTGTGTCCCAAATCTGCCCCTCCGATGTCCACATATACCTGGCAAAGGTACATACGGGGGTATTTTTGTGCTCAGCAGACATAGCTGAGCAACATATGAAGTATTATACAGTGGTAGTACACATAAGGTTTGCAAAATATACTGTGCAAACTCACTTTGTGTGTCAAAAAGGCAGAAAAAAACGCCTATTACCACTACACTTGGTACAAGCTAGCGGAAAAATGATCCCACGCTAAGGTTCAAAATATGCCTTTTGAAATACCCTGGGGTGTCTACTTTAAGAAATGGTAGGCCTTTGTGGGGTAGTTTGAATTTAAAACCTGCGAAGATGCTTGGAACTTGCACATAGGCCCAGCGTCAAAATTCAAAGTTCTGTAAAAACTGATATGGCTTGGTCTCCTATATGGCACTGTAGCTTCACAAAATAGTGCCAAATACATTCATTGGGGATGTCTTTTTACTCAGAAGACTTAGCTGAGCATAATTTGGGGGTTTTAAACTTAGTGGCACCTATGAAATATACAAAATGCCCAGCAAAAATGCAATCCGTATGTAAATAAATGCCCAAAATTATTTTTTACCACATACTTTGGCATATATTGGTGAAAAAAATGGGGGCATGCTAAGGCACAATATGCACCTTATGATATACCCTGGAGTGTCTACTTTTACAAATGGTAGGCTTTTGTGGGGTTTTTTTGAACAGTCAAACTGTTATAATACCCAAAATGGAAGCATAGCCTCATTAAATCCGTCTCTCAAAATTCTACTGTGAATACTGAAAAGGACAGGTCTCCTATATGGCACTGTAGCTTCACGAAATAGTGCCAAAGACATACAATGGGGGTGTCCTTTTACTCAGAAGATGTAGCTGAGCATAATTTGGGGGGTTTGAACTTAGTGGCACATATGAAATATACAAAATGCCCAGCAAAAATGCAATCTGTATGTAAAAAATGCACCAAATTATTTTTTACCACATACTTTGGCATATATTGGTAAAAAAAAAATGGGGGCATGTTAAGGCACAATATGCACCTTATGAGATACCCTGGAGTGTCTACTTTTACAAATGGTAGGCCTTTGTGGGTTTTTTTGAACAGTCAAACTACTAAAAAAAAACAAATGGAAGCATAGGCTCATTAAATCCGTTTCTCAAAATTCGACTGTGAATACTGAAAAGGACAGGTCTCCTATATGGCACTGTAGCTTCACAAAATAGTATCAAAGACATACAATGGGGGTGTCATTTTACTCAGCAGATGTAACTGAACACAAAATAAAACTTTGTACAGGAATAGCACACACCAACTTTACAAAATACACATGAGAAGTTCTTTGTTATAAGTTTGTGTGCCAAAACCCCCAAAAAACAAAATTTTACTCCAATATTTAGCAGAGGTTGGCGGTAAAATGGCTACGTAGAAAGTGTCAAAACAACCTTAGGTAAATAGCCTGTGGTGTCTACTTTATATAAATATATACTTTTGTGTGGCAATTTTGTTTTCTTTTATGGCTATTAAGCTTACAAGACAAACATACCAAATTCTAAAATTGCTCCACATTAAAAGTTTATTTTACTCCTTGTGCTTTGTGACCTGTAACTACCAAAAAAAAACTTAAAATCCCAGACACATTATATATTCTGTAAATCAGAACAACTAAATGAATTTATTTTTAATTACTTTCCTTAACCTGCACTAATTGTGCACACATTATTATTGCAAAAACTGGAAAAAAAACACACAACATTTTTCATTTTTTTGCATTTTTCTGTATTTTTTTATAATAAATAAGCATGTATATATATA